>NW_026974536.1:0-367768 GCF_015220805.1 Pogoniulus pusillus | reverse complement strand
AGACCTGGCACCATAAAGTCTGGGCTGCCCAGGTTGTGTAACATGGTTGTGTAAGACACATACACTTGGCTTGTGCCTGCCTAGTGCAAGGCCCATGTGATTTCCATTTTTGGGAAGGGCCAGGCATGTGGCCTTTGCCTATTATGGTATTGTTTGGCTAATTGCCAAGCTGATTGGTCATTCTGGTGGCCAAGGGGCCATTAATCTCGGCCCACATTTGATAAATAGAGGCACACAGGTAAACAACTTGCTTTTGCTTATGCTTGCCTACCTGCCTGCATGGCTGCTTGCTTTGGTGCTATTTGCCTGTGCCATCTACTTTTCTCTACGGAGACAGAGTCTCCCATGGGCTCCCAGCCAGCCATGCATACCTGCACGCCACTGCAGTGAGTTACCAGGACTAGATCCTGTATTGCCTGCCTTTATGGAGCTCAGTCTCCCATTCAGCCATGCGCCCTATTGCATGCCCACTGCCTTATCACTGCCTGGTAAGCTCCACTGCCACGAGTTACCAGGAGCAGACCCTAGATTTTCTGCATGCAATTGGCCTGTATGGCCAGCGTGACACCGTGCTGAGACCATACAACAGGATGCTGTACGGTCTAACTAACTACTAACTACCGTCGGACTTCGAAGAAAGCGAGACACGGTGCAAACTAGGTCAAATATTTACAATACTTGTAAAACTGTGGGCACCCAAACAGAACCCACACGTAGGAATGCAGGTGTTCAGGCAACTGGCTGTGAGGAGTGCTGGAGCCTGGCACTCAAAGTCGAGGGAGACAGAGGCAATGGCTGCATTAGGTGTGAGCAGATTAATAGTCTGCTTAACCTAGTGGCTGAACTCAAGGGCGAAGTGGAAAGGCTTAAGGGTGAAAGGGAATGTAAAAGAGAGTTGGACCTACAGCACCATGCTCTGCAGTCCCCCTTACCAGAGGGAGATGAACCAAGTAACAAGGGAGAATGGATGCAGGTGCCTGCCAGAAGGGGCAAGGGTAAACCCTTCCAGCCATCCTCACATCCTCAGCTGCCCTTACACAACAGATATAGGGCACTAGAGGTTGAGGTGGTTTTGGAGCAGGCAGAAGCATCACCAGCTGGGAGGGCAACTGAAACAAATCAGTTGCCCCCTCGCATCAGAACAAGTACCCAGAAGAAAAAGAGGAGGGTAATTGTTATTGGTGATTCCCTTCTGAAAGGAACAGAGGGCCCCATATGCCAGCCAGACCCTGTTCACAGGGAGCTCTGCTGCCTCCCTGGAGCCCGGGTCAGGAATGTCACCAGGAGGCTGCCTACTGTAGTGCAGCCCTCTGATTACTATCCCTTATTAGTTATACAGGCAGGGAATGATGAGGTTAATAACAGAAGGCTAAAAGCTATCAAAAGGGACTTTAAGCCACTGGGGAAAAGCAGTTGAGGAGCAGGGGCACAGGTAGTCTTCTCATCTTTACCCTTAGTTACAGGTTGGAATGCAGAGAGGAATAGGAAAGCATATTTGATTAACAAGTGGCTCAGAGGTTGGTGCATCCAACAAAACTTCGTATTCTTTGATCTTGGGGAACTTCATATTGCCACAGGTCTGCAAGCAGCAGATGGGATACAACTGACACAGAAGGGGAGAAGGACCCTGGCACATGAGCTGGCTGGGCTTGTTGAGAGGGCTTTAAACTAGAGTGGAAGGGGGAGGGGGATTAAACACGACAGCACTAGAGAAAAATCAAAGGAAATTGAGGATGGTATGTTGGGAACAGGCTGAAAAATGGGGGGCATGAGCCCCTAGAAGTTTGTACAATCAAGCCTTGGATGTGAGGTCTGAGTGTTGGAACTGCAGTAAGCCACAGCGCTGTGTGTGTGTGAAGAAGCTCAGAGGAATTTGTCCTTGAGCCTTCTGATAATCAGCTTCTGTGGGACTGTGTCCAGAGTAGGAGGGAAATAGAAGGAATATGCAAATTCCAATATCTAGGTGCACTAAAATGCTTTTGCAGTAACTGCAAGTAGGGAGGATTATGCATATTCAAATATTTAGATGCGCCAAATGCTAGTGAACAGTACCACGTTGCATGCTGCATGTGCTCACTTTTCTCACCCTAACTGGAAAGTATGTGCTTTGTAACTTGAAGTCTGATGCTCTCAGTAAAGTGTGGATTGCTTGGATAGCATAGCTCATATTGAGCTGTCTCCTTGCTTTCTCTTCCTGTCCATGATGGTAGGCTAGAGATAGGGGTAAAAGCAGCAGCCCAGCTGAAGTGCATGTACACTAATGCACGCAGTATGGGTAACAAACAAGAGGAGCTGGAAGCTTTGGTGCTGGAGGAAAACTATGATGTTGTCGCCATCACAGAAATGTGGTGGGATGACTCACATGATTGGAGTGCTGTAATCAATGGATACAGACAATTCAGGAGAGACAGGCAAGGGAGAAGAGGTGGAGGAGTGGCTCTGTATATTAGAGATGGTCTGGATGTCATGGAGGCAGAAATTAAGGATGATCAAGTTGAGCCTTTATGGGTGAGAATTAAAGGGAAGGCCAACAAAACTGATATCCTGCTTGGAGTCTGTTATAGACCACCCAACCAGGAAGAAGAGGTTGATTTATTTCTGTTGTGGAGGACCTGTAGGCCCGAAAATAGGCTTATTTACGCCTTGCCCTGCCTGGACCTGTTTTTCTGCCTAAACCAGAGGTAAACACATTAAATGGATAAAAGGGGCACAATAGGCCTGGTGCCACAAAGTCTGGTCTGCTGTGGCCGTTTGAGCTGATCCTCTAGCTCAGACATAGGGGAAAGATGAACACTCCAGGGATAGGCCACATAATGGCAACAATAGATAAATTAATATAATTTCATTGGAGCATCAAGAGCTTAATGTCTAGAAGCACAGTTTGTTCTGCCCCTTCTCCCGCTGGCTTCTGCTGCTTCAAGCTTCGCCTATCATCCCCAGCTGCTGTTTTGGCTACTGCTGCTTCTGCTGCTTCAACACCGCTTGACCCCCCCCCCCCCCCCCATCTCCCTTAAGGTTATTGTATTGTTTTTTTTTCTTCCTTCTCTAGTTATTATCTCTCTTTACATTGTTATACTATTAGAAATACAATTTCATCTTTTCCTGACTTTCAAAAAAAAGGGGGTCTGTGTTGTGGTGAGTTTATTTCTCCCTGGGGGAGGGACCAGCCCAAACCCGGGACATCTGCCCAGGACCCATGTTTGTAAACATGTTGTGTAAGCCCCACGCGTCCAGCTCGTGTCTGCCTAGTTCTAGGCCCATGTGATTCACCATATTTGGAGAATGCAGGCAAGTGGCTTTCACCTATGTCTTGGGTTCAAATGCAGGTTCCCAGAGACTCTTATAAATTTGGTAGACCCAATGACAATTTATAGAATTTATAGAGTTTATAGAGTGCCCTCCCCTCCTCCCCCTCCTTTCCCCAAAAGACAGGGAGAGAGATAAAAGGTAGGGACACCCCAATAAATCAATCTCACTCGATTTGGAAGTTAAAAAGGAAAAGTTTAACAATAACTTAGAAAAAGGGATTGGAGGTAGGGGAGTTTACAAAGGATAAGGAAGGGAAAACAGCAAAATACAAAACAGGGATGGATACAACCCGAGTAGTGTGATGGTGTCTCTGCCTCGTGGCTGGTATGCAGTATCAGTGTGTGTGTGTGATCATGAACGCAGGTAAAGGAGAAACGAGCAAGAGAGAAAGAGCACGAGGAGCAGGAAGTGCTCCTCTTTTATACCGCAGGAAGTGGGGGGAGTGGGCTAACCATCACCTGGAGTGTGGCCCACCCCTGGGGAGGGGCCGAGACCCCTAGGGTCAGGTTCAGGGTCACTCCCCCAGGAGTGTTAACCCTATACAACCTATTATGGTAAGGTTTGGCTGACTGCCAACCTGATTGGTCATTCTAGTGGCCAAAGGGCCATTAATCTCAGCCCACCTTCAATAAATAGGGGTACACAGGTAAACAAAGTGCTCGGGCTCTCCTGATTGCTCGGACCCTGTATATTGCTTGCCTGCTTGCGTACTCACTTGCAGAGCTCATTTAAGCCTGCCTGTATGTATGTGGAGCCCATAGTCTCCCAGCCAGGTGTGCACACTTGCATGCCCGCTGCCTTATCATTGCCTGGTAAGAGCCATTGCCACTAAGATAATGTGCTAGTTTGAAGCAAGCTGGAATGTTTTGGTAAAAGAACTTGATAACAGGCAGTGGAATGAAAACAATTGATGTCAACTTCTCTCACAGTTATGCTGAGAACTCTGGGAAGAAGAAGAAAATTTTCTCCATTTTGTTTCTTTTTCTTGCTTTTGCCTTAGACCGAGACACATCTTTCTAACATCACTGCTTTCTAACCTTGCTCCCTAACCTCTTGGCTGCGCCTCTATTCTTCCTGAGAACTGGGGTAAGGTTGAGAGGGGCCGGGGGAGGTGTTGGGGTGGTTTGAGAGCCCCTCCTGGGGATTCAGGTTTCTGGGAGGGGAGTTGTGCTTTTGTATTGTTTATCCTTTGTATATTTCTGTATATAATTGTATATAACTGTATATATTGTAAATAGCTGCTTGTAAATTCTGCTAGCTGTAAATAAATTGCTTCATCTATATTCCCAGGGTCCGTCTGAGTTAGCTGGGGCAAATACAAAGTGTGGGGGGGCGGGTAAGAGCCCAAAGCATCACAGATAACCAGGAGCAGACTCCACTTGTCTGCAGATGTGATCGGCCTACTAGCCAGTGTTAGATCATGCTGAGACAGCATGACATCCTCCCTCTGCACCTGAGATCCTGCCTACGTATCCCTGGAGAGAACATCCAGAAGAAGCCAGCAGCACAAGATCAGAGACAATAATTTCTCCAGAAGCCAGGAAGATTCATCCTTTCCCTCAAGCTGGGAAGATTCCAGCCTCAAAGTCCACAGGCAAAGACTCCCCTGAAGTTTGGACAC
Organism: Pogoniulus pusillus; assembly: GCF_015220805.1. Lineage (NCBI taxonomy): Eukaryota > Metazoa > Chordata > Aves > Piciformes > Lybiidae > Pogoniulus > Pogoniulus pusillus. Next base: position 362,838 of record NW_026974536.1, on the reverse strand, counting down.
TAGTGATAGGCCGTGATCACAGAATCATAGAATAATAAGTTGAAGCGTGGTATTAATCCTAGAATGTTTTCATAACTGGGTAGAATCCTTTTAATATTAAATTATTGAGTTTAATAAATATATATTTTTATAGAATATTATCTTGTACCAATTAATTTCTCCCTTCCGCCATAATCGGCGTAGGCGGCAGAATACCCCTCTGCGACAATTACTCTTTAAACAACTGGAGGCTGCCTCAAAATCACCTGCCCTTGTTCTTGTGGGTGACTTTAACCTACCAGACATCTGCTGGGACTTAAATACTGCAGAGAAGAGATCATAGATCATTATCTTGCATGAATTCATCCTTCCTATGTTTCTGTTGTGGAATCAATATCCTTTTACCCTTTTTAGACGCTTCTGATTGTTACATACAACAATCCACCTTAATCTTCATATAAAGACTTCCTTCTTCCAGTGTCCATAACAAATAAACCAGTACAAGAATTAAGTGCACAGGAAATTAATACTTTTTTCCTGCTGTTTACTTACTGCACTCTCAAGCAGACCTTATGGTAAATAATTTGGAGCAGTAACCACCTTCATGTTGCATCATTATCTTGCATTGCACACTGTTTGAAACTCAAAGATTATCAACTTTCAATAAATACTAACTTGGACAGAATTTGAGCCTAGGATTATATTAATAAATCCCCAGAACATTAAACTATAATATAAGTCTTTCAAAGCCTAGTAGTTTTCTTTCACAGAGAATCTTTGCAACCTAGGTACCAAAATAGTAAAAAACTCCTCTAAAAGCATATTATCATAACTTAGTGATGCTTAATATTTTAATATTGTTTTCCATTCAATGTAAAATTATATTCTCTAGATAACTGTATGTTATATATGTTCTTCAAGTGAATCCAGAAGTGGGAAATTAATTTCCTAAAGTAATAAACTATTGCCGTAAGCACCTGGAGCTATAATATCTAATGTTGTAAAGCCATTTGAGACTAAGAAGACTTTTGCTAATTTGCTAATTAGGTTAACATCATCTAAGGTGCAATCTTTTAGCCTATCATCCTCCTAATAAGACATTTAACTAGAGAAAAGGCAAATGTGTGGAAGACAACTTCCTATCCCAGCTGTTACGTGAGCCTACCAGGGGGGCAGCCCTGCTTGACCTGCTGCTCACAAATAGAGAGGGGCTGGTAGGGGATGTGGTGGTTGGAGGCTGCCTGGGGTCCAGTGACCATGAAATTATAGAGTTTTCAATACATGGAGAAACCAGGAGGGGCATCAACAGAACCTCCACACTGGACTTCCGAAGGGCAGACTTCAGCCTATTTAAACAACTCATTCAGAAAGTTCCTTGGGAAAGAGCCCTTGAAAACAAAGGGGTCCAGGAAGGTTGGATCTGCTTCAAGAAACAACTCCTGAAGGCACAGGAGCAGCTGTGCCATTGAGCCGGAAGATGAGCCAACAAGGGAGGCAGCCAGACTGGATGGGCAGGGAGCTGCTGAAGGTATTAAAGATTAAAAAGAGAGTGTATCACCTTTGGAAAAGAGGGGAGGTGTCTCAAGAAAAGTTCAAGGAAGTTGCTAGGTCTTTTAGATGAAAAATGAGAGAGGCAAAAGCCCACTTGGAGCTCAGGCTGGCCACGGCTGTCAAGGAAAATAAAAAATGTTTCTACAAATACATGAATGGCAGAGAAGGGCCAAGGACAACCTCCAGTCCTTACTAGATAGAGAGGGGAACATAGTGACAAAGGATGAGGAAAAGGCAGAGGTGCTTAACACCTTTTTTGCCTCAATCTTCACTAGTGGGACAGGTTGTCTCCAGTACAGCTGGACTCCTGAAGTGGTGGATGGAGTCAGGGACCAGTACAGTCCCCCTCTAATCCATGAGGAAGCAGTAAGGGATCTGCTAAGTCACTTGGATCCTCACAAGTCCATGGGACCGGATGGGATCCACCCTAGGGTGCTGAGAGAGCTGGCAGCTGAGCTGGCCAAACCACTCTCCATCATTTATCAGCAGTCCTGGCTCACTGGAGAGGTCCCTGAAGACTGGAAGCTGCCAATGTGATACCCATTCACAAGAAGGGTCGTAAGGAGGAGCCAGAAAACTACAGACCTGTGAGCCTGACCTCAGTGCCAGGCAAGGTCATGGAACAGGTCATCTTGGGTGCCATCACAAAGCACCTACAGGATAGCCAAGGGATCAGGCCCAGCCAGCATGGGTTTAGGAAGGGCAGGTCCTGCCTCACCAACCTGATCTCCTTTTATGATCAGGTTACCCGCCTGGTGAATGTGGGGAAGGCTGTGGATGTAGTCTACTTGGACTTCAGCAAAGCCTTTGACACTGTCTGCCACAAGAAGCTCCTAGCCAAGCTGGCAGCTCATGGTTTGGACAGATTCACTCTGTGCTGGATCAAGAACTGGCTGGATGGCAGAGCTCAGAGAGTGGTGGTGAATGGTGCCACATCCAGTTGGCAGCCAGTCACAAGTGGTGTTCCCCAGGGATCAGTGCTGGGCCCAGTCCTGTTCAATATCTTTATTGATGATCTGGACGAGGGCATTGAGTCCAGCATCAGTAAGTTTGCAGATGACACCAAGCTAGGAGCAGGTGTTGATCTGTTGGAAGGTAGGAGAGCCCTGCAGAGGGACCTGGACAGGCTGGATGGTGGGCAGAGGCCAATGAGATGAGATTTAACAAGGCCAAGTGCAGGGTTCTGCACTTTGGCCACAACAACCCCAAGCAGCACTATAGGCTGGGGACTGAGTGGCTGGAGAGCAGCCAGGAGGAAAGGGACCTGGGGGTACTGATAGATAGTAAGCTGAAGATGAGCCAGCAGTGTGCCCAGGTGGCCAAGAGAGCCAATGGCATCCTGGCCTGCATCAGGAACAGTGTGGCCAGTAGGACAAGGGAGGTTATTCTTCCCCTGTACTCAGCACTGGTCAGGCCACACCTTGAGTACTGTGTCCAGTTCTGGGCCACTCACTTCAAGAAAGATGCTGAGGTGCTGGAACATGTCCAGAGAAGGGCAACAAAGCTGGTGAGGGGCCTGGAGCACAAATCCTATGAGGAGAGGTTGAGGGAGCTGGGCCTGTTTAGCCTGGAGAAGAGGAGGCTCAGGGGTGATCTTATTACTGTCTACAACTACCTGAAGGGGCATTGTAGCCAGGTGGGGGGTGGCCTCTTCTCCCAGGCAACCAGCAATAGAACAAGGGGACATAGTCTCAAGTTGTGCCAAGGTAGGTATAGGCTTTATATTAGGAAGAAGTTCTTCACAGAGAGAGTGATTTCCCATTGGAATGGGCTGCCCAGGGAGGTGGTGGAGGCACCGTCCCTGGGGGTCTTCAAGAGAAGACTGGATGAGGCACTTAGTGCCATGGTCTGGTTGACTGGCTAGGGCTGGGTGATAGGTTGGACTGGATGATCTTGGAGGTCTCTTCCAACCTGGTTGATTCTATGATTCTATGAAAAGAATATTTACCTTCAAAGGCTGACATTGCAACTAGCTTGATTTTCAGTGATGTCTGGAGGCCAGACTGATTACTGTCGAAAGTACTCAAGCAGCCAGTGTGTGGGATATACGTAGGTAAATAAAGTTTCAATTGCTTAGTCTCAAGCCACTGTCCATTTGAAATCATATGAAGAAATACACTGAACCTCTTAGTTAGGAGACCTTGACATTTTCTCAGACACACCAGCTGCTGGATCACTACCCACTCAGAAGCCAAGCTGAAAGTGAAACAAATTCTCTATTGGGATGAAGTATGCCCTGGTTTTAGGCGAACAAGTCTGGAAAATTATTATGTGGCATGCAATGGCATCAATTAAAATAGAAAGCTAAATTTTCACTAGTGAGAAGTCTTGATAATCTTATTCATAGAGTCATCACAGATTCAAGGATGAAGCTGTATTGATAGCTTCTCCCATGAAAGGAGAAACTTACTTTGTCATTTATTTTTGCACATATTATCATATTTTTATACCCATGGCAAAAAAAACACATCCCAAGTTTTCCTGGTTTTGCATTCCTATTTTTCATGTTCTGATCGTTAAAACTGTTTGATTCTGTGTTTATAAATACTCAATGCAACTGCTTCCTGTTGACCGAAAATCCAAAGAATCTCAGGGAATTTACCTGAATTTCAAGATATTAATACTATAAAGTAATATACATATTAATATTAATAGTTCATAACTTATTACTTTACAATGCACCTTTCATATACATAAAACTTTATTATAAACAGTAGCTTCCAGAACAACAAGTAATTCTCATAATTACATGTCATAATCCAATTTATAGGGAGAAGAAAAATACTTCAAAATAAACAAGTTACACTTAAGCTTTTAGAATGTGCTTAGTTACAACCAAACTACTAAGCAAGTTAGTTAAAACTCTTATTTTCTTAAATACTGATAAGATCATAAGATTTCAGTAAGTCATCAATGATATACAAATTCTTTACAAAAGTATAAAATACACACAACTATTAAAACTTACCTATTATAATATCTGCCTCCCATCACAAACTGGTTGCTTGACGTTGGGCATATTTTGAAACGCTGAATATTTTCACTGGTCCGAAAATAAAGTGAATAATCACCAGGTGTATTATCTGAAGGCCTCACAAGAAAACTGCACACCTGACCAACTGAAAAGATATCATAATACAGTGTTATTCACTGTTACTTAAGTGTTGTTTATGAGCTCTTATCAAAGCTCTCTCTGCAGAAATCAGCAATTGCACATTTAAAAGGAGAAAGTCTGATGCAAGCTCCAACAGCAATCACTGTTATTCACCAAAATGGTATGAAGTAGTAGTAAACTGCCAAAGTTAATGCAAAGTCATTTAGCTGTAGCTGCCAACCTATCTCTACTTCTGTCATCTCTTTACAAGAGCATATGGGGTATGTGTGGGAAAATGTTTTAAAAAACGCTAAATATTTTTGTTCTCATACTTAAGGTATGCTGTTTGACAGTAATCTTGATGTTTTCATTTTTAAAATTATTGCCTCTATGAAAAGTCTAAGTTATAATTATTAAATTAAATGCACTTGAGAACATAAAAATATATTCAGTGCTCAGCCATGAAGTTTTTTTTCCAATGTAGTAGTAACCATAGGTCTGACGCTCATATCTTCGTACAGAAATAACAGGTTTTACTGCAGTCTGTTATAAACAGGATTACTTTGTATCATTCTACTGGCACTGTATTTCCACATGAAATACAAGTACCTGTCATCAGCAAATTGTAAGCCTCTTGTTTGGAGATCTTCCCGTGGAACCATCTTAAAGATGAAAAGAAAAATTAGAAAGCAAGACTATCATCTGTTTTAATTGTGATATCTAAGACTCTGGCACCTATTAATTAATCTTTATTTTATTTTTAAAAATCTAGTACATGTAGATTACACAACCTTCATATTACTCAGCAATTCTGTTTTTCTGCCAATACAATGAAAAATGTCTACAGCTATATAAACTCATTTCAATACAAGTGTTAACACAAAGCAGATGTTCAAATCCTGTATCTGAAGGTATCCCTACTATTGTTATCCTGCTATGCAAACTGACTAGCAGAACACTGTGGACCAGTAAACTGAAGCCACACACCAATGATTTTCTTTTCCCTGTTCTAAAAACAACAAACAAGAAATGTCTTCCTCAATCATGAGTCCTTTGGAGACTGCAAATAAGGCGATAAATATAGGAAGCAATAGCTGCAATTATAGCAAGCAAATGGAGCACATATTAAGCTATTCAGTTGCTAGAAATTTTCTGTAGCTTTAATTTGCTATTCATCTTTACTACTGAAAATAATGTAACAATCAATAGTCTTCCATAATATCAATTCATTTTTCATTGCAAATTGCGTTAGGTTTTGTTGGTTTGATTTGGGATTTCTTTTAAGTTGGAATTCATTTCAAACAAAGTGAAAATCAGGAGACCATAGAATAATCTAAGTGTTAACACGAGGCTAACAGAGAAAGTGCTACTATTACACTATCATTCCTCTAATGATACTTTGTTCCCTCTCCTGCATTTAGAGTTGAGCAGACCTGAAAAAAGGTTACCTCTAAGGCAAACTGTACACATATAAGAAAAACCCACAAATCTGAATACACCACATCCTCCATTGTACATATTCTGAGTAAAGTGATCACACGGATTCATCCAAGATTTTACCACTGCAAAACCCATTAACTTTAGGCATAACAAATAAAAGACTTCATGTCAACTGCCTATGCATCTCCAACAGCTACGATATAAGAAAAGTGTTAAGATTAAAAAAAAAAAAAAAGAGTCCACACAGCTTTGGGTCACCTTCCCAGTCTCATAGATGAAGTCAACAAACAGTTATTTTATTATTTGCTTATAATAACAAAACAAAACAAAAAGAACTTACATTTTGCCTTCATGTGGATCTTCTTCTCTTCCCTAATAGAAGAATTAACATATTAAGTACATGACAAGAGTATGCATGAGTTTACAAAAGTAAACTTCATAGGTTAAGACCTTCTGTAGAAATAAACAGCACTAAGAAGAGTACAAAACATTTTTTAAATAGACAGCTTATTGCATGGTTCACATAAAGAGGTTTTCAACTTAATTCACTAAGCAGAAATTCAGCCATGACACATTATTTCCAAAGATTGTTTCTATCATTCTTCAAGTCTGCCTTTGCATGTCGTAACTTAAATCTCAACTTAACTTCAATCAGTAATGTAGAAAACTACAGTTTGATACTCTAACACTACCATTTCAATTTAGCTATTCACATCCTAATAAAGATGTGAGAAACAAGTGAAGCAAAGTCTACTAACAGCAAAACATATATGCTGTAAAGCAAACATCACGACTCCAAAGCAATGGTGAACTTTTTTTAAAAAAGCCTATGAGAGGGTGGAGTAGGTGTTTTAAGTCACCTGATTAGCTTTCTGACTTAGCATAAGCCCTTCTAGATATAATTAACTCATGAATATATTTTTTAACCCACACTTGGCCCTTAAAAAATAAAAATACTTACTGCAGTGCAAAATTTCAGTCTATACATTTATGAATGCTTCATAGCAAACAACATAAAAAAGAATGCAACTGAATGACTATCAAAATCTTTATCAGGACTGCTGAGTTTAGAGAACTGCCTAATAAGTTCACAGTGTCATTAATTTGCATGGGAATTTGTTTGGATAATGTAAATAAGTATTTTGTTTGGGTGCTGAATTAGACTTGAAGGTGTTATGCAATTTAAAAACTGGCAGATTGACTTACTGCAGGGAGGTTTAGAAAAGTACATGAAGTCAAGCAGTTAAATGCCAGTAAGTTTGGGTTTATTTCAATGTTAACCTACACACTAATAATAAATTAATCTTAGTTCTGTGACAGATTCTAATATAAAGTTGCTTACCACTTCTTCTACCAGATCTTCTACAACAAGACCTTGTTCATCTGTCCGTAGGTTTGTAACCCACATCCGACCATCTTCCAATTCATTATGGACAATAAACATATCTCCTTTAAGAAAACTGAAAAATGGTACAGTAAGATTTATGTTAGAAGTACAATCATAATATGAATTTAATGAAGAGAATGGATTCTTGAGCATAATTTAAGCAAAACATTTGAGGAAATCTGATCATGAAGTGTGCATTTTTCACAGAGTTTAATTAGCTATGATAGATGTGAATCAAATAAGAATATATATTAATTTAGAAGCTAATAGATACTTTAAAGCTTTAAAGATGCATAAAACAAAAACCACCACAGCACTGATAGACAGTAGCATTTTCTTTTAATCGTGAGGGATTAAATACTAAACACAAGCAAAACCAATCAAAGATTCCCTTAATAGTTTAAGAAAATAATACTATTATCAAAACCTAATTTTGTATAATAAAGTGTATTGGGTTTGGCTGAGTTGCAGTTAATTCTGCTCAGAGCATCTTTCACAGTGCTGTGATTTGCAGTGCTGTAGCAGGGTGCTGATAACATACCAGTGTTTTGGTTACTGCTGAACAAGCACCCAGGCTGTGCTTTTCCAAGATTTCCCCACCCCAAGAATACGCTAAGGGGTGGGCAATATCTTGGGAGGGGACACAGCCAGGCCAGCTGACCCAAACTGGCCAAAGGGGTATTTCATGCCATATGATGTCAGCTCAGATATAAAAGCTAAGTGAAAGAAGGAAGTGTGAAGAGATTCGTCCATGGCGTCTGTTCTCCAGAGAAACTGCTATGCATGGTAGAGTCCAGCTTCCCATGAATGACAGACCACCGTGTGCTGATGGGAAGTAGAAAATACCATCTCTCTTTGCTTTTGCTTCTGTGCATGGCCTTTTGCTTGTGCTTAGCATTATTAAATTGCTTCTACCTTATTATTAGCCTTTTGTTGTATTTTCTCCTCTCCCCGTCCATCTAAAAAGGGAGCGATAGAGTGGCTTTGGTGGGCATTTGACCCCAGCTAGGGCCAAAACAGCACATAAAGCCTGTGGAATATCTACTATTTAGGTCTCTGAACATGAAGTGCTAAAAAGAAGTTACCGAATAGTTCCTTAACATGCAGTTAGCTATAATAAAAGCATAAATACAAAGTATGAAAATATCCAAAGGGAGTTTCATTACTGGAAGGTTAGTATAAGTTATTCCTTAATTGTAATCTCAAACTCAGGTGTACTGGGTTTAGCTGTGTGCTAGTTTGAGCCTATCTGGGATATTTTAGTGAGAAGAATTAGATTACAGGCTGTGAAAAGGAAACAATGGTGATGTCTACTTCACTCATAGGCATGCTGAGATGTATAAAAACAAAAACACAAACATAGATAAGGGAGTTGCTCTCTGGCTTTGCCTGCCTCGCATCTCTCTCTAACCTGCTGTCTGTGTGACTAATCCATCTACTTCCTAACCCCTCTGGCTGATTCTCCAAACCCACCTTGAACATAAGACAAAGTCTGGGATAAGGTAGAGGGGTGGAAAGGGGGTGGAGGGGTGGTTGGGAGCCCCTCCTGGGGACTCTGGTTTCTGGAAGGGCTGTTGTGTTTTTGTATTACCTTTTGAACTTGGGTATTTCTGTATATAGCTGTATATATTGTAAATACCTGCTTGTATATTGTGCTAAGCTGTAAATGTAAATCTCCATTCTCATTTCCAGCTTGGTTGAGTCTAGTCTGCATGATTTTCTTAAGAGGGGGGGGGGAAGATAACACCATCACAGTCTGGGATAGAGTTAAATTTCTTCATAGTGGTTTTATGGGGTTGTGGTTTGGATTTTTGCTGAAAATACTGTTGATAACACAGGGATGTTTTCATTGTTGAGCACTGCCTACACAGAGTCAAGACCTTTTCTGCTTCTCACACCACCCTGCCAGCAAGTAAGCTGGAGAAGCTGTAACAGCTGACCCAAACTGACCAAAGGGATATTCCATACCATATGATACCATTGGTCAGCATATAAAGCTAGGAGAATGGAGGTTTTCAAGGGCTGCAGTTGCTCAGGGACTGGCTGGGCATCTATCAGTTGTTGGTGAGCAATTGTTTTCATTTGTATCACTTGTTTTTCTTAGGTTTTATTTTTCCTTTCTTCATTTGGTTCGTGTTTTTTTTTTTCTCCTTACAATATTTTATTTATTTCTAATTCTTAATATTGTCTTTAATCCTAACCCACAAGTTTCTTTCTCAGTTTTGCCTTTCCAATTCTTCTGCCATCCCACTGGGGCAGAGTGAAAGAAAGACTGTGCTGTTTAGCTGCTGACTGGGTGTCCCGGTTGGGCATAAATCCTGCCAGGCCAGTTTAACCCTTGCTCTCCTCCTCCTCCTCTTACGGGTGCGGGAAGTTGAGTAGAATGAGCAAACAATGAAGGGTTTGGCCCCAGCAAAGCCTTGAGGGCTAGGGGCTTAGCACCACGTGTCAGGTGTCTTGTGCTGCCCCTCAACATGCCTGCATGCTCACATGAGGCACAAAGCTTTGAATTCATTGGCCAGAACAATGATGCTAGTGCTTATTGACCAGTATCATTTTCAAAATGAAGTATTTAATGGAGGGTGATTTGGAAACCGGGCCTTCCTGCACTGAAGCTCCACCGGAAGCAGCACCTCATTCATGACTCATTACCTGGGAATCACAGTGGCCACGTGTTTGCAGCTTGCACTAGCTCAGCAGCGGCATCTCAGTTCTTTTCTCCTTACTCTGCTTGGAACATTTTGTATTTTACTCCAGGATCATTATCATGAGTTTTGGAAGTGTCTTTGTACAGGAGACTTACTCAGGGACACAAAGCGTCATGAGTACAAGTGCCGGAGTTAATGCTAAAGCTCCATAAGCATAGTTAGAATTTTTCCTGTTTTCATGTTACTATTTTTCCAAGTTGTGATTGTTAAACTGTTTAATTCTGTATAACTACTTCCTGTTGACCAAAAATCCAAAGAATCTCAGGGAATTTTCCCAAATTTTTTAATATTCACAATAAAAATACTATTCATAGATAAATTAATATTAATAATTCATAGTAGATTATTAATTTAACAACACTGGAGTTAAACCACAGCAGTCATTTTTGACAATCAACAGTGGGACTCAATGGATTTGAGGTAACACATTTGACCGAAACATATTAGAAGGAATTTATAATTATTATACCTGTTAACAGTCACTGGTCACAATATTCATTTATCTGTTCTCAACATTAGTTTATCTGACCTGTGCCATGCCCTTTTATTTTTCTGTACATGTTCATGACTGGTTTTGACTTTTGCATTCTGCTGTGCTTTGTAGTGATTAATGATGTTTTGTCTGGAAGATTTATTATTAAAACACTGGCCTTGGTTTTAATCTGCTATTTAGGCACTGTATTGAAGCCACTACTGTATTTTAAGAACTATCTCATGGAGACAATTAACTATTACACTTCCATCAAGAGGATTTTGTGGAGGAAACGGAGAATAGCATCTTCACCACCTTATTCTGTGATGTTTTCTCTCTCATTAAAACAACTATTCAGTATCTTGCAAAACCAAAATATTCCAAAATATTTTTTAATATGGTTTTGTCTTTTTCCAAGGTTAACCAATTATTTAGGAATATCACCCAGGTCCTGTGGCAGTGTGGTTATGGGTGGCAAGGCATGGGGGAGAATATAGGCAGGTATCTAGAAAGGTTGTCCCTTCCAGTAGTTTCTGACTTCATTCCCATATTCTGATGAAGTGATAGAATGTTTGGAAAAACAAAACAAAAGCCAACAAAAAAACCCCAAACTAATAATAATAAAAAAAACCAACAACAACAACAAAACCACCAAAATAAACAATCAAACAAAAAACCCCAAACCAAACAACCCACAACCCAAACACATGCCCTGGTGTCTTGGGTTCTAATGCAAGTTCCCAGAGACTCTAATAAATTTGATAGACCCAATAACAATTTGTAGAGTGTCCTCCCCTCTTCCCCCTCCTTTCCCAAAGATAGGGATTAGATATAGGGAGAGAAAGAGAAGTTAAAAGGAAAAGTTTAACAATAACTTAGAAAGGTATTGGAGGTAGGGAAGTTTACAAAGGATAGGGAAGGGAAAATAGCAAAATACAAAGGTATAAAATACAACTCGAGTTGTGTGATGGTGGTTTTGCCTCGTGTCTGCCACGTGGTATGCAGGCAGAGATGTGTGGAGTGAGCTGTGTGGAGGGAGGGAGAGAGGGAGGGAGGGGGGGGGGGAGGGAGGGAGAGAGGGAGAGAGAGGGAGGGAGGGAGGGAGAGAGGGAGGGAGAGAGAGGGAGGGAGGGAGAGGGAGGGAGGGAGGGAGTGTCGGGGAACGCAGTTTTGCGGCAGAGTTATGGGGAGAATACGCGAGGCGTTGACTATTTTATCAGTGATTTATTGCAAAGAATGCGAATTCCCTCTTCCCGAAACTACACCACCACTGTGAATTCTTTTGATTGAGATCAAAGTAACATTTCCGAAAATGGCAAATTAAAGAGTCTATGATGTTTAAAGAGAGTTCTTTTGAGGTTTTGTGGTTTGAGTTAATAGTTCGTCAGCTACTCACAGTCTGTAGCTTGGTAGGGAGTCCCTTTCTCCCGATGATGGTCCAGGCATATGCAAGCTTCAGCCCCTGCGACTCGGCGTGTCCGCCCGAAGCGAGGCTAGATCGGCCAGCAGCTTGTTGTTGTTAGATGGTAAGGAGGTACAGGCAAAAAGCCAAAGGCAAAAAAAAAACGAGAGCAAGAGAGAGAGAGCCTCGATCCTGGCCTGTCCATCATTTTTATAATGTTCCAAAATAGGACTAGCCCACAATTCAGACCACTTTTACGTTGTTCACTTACATTGGTAAAAAACAGTAATCAACTTACACAATTGGATAACATTACCTAAAACAATATAAAGACCACTCCTCAGGCCAGCCCACCTGCAGGTGCTGGGCAGGCCTGAGATAGTCGTTTCTACTTAACCAAAACAATACCCTGTTGTCTGGAAAGCAAGGCCAAGTGGAAAGGAAAACATGGCCAGTGTTTACCTTTTCACTTACCCTAGGGAGAAATCTTCCCATGGGACTGAAAGATTGTTTTGGGTTTTCGATGCTTCTGGCTTGAATGTGAGGCACTAGAAACTACACAATATAGCAAAAGCTTAGAGAAGCTTAGAGAGCTTTTGCTACTCTCCATGACATACTCCACCCCCTGGCTCACATTAAGCCAAGAATCGGAAAAAGCAAAAATGAAATACAACTTACATCTAACTCTTAACATAACTAATACATAAGCATAACTCTAATCTAAACTAACTTAATACTTATGCCCACCCCCCTGAATAAACAAAGCTTTATTGAACATTTACAAAGCAGAAAACCTGGTATATGCAAAAGCAGTTCAGAAGTCTGGGAGAATCCATCGTGCACTGATACGATGAGTCTTCCCATTTACATCAGTTGCTTCCCAAGCATACAACCCGTTTGGTTTTGTCAGGGTCATAGGCACAACTCCGATTGAAGGTAAGTTTACCATTACTGGTTGTTCCACCTGTAATTTGTGTAATGACTGTTGAGAGTGCTGAGATTTATCCGGTGGATGACTAACATTCTCCACTGGATTGTCAGGACAAAATGCCCTTATTTTAGGACTACCATAATTACCCCATCTGTTGTTCACAATGAAAATTGCGTATGGTAAGCGTTTATCCCAGTTACCTTTGGATACCATGGCATGTTTCTTAACCAGAGCATTTGTTCTCTCTACGATACCATTAGCTTGAGGATAATAGGGAGTATGGAACACCCATGTAATCCCCTCACCTTTAGCCCAGTCTTGTACAGAAGATGCTGTAAAGTGAGATCCATTATCACTTTGGATGTACTCTGGCATTGGCAAGACACTAAACCACTGCTTCAAGACCTCAATAGTTTGAGCTCCTGTGGCAGCACTAGTTGCTGTAGCCATGACTAATCCTGAAACCACTTCCACCCCCACCAGTATGTATTTCTTCCCGTGTGAGGGCTTTAAAGGACCCACATAGTCAACTTGCCATGTACTCCATAACCTTTTGTCCTCTCTGATATGCTGTGCTGGAGCTAGATTGGGATGATTTGTTTTAAGTCTGATTCTGCACTGTGGACAAGATGAAATGAGTTCCTTACAGGTACTCATAGAAACTGGCCATCCTCTAGACCTACATTCGAAGTAAAGGTCTGCTTTTCCTGAATGACCTCTTTTAATATGAAGCCATTCAGCTAATCTCCACCATTCTCCTTTGTCCTCATCCACTATGTTGATCTTTGCCAGGAAATCAGCTTGATTATTCCAGGTGGTAGCTGGTGTTTGCTTTTTGGAATGCCCTTCTACCCAACCAACCTTGAGGGGTCTGGATCGGCCAATCTCTAATAGCCTTTTCCAGTCTTCGACTCTCCAGACTTCCGCACCTGACACCTTCCACTGATTCGCTTCCCACTGGCAAATCCACTCAGTGGCGCCTTTGAACGTGGAATAAGAATCAGTGTAAATAGTTGTTGCTCCATTCTCGGCTGCTATTATAAGAGCACGCAACTCCCCTACCTGTGCACTGCCATCACCTTCTTCAGTGATGGTCTGGCCTGTAGCAATCTCCAAGGCAGCGGCTTTGTAGTGCCACTTCGCCCCTACCCTCCGAGAGGATGCATCTGTGAACCACACTCCCGATTTGTCGGAGTCTGCGGTCATCTCAGGGGCTACCTGAATAGGAGAAGGCTTATATGGCTGACTAAGCAGAGCTTTATCAGGATTTATGGGTTGCTGTAGTTTGGATACCTTTGTAGGTCCCTCTTTCAGCGGCATCAGCTGTGAAATTCCCTCTAAGTAGGCATACCACTTTCTAACAGTAGCCTTTTGGGCAATTCCTTCTGGTGGAGGAGTTCCTTTAAGGATCGCTTTTAGCAGAGGAAATGGGCCTTGTACTACAACATCTTGTGTAGTACGAAGCTTTTCTGCTTCCTTAACAGCTCGAGTTAGGGAAAGAAGTCCCTTTTCCCAATCCGAGTACCGAATTTCGGCCTCTTTGAATGCTGTTGAGGAAAACATGAGAGCTCTACTAGGACCATTGGGTCCTCTCTGGAAAATTCCACAGTATGAGGCATTTGCGGAAAAACCCCATTCAGCCCTCAGGGCATCTTTTGGGTGCAAGGGCCCCAACTTCTGATATGCCTTTAGTTCATCCTTGAGAAACCTCAGGCTATCAGAATGTTCTGGAGTCCAATCCCAATGCTTGTTCTTCTTAAGCAAATCATACAGAGGACGGGCAATTACTGAGAAACCTGGAATATGTTTCCTCCAGTAACCCAGAGTACCCAACAACTGTTGTAACTCTTTTCTATTTTGGGGTATTTGGCCCTTTTCAATGCTCTGAAGAGTGTCGTCTGGCACAGACATTGCACCTGCTATCCACCATGATCCCAGGAATTTTACCTCTTGACTCGGACCTTGACACTTTTCCTTTGGAATGGTCAAACCCTGGCTAGTCAACAGCTCTCGGATATTCTCAGCCACTGCACCAACTTGCTCCTTATCATTCCCTCCCACCAAGATAACATCAATGTAATGGTACATCTTAACATCCTTAGGAAGCTGAACAGTGTCAAGCAAAGCTGCAAGTGCATTGTGTGGAATGGTTGCGCTGTGTTTGTACCCTTGTGGAAGACTGTTGAATGTGTACTGAATACCTTGCCAGGTAAAAGCAAACTGCGGTTTGTCCTCTTCTCTCAATGGCACCATGAAAAACATGTCCTTCACGTCTAGAGTCGCCATCCAGGTGTGAGAAGCCGCTTGGATTGCTGTCACTGTGGATGAAAGACTAGGAACTGCTGCAGTAAGAGGAGGAGTGTTACTATTTAGCTTCCGGAAACCCACTGTCAATCTCCATTGGCCATTCAGTTTTCGGACTGGCCAAACAGGTGAATTATAAGGAGAATGAGTTCTAGTGATAATCTGTCTCTTTTCAAGATCAGCTATCACTTCAGTGATACCTTGCTTAGCTGCAGCTGGCAATGGATACTGTGCAACACAAGTAATGTGTGACTTTGGCAATGGAGGAGCTGTTTGCAATAAGCGAACGCAAGCACGGACTAACCTTTGCCTCTTATTCCTCACCCCATAAGCACCAAAGCTCCACAATGTTCCGTCAGGAAGATGCCATCTTCTACCTGCTAGAACATCAAATCCAAGGATATTATGTTTACACGAGCCCAATGCTAACTCTACCAGGGTACTTCTTTTCTCCCCAGGTAGCCACAGCTGTGCTTTGGCTAAATAGCATGTTTCAGGTTGCCCTGTAACACCTGTTATGTTTACCTTTCTCTGGGATGGCAAGATTTTCAGATGCTTTGCTAGTTGTGCATTTAGCACTGTAATTTGTGCACCTGTATCTATTAGGTATTTGACATCAGCTCTAGTTGGTCCAGTAGGAATCATGATATAGGGTTCAGGGTTTTCCGACCATCGACATTCAGAAACAGAGCGATGAGTGTGGCCTGAATCATTCACCGGCACATCTAGTTTTTTGATTTGTTCTTATCTCCTCCCTGATCAGGAGAACCTGACTTGGTAGGAGACGTATTTGCAAAACCTTTCTTATGGTTTTGCTTCCCCTTTCCGTTACCATTGCCTTTCAGTGCCTGTTCTAATAGCCTTTTAATATCAGATATGGACTTACTCAGAGCACTGAGCTCAGTCTTCACAGGATCACGCTCTGCCTGTTTCTTCTGAAACACATCACGAGGTTTCACTGCATATTTCTGCTCTTTCAGTGGGATTACACCCCTACTGTGAGAACTCGGTACCCAGATTACTCCAGATTCAGAGCGACGATTAAGCTCAGGGCTCCCCCTGGGACTTGATCGTGGGCTCGATCGTGGACTCTCATTAGGGTTACTAAATGTCCAGGCATGTCGCACTGTTTGGTGTTTTCCTCGTGATGCAGAGCTGCTCCTGCCTCCAGACTGCTTTTCCTTCTGAAAGACAGATTCTGGCAAAGATAACAGATCATGATAACCCATTTGTCTCCCTAGACTGGCTAGTTCTTTAAGCACTTCCCTCCACGTAGGATGATGTACTACACTTTGTGAACTTTGCCCTTGCTCAGCATTCTGTTGCATTGCATCCTCAATTCGTCTCCTTATCCTAATGCCTTCAGCCTTTATGAAGCCAGGCATACCCCTTATCAGGGGCCCAAGCCTTTGTGGCTCTACTGGGGCATCCATTGCATGTGCATATAACCCCTTATGATTCACAGCTTGGATACAGGCAACCATAGTAAATGCTTCATTTAACTCTTCAGGGGATCTGATCCAAAACTCTGTAGGCTCACCCCTGTCTAAAGGCTCATAAGCACTAGCCCAGTGAAAGATCCTAGCACTCAATGCAAGGTCTCCCTCAGGACCATCCCCAAGGAATACCTCGGGTCCCCAGTTAGTTCTCCCCACCTCTTCACGAGATAAGATTATTCCTTCAGCACCCCTTTGCACCACTCGATACACATACTCTATTATGGATTCATTAGGCATGCGGGAATAAGTTTCCCTAAAATCATCCATCTGTGTGGCTGTGTACGGTCTGATTGTCGTGGTCGCTGTTTCGCCGTGCACCTCTTCCACTTCCGTGTCGCTGCCGATCGGCGTGGCTGCAGCCCGCGACGCGGCGTGGTGCTGCGCAGGCGTGCTGCTCCGCGCTGGCTGCTCGGGGCGTGGCGGCTGGAGAGATGGCGTCTGTTGTGGAGATGGCGGCTGCGGCTGTGCCGCCTGCGGCTGGGACTGGGACTGGGACGGCACCACCGGCGAAATCGGCGGCAGCTGGGGTTGAACCGGTGGCTGCGCCGCGGGAACGGACTGAGACTGAGAATGCGGTTGCGCCGTTGGAATCGGCACCGTAGCCACTGTCTGCGGCATTGCGAGCGGTTGCTGCGGGACTTGTGGCTGTGGCGGCGCTGCCGGCATCTGCAGAGGCGTCAGAGGCTCCGCCGGCGGAATCACCGGGACTTGAGCCGGCTGCTGCGGCTGGAGCGGCGTCGGCAAGGTAGGCTGTCTGGGCACCCCCCGAGGGCACGGTGCCGAGCCAAATGGCTTGAGCGGCAACAGGGGCAGCTCTGCCGCTGGCTGGGGAGGCAGTGGCGAAGGAAGATGCCTTGACGGCGACATTTTAAGCAAGTCGGGCTCGCGGGAAGGCGTACCGGCGCGAGAGACTTTAGGCGGAGAGCGCAAGAGTTGCGACTCCTGGGTCTGAGAGGGGGTAGTTACCGAACCCCAATGAGCCCCCGGCTCTTTCTGACGAACCACGGGCTGCGGTGACTTCTCAGGATATATCGGGGTAAAAGCTGGCAAGCCTAAGTAACCGGTTGGCTCCCGGGTTCGGGTCGAAGGCTGAGGAGTTTCTGTCCGAGACCCGATACGCGACCGCGGCTGCGGCGTGTCCGCGCGGGAGCTAACGGCCGACTGCATCTGCGGGGTACTTCCCCGCGAACTGCTTCTGGACCGCGACATTCGGCTAAGCACTTTGTCTAACTTTTCCTCCACAACTCTCATCCTGTCTTCAGCCACAGCGGGCTCTGCGCGAAAACTCAAGCTTTGCCTGATAGCGTCTTTCAACATCGCCTCTCTCTCGCTCTGCAGCGACTTGATTTCTTGCCGCGCCTTCTCCAAATGCAATTCTTGCCGGGCATTCTCTGCGCTCAGCTTTTTGACCTCTGACTTCCAAACATCAACCTCATGTTTACAAGCCTCTATATCAACTTGAGACCTGAACACGCCAACACCCAGCTCTAAAAAACTTTCTCTGTCAACTCCCTCAACATCTTTAAAAGCTTCGTAGAGAGACACGTTTATATCAGCTGATCTAACATTTATCTGCTCTAAAGGCTCACTCGCCGTTGCTGTCACAGCGTTCCTTAGACTTGCCGATTCGAAAGCGGAAGCAAACCTGGCATACAGGGCGTCTGCGGTAGCTGGCAGTCTGGCATCTCCTGCTGCGGGAGAACTCCTTCCGAACAGAGCCATTTGTAAATTTTTAACTCTGCTGTATTTACATGTACCTCGATCCCACCTCTGACACCAATTCTGTCGGGGAACGCAGTTTCGCGGCAGAGTTATGGGGAGAATACGCGAGGCGTTGACTATTTTATCAGTGATTTATTGCAAAGAATGCGGATTCCCTCTTCCCGAAACTACACCACCACTGTGAATTCTTTTGATTGAGATCAAAGTAACATTTCCGAAAATGGCAAATTAAAGAGTCTATGATGTTTAAAGAGAGTTCTTTTGAGGTTTTGTGGTTTGAGTTAATAGTTCGTCAGCTACTCACAGTCTGTAGCTTGGTAGGGAGTCCCTTTCTCCCGATGATGGTCCAGGCATATGCAAGCTTCAGCCCCTGCGACTCGGCGTGTCCGCCCGAGGCGAGGCTAGATCGGCCAGCAGCTTGTTGTTGTTAGATGGTAAGGAGGTACAGGCAAAAAGCCAAAGGCAAAAAAAAAACGAGAGCAAGAGAGAGAGAGCCTCGATCCTGGCCTGTCCATCATTTTTATAATGTTCCAAAATAGGACTAGCCCACAATTCAGACCACTTTTACGTTGTTCACTTACATTGGTAAAAAACAGTAATCAACTTACACAATTGGATAACATTACCTAAAACAATATAAAGACCACTCCTCAGGCCAGCCCACCTGCAGGTGCTGGGCAGGCCTGAGATAGTCGTTTCTACTTAACCAAAACAATACCCTGTTGTCTGGAAAGCAAGGCCAAGTGGAAAGGAAAACATGGCCAGTGTTTACCTTTTCACTTACCCTAGGGAGAAATCTTCCCATGGGACTGAAAGATTGTTTTGGGTTTTCGATGCTTCTGGCTTGAATGTGAGGCACTAGAAACTACACAATATAGCAAAAGCTTAGAGAAGCTTAGAGAGCTTTTGCTACTCTCCATGACAGGGAGGGAGGGAGAGGGAGAGGGAGAGGGAGAGGGAGAGGGAGAGGGAGAGGGAGAGGGAGAGGGAGAGGGAGAGAGAGAGAGAGAGTGAGAGAGAGAGAGAGAGAGAGAGAGAGAGAGAGAGAGAGGAACAGGAAGTCCCCCTCATTTATAGGACAGGAAGTGGAGGGGAGTGGGCTAACCATCACCTGATGGTGTTCAGACCCACCCCTGGGGAGGGGCCAAGACCCCTAGGGTCAGGTTCAGGGTGTCCCGGGTTTGGGCTGATCCCTCCCCCGGGAAGAAATTCACAACACAAACCCCCCTACTTCTTGAAAGTCAGGGAAAGATGAAATTGTATTTTCTTATAATATAAGTATAACAATGTAAAGAGAAATAATAACTAGAGAAGGAAGGAAGGGAAAAAAAAGAAAACAATACAATAACCTTAAGGGAGATGGGGAGGGGTCAAGCGGCGGCGAAGCAGCAGAAGCAGCAGTAGCCAAAACAGCAGCCGGGGAAGATAGGCGAAGCTGCAGCAGCAGAAGCCAGCGGGTGAAGGGGGAGAACAAACTGTGCTTCTAGACATTAAGTTCTTGATGCTCCAATGAAATTATATTAATTTATCTATTGTTGCCATTTATGTGGCCTATCCCTGGAATGTTCATCTCTCCCCTATGTCTGAGCTAGAGGATCAGCTCAAACGGCCACACAGGGTTACTCCCCCTGGAGTGTTAACCCTATACATTCCACCCTTTGGTTAGACCACTTCCACCTTCCTACGAACAGTCTTCTTCTCCAAAGATAGGAAAAAGTGTTCATGGGCTAAGAGTTCTTAAAGTCCTTCTTGGTCCCCAGCTGTATCCCAAGGTGATGTGCTTCTCTGGTCCGGTGCAGGTTGGTGAGGTGAGGTGTGAGCAGGACAGGAACGTGGAAAAAGAGTCAGTGAAACAGGAACAGTTCTTGTTGGAACTCAGGAAAACGTCTTTTCCTCTGTGAAGAAAACATGAGGAACAGTCTCTCGGTGTAGGGCATCAGGGAAACAGGTGTAGATGAGATGGCTGTAGACATCTGCTGGAGGGAAATCTGGAACAGTCTCTCACTGCAGGGCATCAGTGAAGAATCAGGTGCAGGGTTCTGTCGGATGCTTCGTTGTGATGTGAGGGTGTAACTAGAAAAACAACTTATAATCCCTTATGAACTATAATACAAGTATTACACAACTATGTGTCCTGGAGTCCTGTACCTAAATTCCTCTCCTGCCCGGACTTCGGGGGGAAAGGGGAAAAGCCGCCTGGTTTCCCCCCCCCCCTCGCCTGCCCTGCAGCCGTGAAGGGGGCGGGGACTGCCCCGTGAGTTCCCGCGCTGGAGCCAGGCTGGGATTGGCCGTGCGCTTTCGCGCCTAAGGTGTGGTAACTCTGCCCTTTGTCTAGCGAAGGTTATAAATATTGGGGGTCTTCCCGCCTTTGGGGTTCCCGCTTTGGATTTTGCCTGTGCCTGGACGTATGTCTCTGCCTGAGCTCGCTCACTCCCCTGTGCCTGGACTGCAGAGAGACCAAGGATTCGCTTTCCTGTTAGGCACACCTTTGTGTGCCTAACGACCCTTAACGACCCTTAACGACTCCTGCAGCCGCTGGAGGAGGAAGACAGACCGCACGAGCCAGCCTGAGTGAGTTATTTGGCTTAGCTTAATTTAGTAAGAAACCGCTATTAATTAATAGCTGAGTCCTTTTCCAAATTCTGACTTCAAATATATAGTCAGATTATTGATGGTATCCTTGTAGATTAATTCTCATGCAACTCAACCTGTTTATCAAACGAAATTAATCTTTGTATATATATAGTTGTGGGGGCGGGTTTTTGGAAAATAAAAAATATCTATTTTTGATAAATTCTCGACTCGGCCACGTATTTCTGCCCTCTGCAACACTATGATACAAATATTATACAACTATAATACAAGATTGCATCGAGTCAGTCATCAGCAAGTTTGCAGATGACACTAAGCTGGGGGCAGAAGTGACTGAGCTGGAGGGCAGAAGGGCTCTGCAGCGGGACCTTGACCGCCTGGACAGATGGGCAGAGGCCAATGGGATGGGGTTCAATAGCTCCAAGTGCAGGGTGCTGCACTTTGGCCACAACAACCCCATGCAGAGATACAGGCTGGGGTCGGAGTGGCTGGAGAGCAGCCAGACAGAGAGGGATCTGGGGGTACTGATTGATACCCGCCTGAACATGAGCCAGCAGTGTGCCCAGGTGGCCAAGAGGGCCAGTGGCATCCTGGCCTGCATCAGGAATGGTGTGGTCAGCAGGAGCAGGGAGGTCATTCTGCCCCTGTACTCTGCACTGGTCAGACCACACCTCGAGTACTGTGTTCAGTTCTGGGCCCCCCAGTTTAGGAGGGACATCGAAATGCTTGAGCGTGTCCAGAGAAGGGCGACGAGGCTGGTGAGAGACCTCGAGCACAAGCCCTACGAGGAGAGGCTGAGGGAGCTGGGGTTGTTTAGCCTGGAGAAGAGGAGGCTCAGGGGTGACCTTATTGCTGTCTACAACTACCTGAAGGGTGGTTGTGGCCAGGAGGAGGTTGCTCTCTTCTCTCAGGTGGCCAGCTCCAGAACAAGAGGACACAGCCTCAGGCTGCGCCAGGGGAAATTTCGGCTCGAGGTGAGGAGAAAGTTCTTCACTGAGAGAGTCATTGGGCACTGGAATGGGCTGCCTGGGGAGGTGGTGGAGTCGTCGTCCCTGGGGCAGTTCAAGGCAAGGTTGGATGTGGCACTTGGTGCCATGGTCTGGCCTTGGGCACTGTGGTAAAGGGTTGGACTTGATGATCTGTGAGGTCTCTTCCAACCTTGGTGATACTGTGATACTGTGAAGATAGCATGGAATACATGGAATACCTGGAATACATGGAATCAACTCTGAGATTTTAAACCTTTTCACCTAAAGAGAGATTTCTCGAGGGGACACACTCAGTAGTACCAGTTTCCATCATTACCCAGTATGTATGACCAGGACCCTCTGCAGATACCACCCCTTTGATAGGTTTTCCCCCACCAGAGGCAGGAGCAACCCACACAGTTTTCCCCAGTAGATTCCTTTCACAGACTACAGGAACTCCATCTCCCTCAACTATGGGCAGTAGGGCAGACTGAGCAGGACCAGCTCTGTTAACTGATCCCCTGCTGTTCACCAGCCAAGTGGCTTCTGCAAGGTGCTTCTCCCAGTTTTTGAGAGTTCCACCTCCCATAGCCTTCAGGGTGGTTTTCTGCAGGCCATTGTGATGCTCAATCTTTCCTGCAGCCTGTGGGTAGTATGGGATGTGGTAAACCCACTCTATCCCATGCTCTTTTGCCCAGTTGCTTACAAGGTTATTCTTGAAATGGGTCCCATTGTCTGACTCAATTCTCTCTGGGGTACCAGGTCTGCACAGGATGTGACTCTGCAGGCCCAGAATGGTGTTACGGGCAGTAGCATGAGGTACTGGGTAGGTTTCCAGCCACCCTGTGCTTCCCTCCACCATGGTTAACACATACTGCTTGCCACTGCGAGACCGAGGCAGAGTGATGTAATCCATCTGCCAGGCCTCCTCATACTTGTACTTTGACCACCGTCCCCCGTACCACAAAGGCTTCATGCGCTTGGCTTGCTTTATGGTGGCACAGATGTCACATTCATGGATAACCTGAGCTATGGCATCCATGGGTATGTCCACGGACTTGTCTCAGGCCCATTGGTATGTGGCATCTCTTCCTTGGTGGCCAGAAGAGTCATGAGCCCACCAAGCTAGGAACAGTTCACCTTTGTGTTTCCAGTCCAGGTCTATCTGGTAGATGTGGGCAGCCAAGTCAGCTTGGTGGTTATGTTGCTGCTCCTCAGTGTCTCTGCTCTTTGGGATGTGAACACTGATGTGTCTGAATTTAGCTGGTAGTTTGTCCAGGTGTGCATAAATGTCTTGCCAGAGGTCAGCAGCCCAAATAGGCTTCCCTTTGCTCTGCCAGTAATTTCTCTTCCACTCCTTCAGCCACCCCCATAAAGCATTTGCTACCATCCATGAGTCGGTGTAGATGTATAGCATTGGCCACTGTTCTCGCTCTGCAATGTCCAGGGCCAGCTGGATGGCTTTTACCTCAGCATACTGGCTGGATTCACCTTCTCCATCTTTTGCCTCTGCAACCCTGCGTGTAGGGTTCCAGACAGCAGCCTTCCATCTCCGTTTGCTGCCTACCAGGCGGCAGGATCCATCTGTGAAGAGAGCAGATGCCTTTTCCTCCTCAGGAAGGTCACTGTGTGGGGGGACTTCCTCAGCACGGGTCACTGTCTTCTCTTCTGATGGCTTTCCGAAGTCAGTGCCCCCTGGCCAGTTGGTGATGACCTCCACAATGCCTGGGTGCTCGAGAGTCCCCATCTGTGGCCGTTTGAGCTGATCCTCTAGCTCAGACATAGGGGAGAGATGAACATTCCAGGGATAGGCCACATAAATGGCAACAATAGTTAATATAATTTCATTGGAGCATCAATAACTTAATGTCTAGAAGCACAGTTTGTTCTCCCCCTTCTCCCGCTGGCTTCTGCTGCTGCAGCTTCGCCTATCTCCCCCGTCTGCTGTTTTGGCTACTGCTGCTTCTGCTGCTTCGCCGCCGCTTGACCCCTCCCCCATCTCCCTTAAGGTTATTGTATTGTTTTTTTTTTTCCCCCCTTCCTTCCTTCTCTAGTTATTATTTCTCTTTACATTGTTATACTTATACTATAAGAAAATACAATTTCATCTTTCCCTGACTTTCAAAAAAAAGAAGGATGGGTTTTGTGTTGTGCTGAGTCGACTTCTCCCCGGGGGGCACCTCCCCCAACCCGGGACATCAATTCTTGGCACTTTTTCCAAACGGAGACTTCTCTCCTTCTTAGGTGCATTGGCCAGGACTCGAACCTGTGCCACCAACACACCATCTGAGCTCTCTAAGTTATCAGAGCCATCCACTTACTCCAAGTGGCATCTGTGGCATGGTGCGGAGTTGAACCTTTCCCTTTAAACATCCAAGTCAGGACTGGAAGCCTTGGAGCTAAAAGGAGTGGTGACTCCGTCCCAGTCACCTCAGAGGCAGCTCTAACTCCCTCATAGGCAGCTGGGATTTCCTTCTCTGTGGGGGTATAATTGGCCTCTGAGCCTTTGTACGCCTTGCTCCAGAACCCGAGTGGGTGGCCTCGTGTTTCATCAGGAGCTTTCTGCCATAGGCTCCAGCTAGGACCATTCTCACTGGCTGCTGTGTAGAGAATGTTCTTAATCTCTGGGCTGGTTTGAACTGGTCCCAAGGCCATGGCATGGACCACCTCTCGTTTGATCTGATCAAATGCCACCTGCTGCTCAGGTCCCCACTCAAAGTTATTTCTCTTTCTTGTAACGTCAAAGAGGGGTTTCACAATTTGGCTGTACCCAG
Organism: Pogoniulus pusillus; assembly: GCF_015220805.1. Taxonomy (NCBI): domain Eukaryota; kingdom Metazoa; phylum Chordata; class Aves; order Piciformes; family Lybiidae; genus Pogoniulus; species Pogoniulus pusillus. The sequence continues at coordinate 338,015 of NW_026974536.1, read as the reverse complement.
GAATGTGCATCTTCCAAAAGCCCACAAACCCCAGGAAGGATTATGTCTCCTTCCGGTTAGTGGTTCCACCATAGTGGCCACTTTATTCACCACATCCATAGGGATGTGGTGTCGGCCATCCTGCCATCGAACTCCCAGGAACTGGATCTCTCTGGCAGGCCCTTTCACTTTGCTTCTCTTAATTGCAAAACCAGCATCCAACAGGATATTAATGATCTTCTCACCCTTCTGGAAGACCTCCTCTGCTGTCTCACCCCATACAATGATGTCATGGATGAACTGCAGATGTTCCAGAGCTCCACCCTTCTCCAGTGCGGTCTGGATGATGCTGTGGCAGATTGTAGGGCTGTGCTTCCACCCCTGAGGCAGTCTGTTCCAGTGGTACTGGACTCCTCTCCAGGTGAAAGCAAACTGTGGCCTACATTCCTCTGCAATGGGGATGGAGAAGAAAGCATTAGCAATGTCGATTGTGGCATACCATTTGGCCTCCTTCATTTCCAGTTCATACTGGAGCTCCAACATATCAGGCACGGCTGCGCTGATTGGAGGAGTCATTTCGTTCAGGCCTCTGAAGTCCACGGTCAGTCTCCATTCTCCATTCTCCATTCTCCTTCTGCACTGGCCATATCGGGCTGTTGAAGGGTGAGTGGCTCTTGCTGATGACAAGCTGCTGCTCCAGGCGGCCAATCAGCTGCTGTATGGGCAGCAGGGAGTCTCTGTTGGTGCAGTATTGCCCACGATGAACTACACGAGAAGCAATGGGTAACTTAACATCTTCCACTGTTAAAATTGAGCCACCAAAAACTTAGAGCTAAGTTTAAGGAGTTTTATTTTGGCAAGCAAGGAGCAGCTCTGGGCACAGGGGAGTTTATCTCCTCAGCTGTGCACTGTACACATGCAGCTGCAGGATTTTTATTTCCCGCTCACATACATATTCACAAAGCAGTGTAATCATAGGCAAACACTTCCCATGGAGTTTGTGGTTTCTCCTGGAGCTGTTGTGCATGCCTGCTAATCCTCCTGGGGCTCTCTCTGGTGGTCATGAAGCTGAAGTAATGAGTCTTCCTCAGGTGTCTTTGTGACTCAGCTATTTGCGTCTTCACAGTCGCCTGCTTTACGGTCTCTTATCTACCATGCTCATGGTGGTTTCTGTTATCGTTCATCCCTGGCCTTGCTCAGTGAGCTCTGGCACACCCCTGTTTTGTTCATGTCCCCTATTCACAGGGGGCTGTCTCTTCACAGCGCTTTCTGTTATCACTCATAGGTTCCAATGTCTCCAGCTTAGTTAGCTCCGACACACCCTGCTCTGCCATTGCATAGTGACATATTCTCATTTTCTCATATTCTTATATTCTGCTTTGCCATTCTTTTATTGTCACAGGAACCATTTTTCACAATCCTCCATTTTCTTCTTGGTCATATTTACCCGTGTCAATGTTCCGTCCTTCTAAGTACTCTTTCCACTCGACTTTGACTCCCTCCTTCTTCCTTTTTCTTGAGGACATACAGCTTTATGCCTGACCCTCCCCAGTCTCCCTGCATTTCTTGTACTGGTGACTGGATCAAGCAAATAAAGCAAGGAATTATGCACATCAAGCCTCCAAAAACATGTAAAAGAATAACCCCCACTCATTTCCATTAAGCTTTTGATAACAGAAAGAAGGCTGGTTGTATTATTCCAATAATACAGACCCTCTTCCACTTTCCTGGCAATTCTGCATAGGCCCTCTTTCCACAAACCCAGAATAACCCATCTGGTGCTTGCCTTGCAGAATCACTCCTTTGAGGGTTTTCCCAAAAATCCTTTAGTCCAATTATCTTCATAAAAGAGTTATTGTTATTTTGTGAATGATAACACACAGTTTTATTAGTACAATTCTTATCCCAAATATCCCTCAGGGCTATGTGGCCACCAATGTGAGGCAGAACTACCATTAGTTGTTAACAGGTTCCTACAACCTAATTCTCCTACCCTTTTTGGAATACATCTTCTTTTTGCTTAATACAGCAATGCCCAATGACTTTATTGTTTGTGATGGTTTGGGGGTTACCCCGCCCCCCCACACTTTTGAATTTGCCCCAGCTAACTCAGACGGACCCTGGGAATATAGATGAAGCAATTTATTTACAGCTAGCAGAATTTACAAGCAGCTATTTACAATATATACAGTTATATACAATTATATACAGAAATATACAAAGGATAAAGGATAAACAATACAAAAGCACAACTCCCCTCCCAGAAACCTGAGTCCCCAGGAGGGGCTCTCAAACCACCCCAACACCTCCCCCCGGCCCTCTCAACCTTACCCCAGTTCTCAGGAAGAAAAGAGGTGCAGCCAAGAGGTTAGGGAGCAAGGTTAGTAGGAGCAGGGTTAATGAGATGTGACCAGGTCTAAGGCAAAAGCAAGAGTGAGAGACAAAATGGAGAATGTTTTCTTCTTCTTCCCAGAGCTCTCAGCGAGACTGTGAGAGAAGTTGACATCAATTGTTTTCATTTCACTGCCCGTTATCTAGTTCTGTTACCAAAACATTCTAGCTTGCTTCAAACTAGCACATTGTTTAACATCCATCCTTCAGGATATGTGATTCCGTAACCTCAGTCCGGTTCCACTCAAGCAACTGGGCTGGGGTTAACAACTCTCCTTACCACGGCCATTGTTTGTCATTTGGGTACCTCTATTGCTAAGGTTGTGGCCTACCCAAAAGCTGCATCCCCCTAAGGAACAAATTTCTAATTGTTGTATATTATAACAAACTGCATTCATGTGGGTGTGGGAGGTAAAGGTGATGAGTTTGTCTGCCATGCTTCACTGTTTGGTGGCATTTTAGGCAGGGACCTGTAGTCCCAAAACTGAGGAGGCCAAGCATTAGTCCAGCCATTCCCCACACTTTTACCCCTCTGTCTCCTCCGTCTACTCGGTTGCTTCGAGCAACGGGGTATATCATCTTCTCGACAGCAAGGGTGTTCTTCAGGGGAATTAAGAGCTCTCCTCTCCAGGTGTCCTCTTCACTCTTGGGTTGCACAGTACCTCCACACTTCTGCTCTTCTACCTGAGTATCCAGTTGATATTGTTCCTATATTTTCAAATTGTCCAGTGTAATATCAGTTAATTCTCCTTTCAATTTTACTTAAACCCCAGTACCCTTCATGGGGGCAGTTATACCTACAAAGGTGCCACCAATTTTCATTGCAACTTACATATATATATATAAAAAGATCTTACATGCTTGGCATATACAAAAAAAACCCAATCACACCCCTTTTGTATACATGTGATCAGCAAGTTGCGGGTGTCTTCTCCTCAGGAGGCTTGTGTCCACCTTTTCTCAGCCGTCCGGATGGCGATTTCTGTGATGGGTGAAACAAGAAATACCCTCCCCAACATAGAGTTAAAGAAGTTTCTTTTCAATTCCTTATTAATCAAGTTATTTCCGGTCATAGTCTGATGTATAACTATATTCCAGCTTTACTCATTTCTACACAGGCTTTTCTTTCTTCCCCATATCAGGGAAACTTACGTGCTTGGGTTATAACAACACTTTTTACTGGTACTACTTTATTTACATTATAGTCTTTGTAGAGTGCAACATCTGATTGCTTCCATTAGTACTTTGATATCTTCGAACATTTGATCTGGGGATGATGTAGCACCTTGCTGAAGTGTAATGCCAAGACAATAATAAAGTTTCTCCTCTACTCCTAAGTTTCTCTAAATGCCATTTGCAAGCCATACAGACTCCTTCCCTCAGGAGTCAATCTTTAGGTTCCCATCAGTGTCTTGCACACAATCCACACCGTACACAGCACCATTCAAGCTCGTCTGCACAATGCTTACATGACTTTTGTTCCAATTCAAGTTAAATTTTGTTTTTATTTCCTCCCCTCCTTAACCATCTCTGTGGATTTCTATAAAGATCATCAAGATCTTCCACACCCATGAATTCTTAATAGTTTCCTCAGGAGGGGTTGAAGTTTCCTTGGCAGTCTGTCATAACTCATTCAGTCTTCCTCTTTAATTTAATGGTTGCCCCCCTGGTGTCGAAGTTACCTGCCATCCATAACTAGATTTACTCCTTTTGACCCGGCAGATATGGTTCCATCCCTTTTCTGCAGGCCTTACTGCTGTATCAGTGCTTAGTAAGACTTCAAAGGGTCCTTCCCATTGAGGGACTTGTGGTTCAGCTTTTCAAGTTTTTATCAGCTCCTTTTCTCACGGTTTAATGTTGTGCACTGGGAAACCCAGGGGTGGTGTTTGAATTAAAGCACCAATATCTCTGAGCTCCTTTATTCTTTCTGCCAATGCTTTAACATATTCAGAGATGTTGCAGTCTCCGAACAGCTTTTCATCCATAGGCATCCCCTGAGTGTATGGCATTCCAAACATCATCTCATTTCCCACTTTTCCTTCTAGAAGTTTCAATGCTCTATATAAAACATACAATTCACAAGCCTGAGCCGACCACCCAGGGCACAGGGGTCCTGATTCCTTAACCTCTAAGTCCATTCCCACAATCTCATATCCTAATTTTTGTTGTCCTTCTATCACTCTTGCAGGTCCATCTATAAATAATTTTCCCCTTCTCTGAGCTCACAATCCTTTAAATCAGGCCTCACCTTCACCACCAGTTCTATCACTTTAAGATAATAATGCTCTAACTTTGAACTTGGTTCCCCAAATAAAATTGAGCTGGGTTTTGGACCCCCATAATGCCCAATTCTAATTGAGGGGAATCTATGAGTATTGCCTCCTATTTAAGCATCCTGCTATCTGTTTACCACTTTTCCACTTTTTGTTGTATAATTTCCCTTACATTATGCAGGGTAAATACCCTGAGAGGGAAATTAAAAGTTATCTTTTTAACATCTTCTACTAACAAAGCTGTGGCCACTATAGATTGTACACAGGCAGGCCACCCTCTGCTGACAGGATCTAGTCATTTGGAATAGTATGCTACTGGTTTCTTCAGCCCAGCCCTGGACCCACACTCCATATGCCCTTTTGTTCACTCACATTTACAAATAGGAGAAAAGGTTTCTAACCTTTTTTTCCCCCTCCTCTCATCAGCCAGTGCCCCAAGTATTTTACTTCCTGCTTCACATACTGGAGTTTTCCTTTAGATACTTTGAGTCCATTCTGGGCCAAACAGTTCAACAGCTTAATTGTGTTTTCATTAACTATTGATTCATATTTCCCAGCAAGCAATAGATCATCCTCATATTGCAATAATTTTATCTCTGGATTTAAATCTACCTTTTCCAATATCTTTTCCAGAGCTTGTCCAAATAAGTTAGGTGACTCTGTGAACCCTTGGGGTAGCACAGTCCACCTCAGCTGCTGCTTCCTCCTGGTTTCTGGATCCTCCCATTCAAAAGCAAAATACTCTTGGGATGCTTTGTCTAATGGGCAGGCCCAAAATGCATCCTTCAAATCTATAGCACTACACCATTGGTATTCCGGAGACAAGCAGCTCACCAGGGTATATGGATTAGGGACTACAGGGAGCTTCATCTGTGTTCTCTGGTTCACTGCTCTCAGATCCTGTACAAGCTTATATGTTCCATCTGGCTTTTTTACAGGTAAAATGGGGGTATTATGGGGAGCCATACAGGGTTCAGTAAGCCCTGTTTCAGGAGCCGATCTATCACTGGCTCCAGTCCCTTCCCAAAAGGCTATAACAGGTCATTCAATTCTGTTCTTTTATCAGTTTAAATTTCTACATTTGCTAATATGGGGACCTTAAAGGGTTCCCCTTTCTGCCCCTGTTATGGTTAAGGTTCTCTTTCCCTTCTCAATTCCCTTAGGAATGCTCTTTACAGTTGTTCTTTCTGCTCCTTTGTCAATTAAAAATTCCACTTCTTCCCTCTGGGAACCTACCAACAATTTTATCAAGGGCTCTCCATGTCCCGGGGTCCCAGGAGGTAGAGCCCCTGGCACCCCTACTCTTCCTTGAATAATTTTTCATCCTGTGTCTTTTTGGGCAATATTTAACGGTAACACACAGGAGGTTCTCTTTCTTTCGAAGCCTGATTCTCCAGAGGCCCCTTGGGCCCCGTCCCTTTTAACTCTTTAGTTGTAGCTTGTACTTCCCTACTACTGCTACAGAGATCTTAGCCTTTGCTTTCTGTTTTTCTGTGTCCCTTCTGGGCTTCTCTTAAAAGATCCTCTCAAAGGATCCTCCAGCCCCTGCCTCGCCAGGCTTCTGGTTCCTCTAATTTCCTTCTAATGTCCCCCTCCCAGAGTTGGCCACAAACTGTGTTCTCAAGAGGGCTGCTCCAGTAGGTGGAGTTGGATCTGTGCCGGAGTACAGCTGTAAACTTTTTCTTAATCTTTCTACCCAACCTGTGGGGGATTCTTTTTTGTCTTATTGATCCCCAGAGGCTTTGTTTATTTTCTGTCATCTGGCGACCGCTTCCTTTACGGCGAGCACCGCGGCCAGGGCGGGGGGGGGGGCTGAAGCGGCTGTGGCAAGGGGGAGGGGGCAGGGTTAAAGCGGCCGCCGCCAGAGGGGGGGCCAAGGTGTGCGCCGCGGCCAGAGCAGGGGGGTGGCTGAAACGACCGCGGCAAGGGGGAAGGGGGGGGCTGAAGCGGACGCCGCCAGAGCGGGGGGGTCGAGGTGGGCGCCGCGGCAAAGAGGGTGACCTACATACAGGGGTGGTTGGTTGTCTAAGGGCTCCCACTCCTCCCCTTTCTCCCCTCTGTCCCCTTCTTAACTTTTCTTTCCGCTGACTGCTTCCAGAGATCAGCGTATGCAGCCTCCTTCGGGCTGAACGGTTCCTTGCTGCTCAAACACTGCCAGGGCTTGACAAGCCCAGGCCCCAAAGGACCCAAACATACTAGTTCCTTTGGCCATAGCACCATACAATAACAGACTAACTTCTCTTTCGTTTTATCTTCTCGGGACCCACGGTTATTCCAGTTTGTAATCCTTGAACCTAATGGGCTCTTGGGGGAATGTCTGCTAATCTCTTCTTTCAACTTTTGGGTCCCTTCCTGACCTCCCACCCTTTGGCAGCGGTTTGTCCCGTGGCTGTCCAGTCGCGTTTGCACTCGCTTCGGTTTTTCACTGGCCAAGCCTCTCGAGAGGAATTGTAACTGTGGCATTGAAAATCCTCCACACTCGCTTCAGAACTGCATTCCGCCTCACTCATGCACTTTCAGACAGCCGAATCCCACCCAACCGAATGGAACACGCTTTATACTCACACTCCAAGGCTGCTTCGTTCGGATCTACGCGCAGAATTACGGGTCTCAACGTGTCTCTTGCCACTGAACTCACAAATTTCTCAGTTTTAATTTTTTTTTTTTCCCTGCTTGCCTTCCCGGGTCTAAAATATCACTGTCAGTTCGCAGCCTAAGTGCAGTAGGAGGGTCTGCAAAAAAGGCAGAGGTGCACCTTTCCGTCCTAGGTTCATAGTCTGCGGAGTTTTGGTGATCCCGGACAAGCCCCCAAATTGTTAAAATTGAGCCACCAAAAACTTAGAGCTAAGTTTAAGGAGTTTTATTTTGGCAAGCCAGGAGCAGCGCTGGGCGCAGGCAGTTTATCTCCTCAGCTGTGCACTGCACACATGCAGCTGCAGGGTTTTTATTTCCCGCTCACATACATATTCACAAAGCAGTGTAATCATAGTCAAACACTTCCCATGGAGTTTGTGGCTTTTCCTGGAACTGTTGTGCATGCCTGCTAATCCTCCTGGGGCTCTCTCTGGTGGTCGTGAGGCTGAAGTAACGAGTCTTCCTCAGGTGTCTTCGTGACTCAGCTATTTGCATCTTCACAGTTGCCTGCTTTACGGTCTCTTATCTACCACGCTCATGGTGTTTTCTGTTATCGTTCATCCCAGGTATCCAGCAATAGAACAAGGGGACACAGTCTCAAGTTGTGCCAGGGTAGGTATAGGCTGGATATTAGGAAGAAGTTCTTCACAGAGAGAGTGATTTCCCATTGGAATGGGCTGCCCAGGGAGGTGGTGGAGGCACTGTCCCTGGGGGTCTTCAAGAAAAGACTGGATGAGGCACTTAGTGCCATGGTCTAGTTGATTGGATAGGGCAGGGTGATAGGTTGGACTGGATGATCTTGGAGGTCTCTTCCAACCTGGTTGATTCTATGATTCTATGATTCTATGATCCCTAGCCTTGCTCAGTGAGCTCTGGCACACCCCTGTTTTGTTCATGTCCCCTATTCACAGGGGGCAATCTCTTCACAGCGCTTTCTGTTATCGCTCATAGGTTCCAACGTCTCCAGTTTATTTAGCTCCAACACACCCTGCTCTGCCATTCGCATAGTGACATATTTTCATTTTCTCATATTCTTATATTCTGTTTTCCCATTCTTTTATTGACATGGGTACCATTTTTCACACCACCTTGTGGGTACCAACCACAGAAGGGTCATGTGACAAGCCAGGCATGACAGGCAGCTGCTCTTTATCAGCAGTCTCTACAGCTGCTATGCCAAATGCCCACTTGTTCCCTTTCGGGTCTTTAAAATACCCTTCCTGGAGAAAGTCAATCCCCAGGATGCAAGGTGCATCAGAGCCAGTTACTATGGTGTGCTTCTCCCATACATTCCTGGTGAGGCTTATCTCCGCCTGCAGCACAGTCAACTCCTGAGACCCTCCTGTGACTCCTGAAATTGTAGTAGTTTCTGTCCCCCTATGGCTGGAGGGCATCAGAGTGCATTGGGCACTGGTGTCTACCAAAGCTCTGTACTTCTCAGCTTCAGCAGTGCCAGGCCATTTCACAAACACGTCCCAATATACTCTGTTATCCCTGGCCTCCGCCTGGCTGGAGACAGGGCACCTCTAATGCTGAGCAGTGTGACCGCATGAGGCACATGGGCCTGAGTTACTGGCTTCACCACCCCTTGGGCGAGAGGGCTGCCTGCGGGACACTGGGGCAACCCCTCTTCTGGAGTTATTCCCTGTGTTTGTCCCCTGCAGTTCCCTCACTCTGGCCCATAGAGCTGAGGTGGGCTGGCCATGCCATCTGTCCATGTTTTCCCCATGTTCACACAGTGTTCCCCAAAGTGAACCCCTGGGTGTCCCCTGTCTGCTTTGGGCTGGTCTCCTACGGGGAGGAGGAGGAGGAGTACGGTGGCGTCTGTTCCTGACAGCTGAGACTTGTACCCATTCAGAAGGTGAAGAGCAGTCGTCCTCTGCCTTCTGCAGTTCAGAGACAGAGGCTTTCAGCTCGTTCATCTCCTGGGTGAGGGTTTTCACAGCTGCTATTAAGGTTCTCCTAGACAAACTATCTTCAAACTGTCTCAGGTCATTCACAAACTCTCTGGTCGTGGGAAGTGTGCTGGTTTGAAGCAGGGTAGAATGTTTTGTTGAGAAGAACTAGATCATAGGCTGTGAAAGGAAAACAATGGTGATGTCTACTCCCCTCAGAGTCTTGCTGAAGAAGAAACGAAAACATTAGATAACACTCTCGCTGTTTTGTTGCACTCTGCCTCGGGCTGCTGGCTGAGCAACATCTTACTCCCTAACCTCACTTTCCATTTGGCCTACCCCACCTTTGTTTCCTAGCCTCTTGGCTGAACCTCTATTCTTCTTTAGGACTGGGGTAAGGTTGAGAGGGGCAGGGGGAAGGTGCAGGGGTGGTTGAGAGCCCCTTCTGGGGACTCAGGTTTCTGGGAGGGGAGTTGTGTTTCTGTATTACCTTTTACCTTGTATATTTCCATATATAACTGTATATACTGTAAATATCTGCTTGTATATTGTGCTAGCTGTAAATAAATAGCTTCATTTATATTCCCAGCACCAGCTGAGTCGAGACTGGGTGACTTCTAAAGTGGGGGGGGGGCGGGGAACACCCAAACCATCACAGGAAGGTTGTTGGGGTCTCTGCCCAGCAGCAGTGCTCCCAGTGTAGGGGCATATGTGGAAGGAGCACATTGGGTCAGTTTCTTTAAGAGGGCTGGCTTCATGTGGACATCATCAGGGTCCGAGGGCATCTGGCCATCTCCATAGATTATCTCCTGTATGGCCATTTGCCTCAGGTGTGTGACACCCTGTTCCATACCTGTCGACTTAAGGGGATAGAAAATCATGTCATCCTTAGAGGGGTATCTGTATCTCACAGCTATGAGAAGTCTGGCCCAAAGTGAGTGAGTGCCCTCCAGCCTCTCCAGCTCTTTATCTACACCCCCATCCCTCGACAAGGATCCCAGCTGTTTAGCCTCCCTCTGATCTAGGTCCACGGTTTCTGCTCCTGCATCCCAACATCTCAAAAGCCAGGCTAAAAGGGACTGTCTGCTTTCCATTGCATATTCCTGCCTTGTGTGCCTGATTTCCTTTCTGGGCATGGAGCTGATAAAAATAACTCCATTATCAGATCCATTTCCAGCTGGTTGCTGTTGCTAGGGGGTGCTGCTTCCCAACGAGGTTCCTTGCCCTGGGCCTAGTCTGTGGAAGGGTTTGGGTGTGGTCTAACTTATCGTGTGGTGATGGGAGCGAGATGGACAGGACTGAGCCGTGGGGGCAGGGACCAGGGGGCTGCTCTGGGCGGAGTTTGGGGCAGAGCCGCACTAGGGGCGGTGGCTGCCTGACCCGTCGGACAGGTCTGACTGGTCGCCCCCACCCCCCAGCTGCAGTCAGAACAGTGCAGGCCACCCCTCCCCCTAATTGGCTTAATGGCGGCGTCCACACGAGATCTCCATGTCTTCCAGCTCAGAGCTGCAAGGTATATACAGGGCACTAGAGGTCGAGGTGCTTTTGGAGCAGGCAGAAGCATCACCAGCTGGGAGGGCAACTGAAACAAATCAGTTGCCCCCTCGCATCAGAACAAGTACCCAGAAGAAAAAGAGGAGGGTAATTGTTATTGGTGGTTCCCTTCTCAAGGGAACCGAGGGCCCCATATGCTGGCCAGACCCCTTCCACAGGGAGCTCTGCTGCCTCCCTGGAGCCCGGGTCAGGGATGTTACCAGGAGGCTGCCTACTGTAGTGCAGCCCTCTGATTACTATCCCTTATTAGTTATACAGGCAGGGAATGATGAGGTTAATAACAGAGGGCTAAAAGCTATCAAAAGGGACTTTAAGACACTGGGGAAAGCAGTTGAGGGAGCAGGGGCACAGGTAGTCTTCTCATCTATACCCTTAGTCACAGGTTGGAATGCAGAGAGGAATAGGAAAGTGTATTTGATGAACAAGTGGCTCAGAGGTTGGTGCCTCCAACATGACTTTGGATTCTTTGATCTTGGGGAACTTCATCTTGCCACAGGTCTGCAAGCAGCAGATGGGATACAACTGACACAGAAGAGGAGAAGGACCCTGGCACATGAGCTGGCTGGGCTTGTTGAGAGGGCTTTAAACTAGAATGGAAGGGGGAGGGGGTTAAACATGACAGCACCAGAGAAAAATCAAAGGAAACTGAGGACGGTAGGCTAGAGCTATGATATTGTTGCCACCACTGAAACAGAGTGGGATGGCTCACATGATTGGAGTGCTGTGATCAATTGCTACTGACTCCTCAGGAGAGACAGGCAAGCGAGAAGAGGTGGGGGAGTGGCCCTGTATATTAGGAATGCTCTGGATGTCATGGGGGTAGAAATCAAGGATGATCAAGTTGAGTCTTTATGGGTGGGAATAAAGGGGAAGGCCAACAAGACTGATATCCTGGTTGGAGTCTGTTACAGACCACCCAACCAGGAAGAAGCAGATTATTTATTACTCTTTAAGCAACTGGAGGCTGCCTCAAGATCACCTGCCCTTGTTCTGGTGGGCGACGTTAACCTACCAGACATCTGCTGGGACTTAAACACTGCAGAGAAGAGGCAGTCTGGAAGGTTTCTAGAATGTGTGGCAGACAACTTCCTATCCCAGCTGTTACGTGAGCCTACCAGGGGGGCAGCCCTGCTTGACCTGCTGCTCACAAATAGAGAGGGGCTGGTAGGGGATGTGGGTGGTTGGAGGCTGCCTGGGGTCCAGTGACCACGAAATTATAGAGTTTTCAATACATGGAGAAACCAGGAGGGGATCAACAGAACCTCCACACTGGACTTCCCAAGGGCAGACTTCAGCCTATTTAAGGAACTAATTCAGAAAGTTCCTTGGGAAAGAGCCCTTGAAAACAAAGGGGTCCAGGAAGGTCGGAGCTGCTTCAAGAAAGAACTCCTGAAGGCACAGGAGCAGGCAGTGCCACTGAGCTGGAAGATGAGCTGATGAGGGAGGCAGCCAGGCTGGATGGGCAGGGAGCTGCTGAAGGAATTAAAGATTAAAAAGAGAGTGTATCACCTTTGGAAAAGAGGGGAGGTGTCCCAGGAAAAGTTCAAGGAAGTTGCTAGGTCTTGTAGAAAAAAACTGAGAGCGGCAAAAGCCCACTTGGAGCTTAGGCTGCCACGGCTGTCAAGGAAAATAAAAAGTGTTTATTTAAATATATGAACGGCAAGAGAAGGGCCAAGGACAACCTCCAGTCCTTGTTAGATAGAGAGGGGAATAGAGTGACAAAGGATGAGGAAAAGGCAGAGGTGCTTAACACCTTCTTTGCTTTAAACTTCAATAGTGGGACAGGTTGTCTCCAGGACAGCTGGACTCCTGAAGTGGTGGATGGAGTCAGGGACCAGTATAGTCCCCCTCTAATCCATGAGGAAGCAGTAAGAATCATAGAATCAACCAGGTTGGAAGAGACCTCCAAGATCATCAAGTCCAACCTATCACCCAGCCCTATCCAATCAACTAGACCATGGCACTAAGTGCCTCATCCAGTCTTTTCTTGAAGACCCCCAGGGACGGTGCCTCCACCACCTCCCTGGGCAGCCCATTCCAATGGGAAATCACTCTCTCTGTGAAGAATTTCTTCCTAATATCCAGCCTATACCTACCCTGGCACAACTTGAGACTGTGTCCCCTTGTTCTATTGCTGGTTGCCTGGGAGAAGAGGCCACCCCCCACCTGGCTACAATGCCCCTTCAGGTAGTTGTAGACAGTAATAAGATCACCCCTGAGCCTCCTCTTCTCCAGGCTAAACAGGCCCAGCTCCCTCAGCCTCTCCTCATAGGGTTTGTGTTCCAGGCCTTTCACCAGCTTTGTGTATGGGAATCACATTGGCCAGCTTCCAGTCTTGAGGGACCTCTCCCGTCCACAAGAAGGGTCGAAAGGAGGAGCCAGAAAACTACAGACCTGTGAGCCTGACCTCAGTGCCAGGCAAGGTGATGGAACAGGTCATCTTGGGTGCCATCACAAAGCACCTACAGGATGGCCAAGGGATCAGGCCCAGACAGCATGGGTTTAGGAAGGGCAGGTCCATGTCTCACCAACCAGATATCCTTTTATGATCAGGTTACCTGCCTGGTGAATGTGGCCTGGACTTCAGCAAAGCCTTTGACACTGTCTGCCACAAGAAGCTCCTAGCCAAGCTGGCAGCTCATGGTTTGGACAGATTCACTCTGTGCTGGATCAAGAACTGGCTGGATGGCAGAGCCCAGAGAGTGGTGGTGAATGGTGCCACATCCAGTTGGCAGCCAGTCACTAGTGGTGTTCCCCAAGGATCAGTGCTGGGCCCAGTCCTGTTCAATATCTTTATTCATAGAATCATAGAATCATAGAATCATAGAATCATAGAATCATAGAATCAACCAGGTTGGAAGAGACCTCCAAGATCATCCAGTCCGACCTATCACCCTGCCCTATCCAATCATGGAGTACGGGATTTGCTGCGACGAAGGGACGGGGATGCAGCTTGGTGCAAGCTAATTTCCGATTTTATTAGGCAACATACAAGGGTATTTATACTTTTCAGAGAGTATCAGAAGGCTTAACATTTTTACATATTGAATAGTCATTTTATCACATGCAAAACCGCCTCTTCTTCCAATCTAAATTCTTGTCTGCCCCATCTGCTTCCCCGTGGAGCAGGGGTCTTAGCATATTCATCAGATGGCAGGACAGTCTCCTTGCCTCTCCTAATCAGATCACTGACTCCGATAGCTTGTGCCCAAGGCTTGTGTTGCCACTGACCTTGATTGACCATTGTTACATCAATCCCACAGGGATTGAGTCCAGCATCAGTAAGTTTGCAGATGACACCAAGCTAGGAGCAGGTGTTGATCTGTTGGAAGGTAGGAGAGCCCTGCAGAGGGACCTGGACAGGCTGGATGGTGGGCAGAGGCCAATGTGATGAGATTTAACAAGGCCAAGTGCAGGGTTCTGCACTTTGGCCACAACAACCCCAAGCAGCGCTACAGGCTGGGGACTGAGTGGCTGGAGAGCAGCCAAGAGGAAAGGGACCTGGGGGTACTGATAGACAGTAGGCTAAAGACGAGCCAGCAGTGTGCCCAGGTGGCCAAGAGAGCCAATGGCATCCTGGCCTGCATCAGGAACAGTGTGGCCAGCAGGACAAGGGAGGTTATTCTTCCCCTGTACTCAGCCCAGGTCAGGCCACACCTTGAGTACTGTGTCCAGTTCTGGGCTCCTCAATTCAAGAGAGATTTTGAGGTGCTGGAAGGTGTCCAGAGAAGGGCAACAAAGCTGGTGAGGGGCCTGGAACACAAACACTATGAGGAGAGGCTGAGGGAGCTGGGGTTGCTTAGCCTGGAGAAGAGGAGGCTGAGGGGTGACCTCATTGCTGTCTACAACTGCCTGAAGGGACATTGTGGTGAGGTGGGGGTTGGCCTCTTCTCCCAGGCAACCAGCAATAGAACAAGGGGACACAGTCTCAAGTTGTGCCAGGGAAAGTATAGGCTGGATGTTAGGAGGAAGTTGTTGTCAGAGAGAGTGATTGGCATTGGAATGGGCTGCCCAGGGAGGTGTTCAAGAAAAGACTGGATTAGGCACTTAGTGCCATGGTCTACTTGACTGGATAGGGCCGGGGGATAGGTTGGACTGGATGATCTTGGAGGTCTCTTCCAACCTAATAGCTCCAAGTGCAGGGTGCTGCACTTTGGCTACAACAACCCCATGGAGAGATACAGGCTAGGGTCGGAGTGGCTGGAGAGCAGCCAGACAGAGAGGGATCTGGGGGTACTGATTGATACCCGCCTGAACATGAGCCAGCAGTGTGCCCAGGTGGCCCAGAGAGCCAGTGGCATCCTGGCCTGCATCAGGAATGGTGTGGTCAGCAGGAGCAGGGAGGTCATTCTGCCCCTGTACTCTGCACTGGTTAGACCACACCTTGAGTATTGTGTTCAGTTCTGGGCCCCCCAGTTTAAAAGGGACGTTGAGATGCTTGAATGTGTCCAGAGAAGGGCGACAAGGCTGGTGAGAGGCCTTGAGCACAAGCCCTATGAGGAGAGGCTGAGGGAGCTGGGATTGTTTAGCCTGGAGAAGAGGAGGCTCAGGGCAGACCTTATTGCTGTCTACAACTACCTGAACGGTGGTTGTGGCCAGGAGGAGGTTGCTCTCTTCTCTCAGGTGGCCAGCGCCAGAACGAGAGGACACAGCCTCAGGCTGCGCCAGGGGAGATTTAGGCTTGAGGTGAGGAGAAAGTTCTTCACTGAGAGAGTCATTGGACACTGGAATGGGCTGCCCGGGGAGGTGGTGGAGTCGCCGTCCCTGGGGCAGTTCAAGGCAAGGTTGGACGTGGCACTTGGTGCCATGGTCTAGCCTTGAGCTCTGTGGTAAAGGGTTGGACTTGATGATCTGTGAGGTCTTTTCCAACCCTGATGATACTGTGATACTGTGATACTGTGATTCTTTGATTCAATGAATACCCTCCCAAAACCACATTTAAACACAGTGAAATAACTGCTATTCAGTACCATTTTCCCCCCAAAATATCTGTAGCTTCTGTGTCCCAACACATGTACTCAGAGTGATTCCATGTTCCAGAAACACAGTTAGATTCCTAACAGAATTCAGGAAATATGCATAGACCTGGACAGGCAAATTCTTAGCATATTCCCAGACCATATCAATGACTATCCAGAAGACATGGTAACTTACAAACTTCAGCATCCAAGACCAAAACAGCCATCCAAAAGCCTGAATTATTAACACTCTTAGAATATCCATTTTTTAACTTCCAAATCTTCTCTGAAATAATTCTTTCTACCTAGCCCCACATTTGAGATGCCAATAAATTGTCTTGGGTTCTAATGCAAGTTCCCAGAGACTCTAATAAATTTGATAGACCCAATAACAATTTGTAGAGTGTCCTCCCCTCTTCCCCTTCTTTCCCAAAGATAGGGATTAGATATAGGGAGAGAGAGAGGTAAACACACCCAAATAAATCAATCTCACTCGATTTGGAAGTTAAAAGGAAAAGTTTAACAATAACTTACAAATGTATTGGAGGTAGGGAAGTTTACAAAGGATAGGGAAGGGAAAATAGCAAAATACAAAAGGTATAAATACAACTCGAGTTGTGTGATGGTGGCTTTGTCTGCCTCGTGGCTGCCACGTAGTATGCAGGCTGAGATGTGTGGAGTGAGCTGTGTGGTGAGGGAGAGAGGGAGAGAGAGGGAGAGAGAGGGAGGGAGAGGGAGGGAGAGGGAGGGGGAGGGAGGGGGGGAGGGAGGGGGAGGGCGGGGGAGGGAGGAGGGGAGGGCAGGGGAGGGCGGGGGGGAGGGGGAGAGGGAGAGAGAGAGGAAGAAACAGGAAGTCCCCCTCATTTCACATTTATAGGACAGGAAGTGGGGGGAGTGGGCTAACCATCACCTGGATTGTGACCCACCCCTGGGGAGGGGTCAAGACCCCTAGGGTCAGGTTCAGGGTTACTCCCCCTGGAGTGTTAACCCTATACACCTGGTTATTCCAAAGGCACATCCTGCTACACTCTCTGAATCTTAAAACATACCAAATGGAAACTGTGGGAGAGAGGAAAATTCGAAAATTCCCTGATTACATCACAGAGAAATTCACCCTGGAGGAAGCCAATGGATTTGTTGGCCTTGAGAATGAATGTGCTTGGGTTTGTTTGATGGATATCAGCTTGTTTATGTTCAGAAGTTTTTTGGCAGTGAGCAGATGTCTTGCTCAGATGGCTGTGCAGAGAAATGTATATGAGATATGGTTGGTGTATAGGATTTTGGTCATGCTTTGAGTTAGGTATTTTTTTTGACCTCTGTTATTAGGGCCAAACCCACTCATTGGTGTGCTGGTTTGAAGCAGGGTAGAATGTTTTGGTGAGAAGAACTAGATCATAGGCTGTGAAAGGAAAACAATGGTGATGTCTACTTCCCTCAGAGTCTTGCTGAAGAAGAAAGGAAAAGATTAGATAACACTCTCGCCATTTTGTCTCACACTCTACCTTGGGCTTCTGACTGAACTGCATCTCCCTAACCTCACCTTCCATTTGGACTAACCCACCTTTGCTTCTTAACCTCCTGGCCAAACCTCTATTCTTCCTTGGGACTGGGGTAAGGTTGAGAGGGGCAGGGGGAAGGTGCAGGGGTGGTTGAGAGCCCCTTCTGGGGACTCAGGCTTCTGGGAGGGGAGTTGTGTTTCTGTATTACCTTTTCATTTGTATATTTCTGTCTATAACTGTATATACTGTAAATATCTGCTTGTATATTGTCCTAGCTGTAAATAAATAGCTTCATTTATATTTCCAGAGCCAGATGAGCCTAGTCTGGGTGATTTCTAAAGTGTGGGGGGGCGGGGTACACCCAAACCATCACAATTGGCAAAGATGGGGAATAACTGTTTTGTTAGCAATGTTTGAAGTGCTGTGTTTGTTATCTGTTTGCAAAGGGCCCTGCAAAAGATGAGAAATGCTGCCTTCATTTTAAAACATATAGAGGAATTGTGGGAATTAGGTCTATATGGATGGAGTCTGAACAAGCAGTATGTGACACGCACAGGTCCACTTGTTAGCCGTGGATATTGTTGCACTGCAGGCACTGCAGTTACAAAGAGTGGAGGAGTGTAAATAGGTTCGAGCACGATTTGCACTGGCAATGTCCAATTTGCCAAAATTGCATAGAAAGTTGGACAGTGGAATGGCATTTTGAGGCGTTCCTGGTAAGACCTTTATCAGAACTGCCAGGAGCAATAAATAATCCTAATGTTCCAAGGGTATTTGCAGAGCAACAGCATTTCATAAATGCGCTAAGCTTAATAGAAAGTCTAGAAGTAAGGTATAGGGCATATCTTTTAGCTCTTAAGCGTGATAGACAGCAGACGCAGGTCATGGCACAGGACTGCAGTGAAAACATCAAAATCCCTGGATTTATAGAGTGAATCCAGAACAGTGGGAGTCAGAGAAAGAATATTGGGTAATTAGGTAAAATGAAAAAACAGGAGTGCATTAGTGTAGGATCACAGGTCGTTAGTGTAGAACAATTGTCAAGCATGGATCAGTTGCAAAATAAGCCTTGGGCACAAACTGCCTGAGTCAGCGTGACCCTGAACATTGTGCAAGAGAGAAGAATGAGAACTTGTGGATTAGAAGAAGCAAGGAAATAGGACCTTGTTATCTGAGTATGCTGAAACTGACACTCAGCAGGAAGCAGACGTGGCAGACAGATTGTAGATTAGAAGAAAACACGACTTTTCACGTGATTAAATGACAAATCAACAAGTAAAGCTTTGTCTGCAGAGAAATTTAACTTTTGGCTGCAAGATGGAAGACTGCAAGCAACGGAGAAGCAAGACAGAAGCAGCGAATCTGCTGAGCTGCAGCACCTCAACTTGGGATTCCATGGCAGTCCACTGGACCCATGGAAGTGGTGTCCCCCTGTGTATAGGGTTAACACTCCAGGGGGAGTAACCCTGAACCTTACCCTAGGGGTCTTGGCTCCTCCCCAGGGGTGGGCCACACTCCAGGTGATGGTTAGCCCACTCCCCCCCACTTCCTGTCCTATAAAGGAGAGAGGCTTCCTGTCTCTCTCTGTCTCTCTCTCTCCACACACACACACCATACTCTACAGACCCCTGCCTGCATACCAGCACACCACGTGGCAGCCACGAGGCAGACAAAGCCACCATCACACAACTCGGGTCGTATTTATCCCTTTTTTATATTTTGCTATTTTCCCTTCCCTATCCTTTGTAAACTTCCCTACCTCCAATACCTTTCTAAGTTATTGTTAAACTTTTCCTTTTAACTTCCAAATCGAGTGAGATTGATTTATTTGGGTATGCTTATCTCTCTCTCTCCCTATATCTAATCCCTATCTTTGGTAAAGGAGGGGGAAGAGGGGAGGGCACTTTACAAATTGTTATTGGGTCTATCAAATTTATTAGAGTCTCTGGGAATTTGGATTAGAACCCAAGACACCCTGGAGGATTTGCTTGCCACTGCCACTCAGGTGCTGCTGCAGCACACAGTAGCCCCACACCTTGGGCCGTGAGGGGCTCACAACATGTCGGGAGGGCGAGCCTGGCACATATGGAGGGAGAGGGACAGCGAGAGTGTGGCAAACCCCCCTTCACGGGCCTGACTTGTGGGTGCTTACCCCGCTTTCTCCTAATTTTTTTTCCTTGCAGTTGCCGGGAAGAAGAAGCAGAGCCTTTTCTTAAAGGGACCAGACTGAATTTCTAATAGCTGCCTTGCAAATTAAAATCCTGATAATGTTTCTAATTTTGATTGTAATAGATGTCAGAGTTTTAGGAGTTTACTGGATAAGTTGTTAATTGCAATAGGATAAGTTTAGGAATAACTTTAGCAGAAAAATTGTAATAAGGCTTAAGTAATTAAAATAGAGTATATTAAGTAAGTGGCAGAATATAATGGAATATTATGGTAAGAGTTGTTTTGTAAGTGTATCTGTTTTTGTGATTTAAGGTTCTTTTCCTTTTCTGAATACCAGGGTATTTTCAAGGAGCTTCATGAATGTATCATCTGCTTAGATTTTCTTTGCTTTTTTCCTTAGTAATGCTTTACTGGTTTAGACTTTTTAAGTTGATAATATAGTTAAGGTTAAGACTTCATAATAGAATATTATAAAATATTTTTCTTAAGTCTTTTCTGTATATTAATATAGCATTATAGGATAAGGATTATATAAATTTTTTTTTTTTTTTTAAAGAGGGGGTATGAGGGCAGCCACCCTGAAAGGGGGACTGCAAAAAGAAAACCTTATAAATTTTCAATTTTTAAACTGCTTTCTTATGGATAACAACCCCTGATTATCAGAATTTTTGATGCCAATGATTCTTTTGAGAAAAGAGAGAGAAGGAAAAATTGGAAAATTCTCTGGTCACATCATACAGAGAGATTCACCCTAGGGATTCTTTTTCTGGTTTATGCAATTGTTCAGGCATGTTTACAGGCTTCTGATGGATACCAGCTCAGAAGACAGATACTGTGGCAAGAACTTGAATGCTGAGATAATGGTTGTGTTTGTATGTGTGTTTGCATAGATCATAGGTTTTGACCATGCTTAATCTAGGTATTTTCATGAGTTTCCAACAATTCCTACTTATAGGTAAAGATGGGAAACAACTGTTTTGTTGGCAATGTTTAAAGTGCTGTACTTGTTATTCTTTTGTAAAAGGCACCTTGCAGAAAGATAGGAAGCACTGCCTTTATTTTTAATAAAACAGAAAAAGGAGGGGAGAAAATGGGTAGAGAAGAGAAGAATAAGGAGAATTTTTTTTAAATTTCTGTAGTTGCATCATACAGACTAGGCCAATGGATTTGTTAGCCTAGGAAATGAATATGTTTGCATTTGTTTCTGTATTTGTTTGCATGCTTGTTCATTTATGTTCACAGGCTTTTAATGGAGAAAAAAGTATGTTCCCCATTGTTTAAAAAGATCAGATTATGCTTTTCAACAAGGTTGTAAAGATAATGTAGAATTCTGGAATGAAGGAGAAAGGGTTGCTGCTTCCTTCTTTGCACCACAAGTAGCATCAGCCCAAGCTTTAGCAACATTAAACAAATTAGGATGCTGGTTAGCAAAACAAACAAATGCTACGAGCCTGGCACTTTCAGGTCTCCTACCAGATGTAGATAGTGTTAGACATGCCACATTGCAAAATCGGGCTGCGATTGATTTTTTGCTTTTAGCTCAGGGACATGGTTGTGAAGATTTTGAAGGATTATACTAAGTGCTGTATGAATCTATCTGATCATTCTGAATCAATACACGCAAGCATTCAACGACTGAAAGAGGGAGTCAATAAACTGCATTTGGATGACGGTGGAGATTGGTTTGACAAACTTTTTGTGCGATGGGGATTGTCAGGATGGATTCGTAGTATTGTAAAAATGCTTTGTTATATTATAATTGTAATACTCTTATTGCTTATATTGTTGCCATGTTTTTTGCAATGTATTCAGAGAATGATTGAACATGCCACAGCCAGAATCTATTTCGTTCAACAGAAAGGGGGAGATGTAGGATCACAGGTCGTTAGTGTAGAACAATTGTCAAGCATGGATCAGTTGCAAAATAAGCCTTGGGCACAAACTGCCTGAGTCAGTGTGACCCTGAACATTGTGCAAGAGAGAAGAATGAGAACTTGTGGATTAGAAGAAGCAAAGAAATAGGACCTTGTTATCTGAGTATGCTGAAACTGTCACTCAGCAGGAAGCAGACGTGGCAGACAGATTGTAGATTAGAAGAAAACACAACTTTTTGCGTGATTAAATGACCAATCAACAATCTTTAAGCCACGATAGTATATATCTCTGTATATTGCCTAATAAAATCGGAACTTTGCTTGCATCAAGCTGTCTCCCTGTCCCTCATTTGCAGCACATTAGGGCTCCTAAAATTTATACACAGGCATTCTTCCATGATTGTTACAATCATCTGGATTTTTGGTTTTTGAATAGCAAATTCACTGCCACTTTCTTAGCGCCAGAGGTAGCAGTGAAAAAGAGGTTTGGGGTTATTAGATAAGCTTGGTTATTGGCCTGTTAAACAAACTGACGTGATTAGCAAAGCTTTATTGGGTTAATTATTAGACATGCTACTTTGCAAAACAGGGTTGCCATCAACCTTCTGCCTCTAGCACAAAACCACAGGTGTAAAGGTTTCGAGGAACCTGTCTAATCATCCAGAATTACGCATGCCAGCATCCAGTGCTCGAAAGATGGTGTATCAAGACTCAAGAAAAAAGACAGATGGAATTGGCTTGACAAGATCTTTAGAGACTGGTGACTAACAGGATGGCTTAGAAGCTTGGTTGATATGATTGCATATATCATTGTATCTACCATATGTAGCGAGATGTGTGCGAGGTATGACCAGCAGCATAATATCTACAATATTTAAAAGAAAGGGGGAAATGCTGGGGTTTGGGCAGAACTGAATAGTCTGAGAAAATAAGGAGAGTAAGCAGGATTGAGTAACTGAACTGATAAGGAGGCACAGCTGCGGAAAAGTGGCCTTGGGAGGCTGGCAGAGTTCTGAGCTGTGCAAGAAGACACGCTGCTCAGCCCTGGGAACAAGCAGTGTTATGGCTAAGTTGTTACAAAGGGGGATTAAGGGGGGTAGTTGGTCAGGTCTGCCTCTGTGCATGTGGACAGCCCATCTCTGCTTTGTAAGCCTATCAAAAGTACACGCCCCTCTACCGAACCGCACTATATAGGTTCACACTGAGTTTCAATAAACGGATTGACCATTACACATCACATTGGTGTAAGCCTGGTGTCTCTCACTCTGCCACGCAGCCTAGAAGAGAGGCCAACTCAACAGCATAGAAAGTTAACTTTTTAGCTGCAAATATGGAGGATTGGGAGAATGGAGGGGCAAGCCTTTCGGGAGAACAAAGCAGTGAATCCACCGAGCCGTATCAACTCTACTTGGGACAGTTGCAAGCCAAGGGGGAGAAGCCGATTTGGCGATGGAAGCCATGGGAATCATCAAACCTGTGGGAGGGGCATCCCCTGCAGGATTTGCTTGCAGCACCCCCCCAGCCTGCTGGAGCGGTGGTGGCTCACTCCCCCCGCCTCCCTCTCTCCCTCCTTCTTCCTTCTTTTTTTTTCCCTTGCAGCTTCTGCAGTTTATCTTCTGCGGAGAAGCAGCGCTTTGTTCTTAAAGGGGCAGAGCGCATTTGTGATAACCTTTTGTGAACTAAAATCCTGATAATGTTTTTAGCTTTGATTGCAATAGAGTTTAAGAGTTTACTGGATAAGATGTTAATTGTAATAGGATAAGGTTTGGAATAATTTTAGCAGGGTAATTGTAATAAGGCTTAAGTAATTAAAATAGAGTAAGCAACTGGTAGAATATAATGGAATATTATGATAAGAAGTTGTTTTGTGAATGTATAAGTTAATGATTCTCTTTTTGTGATTTAAGGTTCTTTTCTTTTTCTGGATACCAGGGTATTTTCAAGGAGCTCCAAGGATGTAATATCTTCTTGATTTTCTTTGGTTTTCCTCAGTAAAGGTTTAATGGGTTAATTTCCTTTAGTTGATAGATTTTTTAAAATTGATAGATAGTATAGTTAAGGCTAAGAGTTTATAATAGAGATATTATAGAATATTATAGAATATAGGGATATTATAGGATATTTTTTTCTTAGTTTTTTTCTGTATATCAAGATAGCATTATAGGATAAGGATCATATGAAAACAAACAAAAAAACAAAACAAATGTGATGGTTTGGGTGTTACCTGCCCCCCCCACTTTGGAAATCACCCAGACTAGACTCAGCCAGCTCTGGAAATTGAATGAAGCTTATTATTTACAGCTTAGCACAATATACAAGCAGATATTTACAGTTATATACAGAAATATACAAGGTAAAAGATAATACAAAAACACGACACCCCTCCCAGAAACCTGAATCCCCAGGAGGGGCTCCCAACCACCACTTCACCTTCTCCCTACCCCTCTCAAACCTTACCCCAGTCCCAAGGAAGAAGGGAGGTTTGGCCAGGGGGTTAGGAAGCAAAGTGGATTAATCAGAAAAAAATGGAGGGTGAGGTTAGAGGGAGAGATGCAGCTCAGAGCCCCTCAGCAGGAGAAACGAGTGCCTTATCTATGTTTTGATTCTTCTTCTTGTATCTCTCAGTAAGCCTATGAATGAAGTAGACATCACTATTGTTTTCTTTCCACAGCCTGTAATCTAGTTCTCACCAAAACATTCTAGCCTGCTTCAAACTAGCACACAAAAAAACACAAGAAGAGACACAGAGAGGGAAAATTTGAGAATTCTCTGATTAAATCACAGAGAAATTCACCCTAGAGAAGGCCAATGGATTTGTTAGCCTAGGGAATTAATGTGTTTTTATCTGGTTTTGTATTTATTTATGTATGCTCACAGGTCCTTTTGATGGATATCAGCTTGTTATGTTCAGAAGTTTTTTGGCAGTGAGCAGAAGTCTTGCTCAGATGGCTGTGCAGAGAAATGTATATGAGATACGGTTGGTGCATAGGTTTTGGTCATGCTTTGAGTTAAGTATTTTGTTTGACCTCTGTTATTAGGGCCAAACCCACTCATTGGCAAAGATGGGGAACAACTGTTTTGTTAGCAATGCTTAAAGCACTGTGTTTGTTATTTTTTTGCGAAGAGCCGTGCAAAATATGAGAAACGTTGCCTTCATCTTAAAACAAAAAGAGGAACCTTGGGAATTAGGCTTATATGGATGGAGTCTGAACGTGCAGTGCTGTGACACCTACAGGTCCACTTGTCAGCCATGGATATTATTTACACTGTAGCCACTGTAGTTAGATCTAGGGCATATCTTTTGTATCACATTCAAAAATTAGTAGCTCTTGAGCACGATAGACAACAGGCGTAGGTCACAGCAAGGGAGTGTGGTGAAAACATCAAAATTCCTGGAATTATAGAGTGAATCCAGAACAGTGAGAGTCTGAGAAAAATATTGGGCAACTAGGTGAGCATAACAGAAAGCAGGGATGCATCAGAGCTCTCATTTTTTCATCTGTGGGGATAGAGCCTGGACTGCTATTCCTTCATATATAAGGGGAGGACTCTACAGTTTAAGGCATCTTTCTCTGTTAGCTCCAAACACGTCTACGATTCTACAGCATCGATTGTCACACAGAGCCCAGTGAAAATGTAGCGCACATGCATTCTCCTGTGACTGTGATAATCGTCTGGATTTTTGGTCTTTTGAACAGCGATTTACTACCACTTTCTTAGCACCAGGGGTAGCAGCAGGAAAAGCTTTGGGGTTGTTAGATAAGCTTGGTTGTTGGCTTGCTAAACAAACTAATGCTACTAGCAAAGCTCTATCGGGTTTATTATTAGACATTGACAGCGTTCGACATGCGACTATGTAAAACAGAGCTGCCATAGACTTTCTGCTTCTAGCACAAGGCCACAGGTGTGAAGATTTTGAGAGTATATGTTGCATGAATGTGTCTGATCACTCAGAATTGATACACGCCAGCATCCAGCGCTTGAAAGATGGTGCATCAAGACTCAACGAAGAAAATAGATGGGATTGGCTTGACAAGATCTTTAGAGACTGGGGACTAATAGAATGGCTTAGAAGCCTGGTTGATATGATTGTATATGCACTTGTTGTTTTCTTGATGATCATTGTATTTTTACCATGTGTAGTGCAATGTGTATGAGGTGTGATCAGTAGCGTAATATCTGCAATATTTAAAAAGAAAGGGGGAGATGTCGGGGTCTGAGCAGAATTTGAGCAGAGTTGAGCAGAATTTGGCAGTCTGAAAATAAGGAGAACAATCAGGGTAAGGCTAAGGTCATTCTGATAAGAAGCACAGCTGCAGGGAAGTGGCCTTGGGAAGGCTAGCAGAGAAGCTGTGAAAGCCTGGGGAAGGCTGGTCAGACCTGGGAACCACGGAATGTTTCGGTTAATAGAGCCTATCAAAAGTACACACATCTGTACTGAATCCACTATATAAGTACCACTCTTAGTTTCAATAAACAGATTGACTTTCTATGTATCATATTGGTATAAGCTTGCGTCTTTCCGGTCTCCCACATGGACTTCGAGGAACCTGGCAGAAGTGCCTTCTAGCGCATCTGAATTATTGAGGGTCTGACCTGAGGCCTGTGAGTTTGAATCCGGTTTAGGGCCAGAGGTTTCTGCTGACTGAGGATTTGAACTAGGTGAAGAAACAGCAGAGACTTGAACAGCTGGATCTGTTCTTTGGCTGCCTGCCATGTTATTGTCAACAACTGAGACTTTGGCAGTTGTCCCAGAATCTGCGTGAGGAGGTGCAGTGGTGAACATGGCGGCCCCCCTTGCTCTTCCCTCGAACTTACATTGTTTTAAAAACATAGCTCTTTATCAATTCTGGGAATCCCGCCAAGTTCTCCAGGCTTTAATTCTGTTTCTGTGGACGCTTATCTCTTTTTCTGTTTTCTTAAAGGAGCCACATTCGAATGTCTCACGCATAATGCCAGCATTACGGCTAAAACCAGAATTATTAGGGCTACATTCATTCATTATAAATATACCACTGTATCACATGTAAAATTTGCTACAGGGATTGGGCAGGTCCGTTCTAGGCAAAATTACTTGCATTAAAGCTGTTGGAGGAGAAAGAGGAATTGTAATATTTCCTGACTTATTAAAAGTAGATTTGGCAATAATTTCAGTAATATTGAAGCCAATCCAATTGAGATAGTAGTCTCTGAAGTCCAAAAATGCCACAGGCCTCAATACCACTGGTATCAGAAGAGACAGGGAGAAGGCTCACCACAAGCAAGTTCCAATCCAAATCCAAATCCAGTTTATTGCACCCCAAGCATGGGCTTATATACTTTCTATCAGAAGGCTACATAACAGGGTTACAAATCATTTTAGACTCTGATTGGTTACATACATTTGTGTTAGGACTAATTACACTAATTAGCGTAGACGTTCTTCATATTCTCTCAGCAACACGTATATTGTGTCTAAGCAGTCTGTCAGCAGAGATAGGTGAAAAACACAGACTTACATTTGTTTATATTTGTTACGCCATTCTCTGAGGTCATTCCAACCTTCCACTTTAACTCAGCACTTACTGAGCTCATGCACTCTCACCTCTCCATGGCCTATGTTCCACTGTATAATATTCAAATAGCTGTACCACAGTCAGACAATTCTATAAAATCACTACATTTAATATTACTATATCCAACATTTCATAGAATCATAGAATCAACCAGGTTGGAAGAGACCTCCAAGATCATCCAGTCCAACCTCGCACCCAGACCTATCCAGTCAACTAGACCATGGCACTAAGTGCCTCATCCAGTCTTTTCTTGAAGACCTCCAGGGACGGTGCCTCCACCACCTCCCTGGGCAGCCCATTCCAATGGGAAATCACTCTCTCTGGGAAGAACTTCCTCCTAATATCCAGCTTATACCTACCCTGGCACAACTTGAGACTGTGTCCCCTTGTTCTATTGCTGGTTGCCTGGGAGAAGAGGCCACCCCCCACCTGGCTACAATGCCCCTTCAGGTAGTTGCAGGCAGTAATAAGATCACCCCTGAGCCTCCTCTTCTCCAGGCTACACAGGCCCAGCTCCCTCAACCTCTCCTCATAGGATTTGTGCTCCAGGCCCCTCACCAGCTTTGTTGCCCTTCTCTGGACATGTTCCAGCACCTCAACATCTTTCTTGAATTGAGGGGCCCAGAACTGGACACAGTAGCCCAGACACTGGATACTGGTCCCTGACTCCATCCACCACTTCAGGAGTCCAGCTGTCCTGGAGACAACCTGTCCCACTAGTGAAGATTGAGGCAAAGAAGGTGTTAAGCACCTCTGCCTTTTCCTCATCCTTTGTCACTCTATTCCCCTCTCTATCTATCAAGGACTGGAGGTTGTCCTTGGCCCTTCTCTTGCCATTCATATATTTAAAGAAACACTTTTTATTTTCCTTGACAGCCGTGGCCAGCCTAAGCTCCAAGTGGGCTTTTGCCTCTCTAATTTTTCTTTCCCTTTTTCTGTTTTTTTAAAAATAAAGGCAGTGCTTCTATCTTCCTGCAAGGCGCCTTTTACAAAAAGATAGCAATCACAGCACTTTAAGCATTGCTAACAAACCTGTTGTTCCCCATCTTCACCTGTGAGTCCTGTCCCAGTGTCGTGGAGGGCCTGTAGGCCCAAAAAGAGGCTTGTTTATGCCTATGCCTTGCCTGGACTTGTTTTTCTGACAGGACCCCTGGTTGTAAACAGGTTGTGTAAGCCCCACACACCCAGCTTGTGTCTCCCTGGGGAAAGTCAAGGCAAGCAGCTTCTGCCTATTATGGTAAGGTTTGGCTAACTGCCAACCTGATTGGTCATTCTAGTGGCCAAAGAGGCCATTAATCTCGGCCCACATTCAATAAATAGGGGTGCACAGGTAAACAATGTGCTCAGCTCAGACCCCTGCACAGCTCTGACTCACCTGCATGGCTCAGACACGTGCTCTGACCCTCACTTGCAGTGCTCAGACGCTCAGACGCTACCTTGATAGCTCAGAGGCCCAGACCTCATGCTCACTTGCAGTTCACCTGCCTGCATACCTTTCTTGCAGAGCTCATTTAAGCCTGCACATATATATATCTGAGGAGCCTATAGTCTCCAGCCAGCTGTGCCCATCTGTACGCCATTGTGTTATCAGGACCAGATCCTGCATTGAATTTACCTACTAAGCTCAGACTCCCAGCAGCCACGCACACTTTGCATGCCCACTGCCTATCATTGCCTCGTAAGAGCCATTGCCGCTGAGATAACCAGGAAGCAGACCCCGAAATGTCTGTACACACACCTGGCCTGCTAGCCGTGACAACTGTGCCAGAGACAGCACAATACTCTCCTGCTCCTCATATCCTGCCAGCTCAGAATCCCTGGACACAGCATCCAGAAGAAGCCAGCTGCACCAAAGGCAGAGGTCGCCTCTTCGCCAGGAGAAAAAGGTCAGAAACCTATTTCCCCAGACGCTGGGAAGATTTATCCATTCCCCTCAAGCCGGGAATATTCCAGCCTCAGAGTCTGCAGGTATAGGTCCCCTGAAGTCTGGACATTAGATATATAGGCTGTGACGCAGCCCCAGAGGGTGATTAATAATTAATAAGACTTGTGAGTAAAAGCTTTAATACCTCTGTAATATCTGTTACCTCTGCCATAGAGCAGAAAGAGTTTCAGCCCGCTCTGCTGGGCAAATAGCATTATAGACCCCAAGCAGCATTAAGCCACGGAGAAAACTCCTCTCTCTGTTTATAGTTTGAATATTTGCTAGTTAATTAACAAATTCCTGTACTTATTTTATCCTAGATTGTTTTCATAACCGTGTAAAGAACAATTTGATATTAATATACAGTGGTTGGGGGTGGCGAGAGTCCAGAATATTGAGTTTAATATATATATTTTTATATAAAGTTATCTCGCCCCAATTAATTTCTCCCCTCTGCCAAATAGGCGTAGGCACTGAGAATCCCCCTCTGCAACACCCAGGTTGAGGCTACAGGGTTAAAAAAAATTTCTGGGGATTAGAAGATTGCTATTCAATCCCATAATTCTGTGTGCTAGTTTGAAGCTAGTTAGAATGTTTTGGTGAGAAGAACTACATCATAGGCTGTGAAAGGAAAACAATGGTGATGTCTCCTTCCCTCAGAGTCTTGCTGAAGAAGAAACAAAAACATTAGATAACACTCTCGCTATTTTGTCTCACACTCTGCCTTGGGCTTCTGACTGAGCTGTGTCTCCCTAACCTCACCTTCCACTCACCTTTGCTTCTTAACCTCTTGGCTGAACCTCTATTCTTCTTTAGGACTGGGGTAAGATTGAGAGGGGCAGAGGGAAGGTGCAGGGGTGGTTGAGACTCAGGTTTCTGGGAGGGGAGTTGTGTTTCTGTATTACCTTTTACCTTGTATATTTCTGTCTATAACTGTATATACTGTAAATATCTGCTTGTACATTGTGCTGCTGTAAATAAATAGCTTCATTTATATTCCCAGAGCCGGCTGAGTCTAGTCTGGGTAACTTCTAAAGTGTGGGGGGGCAGGGAACACCCAAACCATGACATATTTTTATTTGGCTTCCCCAACGTGGGGCAAATTCATTTGAGTGACTGTTAATTAACTCTGGGACTCAGAATGAAGCTAATGAAGCAGCTATTTTACTTGGTGGGGGCTATTGTGTGTCCTGTTTTCTGTTTTCTTGTGTACAATTGGATCAAAGCCCAAATTTGTTATTTCTTGCTTAATGTTGTTTTTAAGAAGGTCAAAGCTAAACTTACAAGCATTTTCTGGTCCTGGGGTGATCTCATTCTTGGGTATGCTGGTTTTAATGTCACTGAAAATTTTACTAGTAATATTACAGGGGGTATTTACTAATAATATTTCAGGCAACCGAAATACTGCTTTAACTACCACCCTGATGAGAGTTATGTTACCCAGAACTGAGATGCCAGACCCTTGTTCAGAATTTTATTCATGGCAGACTGTGGCATTTCTGGTGGCTGTGATTTTAGGTCTTGTAATTTTGATTTTCATATTAATTCTGGCATTATGTGTGAAAAATTCGAGTGCAATGCCTGTAAGAACTCGGAAACTCTCTGTGTCCAAAACAAAAGGCACAGTGTCACAAAAACAAAGCGATCCAAACCAAAACAAAGATACCTCAGGGGGAACACCATCTCCTTCCCATCAAGATTCAGGCACAGCTACCACTACATCTCCCTCTCTGGATTCTGGGAAGGCTGCCAATACTCCTAGTGGCAAAGATAACACAGCAGGATTGGCAGGTGTCCCAGGAGCACAGGCAAATAATCAAAGCCAGAATGTTCCCACTAGTAATAATACTAGTAACATTAACTCAGCCAGTACGAATCCACAGACAGCCGACACCCAGAACCCTTTTAGCTCTAAGGCAGAGCTGAAATCACAGACCACAAGCCAGATCCCAATTATTCAAACCCTCCAGTAGACATGTCAAAGTCTGTCGCAGCGCAGAACACCTTTTTAGCTCCTGCTATAGCGAAAGCTAAAGCAACATTTTTGACAAAGTGTGATTCAAAAGAGGACGTAAGAGAGGGGACCTCTGGTGAGAAAAAGGAGGAAGAGGAGGCATATAGTCTTCAGGACCTGGTGAACATGCTCAGATCCCAGTACTCTGATGAGAGGAGCGCTGTGAGGTTGGCTACCTAGAAAGAGGATGGTTCCAATGAGTTTAAGAATGCTCTTAGGAAGGTTCTGTTTATAGGCCAGGGACAACCAGATCAACAAGAGGAAGAGGAGGAGGATGACATACTGTGAGCCTGACCTCAGTGCCAGGCAAGGTGATGGAACAGGTCATCTTGGGTGCCATCACAAAGCACCTACAGGATGGCCAAGGGATCCGGCCCAGCCAGCATGGGTTTAGGAAGGGCAGGTCCTGCCTCACCAACCTGATCTCCTTTTATGATCAGGTTACCTGCCTGGTGAATGTGGGGAAGGCTGTGGATGTAGTCTACTTGGACTTCAGCAAAGCCTTTGACACTGTCTGCCACAATAAGCTCCCAGCCAAGCTGGGAGCTCATGGTTTGGACAGATTCACTCTGTGCTGGATCAAGAACTGGCTGGATGGCAGAGCTCAGAGAGTAGTGGTGAATGGTGCCACATCCAGTTGGCAGCCAGTCACTAGTGGTGTTCCCCAAGGATCAGTGTTGGGCCCACTCCTGTTCAATATCTTTATTGATGACCTGGACGAGGGGATTGAGTCCTGCATCAGTAAGTTTGCAGATGACAGCAAGTTAGGAGAAGGTGTTGATCTGTTGGAAGGTAGGAGAGCCCTGCAGAGGGACCTGGACAGGCTGGATGGGTGGGCAGAGGCCAATGGGATGAGATTTAACAAGGCCAAGTGCAGGGTTCTGCACTTTGGCCACAACAACCCCAAGCAGCGCTATAGGCTGGGGACTGAGTGGCTGGAGAGCAGCCAGGAGGAAAGGGACCTGGGGGTACTGATAGATAGTAAGCTGAAGATGAGCCAGCAGTGTGCCCAGGTGGCCAAGAGAGCCAATGGCATCCTGGCCTGCATCAGGAACAGTGTGGCCAGTAGGACAAGGGAGGTTATTCTTCCCCTGTACTCAGCACTGGTCAGGCCACACCTTGAGTGCTGTGTCCAATTCTGGGCTCCTCAATTCAAGAAAGATGTTGAGGTGCTGGAACATGTCCAGAGAAGGGCAACAAAGCTGGTGAGGGGCCTGGAGCACAAATCCTATGAGGAGAGGTTGAGGGAGCTGGGTCTGTTTAGCCTGGAGAAGAGGAGGCTCAGGGGTGATCTTATTACTGTCTACAACTACCTGAAGGGGCATTGTAGCCAGGTGGGGGGTGGTCTCTTCTCCCAGGCAACCAGCAATAGAACAAGGGGACACAGTCTCAAGTTGTGCCAGGGTAGTGTCGTGGAACGCAGTTTCGCGGCAGAGTTTATGGGGGAAATACACGAGGCGTTGACTATTTTATCAGTGATTTATTGCAAAGAATGCGAATTCCCTCTTCCCGAAACTACACCACCACTGTGAATTCTTTTGATTGAGATCAAAGTAACATTTCCGAAAATGGCAAATTAAAGAGTCTATGATGTTTAAAGAGAGTTCTTTCGAGTCTCTGAGGTTTGAGTTAACAGTTCGTCAGCTACTCACAGTCTGTAGCTTGGTAGGGAGTCCCTTTCTCCCGATGAGGGTCCAGGCATGCAGGCTTTAGCCTCTGCGACTCGGGGTCCGCCCGAGGCGAGGCCAGATCGGCGATCGGCAAGCAGTTTGTTGTTGTTAGAAGTCCGGGAAAAAACCAGAAAGGCTGGAAAAACCCAGAAGGACAAGACGCAGACCCAGAAGGCTAGGGCAAGGGCGCAACGGCCTCGATCCTGGCCTGTCCACCATTTTTATAATGTTCCAAAATAGGACTAGCCCACAATTCAGATCACTTCTACGTTGTTCACATACATTGGTAAAAAACAGTAATCAACTTACACAATTGGATAACATTACTTAAACAATATAAAGACCACTCCTCAGGCCAGCCCACCTGCAGGTGCTGGGCAGGCCTAATATAGTCGTTTCTACTTAACCAAAACAATACCCTGTTGTCTGGAAAGCAAGGCCAAATGAAAGGGAAACATGGCCAGTGTTTACCTTTTCACTTACCCTAGGGAGAAATCTTCCCATGGGACTGAAAGATTGTTTTGGTTTTTCGATGCTTCTGGCTTGAATGTGAGGCACTAGAAACTACACAATACAGCAAAAGCTGAGAGATCTTTTGCTACTCTCCATGACAGGTAGGTATAGGCTGGATATTACGAAGAAATTCTTCACAGAGAGAGTGATTTCCCATTGGAATGGGCTGCCCAGGGAGGTGGTGGAGGCACCGTCCCTGGGGGTCTTCAAGAAAAGACTGGATGAGGCACATAGTGCCATGGTCTAGTTGATTGGATAGGGCTGGGTGCGAGGTTGGACTTGATGATCTTGGAGGTCTCTTCCAACCTGGTTGATTCTATGATTCTATGATTCTATGATCTAGGATTCCAACGATCCCCTCAGAGAGGTCAAGGGAAGTTAGAAAGGAATACTCAAGGGAATCAGGAGAGCCAATCCTAAGCTGCCTGGTGAGATGCCGTAGCACTGATGCCAATGCCCTGCAGGTAGGAGTCAAGTCTGCCAAGTAGCTAGGACCACTCACCAAGGAGAGTGGAGTGGACAAATACCTAGCAAGACCTCTTGGTAGGGTTAGCTTGTGGACACGCCTTCTGTTGGCTGTGGCTATGAGATATCCTTCCCGAGATGATCTGCCATGGGCGGCCAAGAAGTGGAACACCATTGAGCAGGGAATTAAGCTTCTGAAGGAGTTTGCTGTGAAGGTAGTGCTTTATGGAGATCATGGCACACATGAGCCTGATGACATTCCTCTTGGAACAGGTCTCATGAAGAAGCTTATTAAGCTTGCTCCTTCATCCTATGCTAACATCTTGGCCAGCAAATTTCTATCAAGGATTGATAATGGAAGGTCTATCACTGTTGGTGAATTCACTGACCAGCACAGGCAGGTAGAGGACAGCTTGTCATATTCTGCCCTAGTCTCTGCCATACAAACTATGACAACGGAAATGAAAGGGATAAAGAATGAAATTAAATATAGCATTGAGAATGGCATTAAGAATAACATGAGAGAACTGAAGTAGGATCTTAAAACATCCATTTCCAATCTGGTAAGAGATACCATCCCTGCATTATCTGAATGGGTGCATGTTTCTGCCATCAGGAACAGATGCCCACCTCCTGCAAGGCAATTCCAGCCCAGGAGGAGACAAATTCCACCTAGACATCAGCAATCACATGTGTCACTGTGGATAATTCTGCGTGACTAATACGGTGAGAACATGAATGCTCCCTCCTCGCATTGCATATACCCCTTAAAACACTTGGCAGAGCCTTTACCAGAGGTATCAGACTGTATGGCTCTATTGGGGCATTCACAGGATTTGGATGAATTCCCCTCTGGTTCATAGCCTGCATGCATGCCATTTTAGTGACTGTTTCATTCAACTCATCACAGTTTGTGACCCAAAATGTTGTGGGTTCATCTCTATCTATAGGGTCAAAAGAACTAGCCCAATATAGAATTCTAGAACTCAATGCGAGATCCCCCTCGGGACCTGTGCTTCATGTCAGGGAATTGCAGAGTGGCAGAAACAGAGGCAGCAATGCCAGAAAAGTAGCTGTCATTTCTTCAGCTCCACAGAGCAACTGCAATTATTCCAACTATTGCAATTCCTCTCACAACAACACCAATCATTGTGTATACCACACATGCCATGTTCAGCATTAGGGGTGCCCTGCCTCCAGCCAGGAGGAGGAAAGGGATAATGGAGAGAACCGAATCTATTCATTAGTTGGCCTGGCAGTTCAAGAGTTCGGAAATACAGGGCTTTAGTTGACACAGGTGCTCAGTGTACTTTATTGCCATCCAATTGCAAAGGGACAGAGTCCATATCTATTTTTGGAATCACTGGTGGATCTCAAGAGTTAACCAAGTTGCAGGCTGAGATCAGTTTAACTGGTAAAGAGTGGAAGAAACATACTATTGTAACTGGTCCTGATGCGCCTTGCATTCTGGGAATTGACTTTCTGAGACAAGGTTGTTTCAAAGATCCTAAGGGTCAAAAATGGGCTTTTGTGTGGAAGAATTTCTCGCCAGTCGAGGACATAAAGTCATAAACATGGGTAACTTGCACTGAGAACGTCCTTGGTTCCCAGCGAGGCTAGGAAATTGAGATGTAAACAACTGAGCACCCCACACACAGCTGCAGTGGGCAGAGACTAGATAACCAAGGGGGCTGGAGTGGGTGGTCTGGGAGGCTGACCCTTAGAATGTTGTGATAAGTTAACCTATGTGCACATTACATGTAACCTTTCAATTATCACCTGTAACCAATCTTAAGCTGAGCACGCCTCTTGCTAGAACGCATATAAGTCACTGTATCACGGAAATAAAGTGGATTTGACCATCTAACCATATTGGTGAACAAAGAGTCATCTTCCCATAGCGCTCCACCGAACGTGTTTCCCAACACTTTTGGAATAGCATCTGTAGAGACTGAGGATTGTAAATTGAAATTGTCCATTAGACCTGAACTTTCTGATGAATCTGCAGTTGTGGGACATCATGACATAGAGGATCTGGAAGTGCCAATTGCAACTCAAACTGTTCACCACAGGCAGTTGTCCTGGAGTCCTGTACCCCTAAATGCCTCTCCTGCCTGGACTTCGGAGGGAAAGGGGAAAAGCCGCCTGTTTTCCCTCCCCCCTCTCCTGCCCTGCAGCCGTGAAGGGGGGGAGGACTGCCCCGTGAAGGGGGGGACGGCTGCCCCGTGAGTTCCCACGCTGGAGCCAGGCTGGGATCGGCTGTGCGCTTTCGCGCCTAAGGTGTGGTAACTCTGCCCTTTGTCTAGCGAAGTTTATAAATATTGGGGGCCTTCCCGCCTTTGGGGTTTCCGCTTTGGAGTTTGCCTGTGCCTGGACGTATGTGTCTGCCGGAGCCCACACACTCCCCTGTGGCTGGACTGCAGGGAGACCTTCAGGAATTTGCTTTCCTACTGACACCTTTGTGTGCCTAACGACCCTTAACGACCCTTAACGATTCCCCTGCAGCCGCTGGAAAACGAGAGGAAGACAGACCACACGAGTCAGCCTGAGTGAGTTTTTTGGCTTAGCTTAATTTAGTAAGAAACCGCTATTAATTAATAGCTGAGGCCTTTTCCAACTTCTGACTTCCAATAAGGTCAGATTATTGATGGTATCCTGGTAGATTAATTCTCATGCAACTGAATCTGCTTATTAAACTAAATTAATCTTTGTATATATAGTTGTGGGGGCGGGTTTTTGGGAAAATAAAAAATAACTATTTTTGATAAATTCCCGACTCGGCCACGTATTAATTCCTGCTCTCCACAACAGCAGTACAGAACTAACCGTGACTCTTTGTTGTCCATTCATCAGGTGATTCGTCAATTGGAGAGTCAGGCTGTCATGGAGAAAGCTCATTCACCTTTCAACAGTCCCATCTGGCCTGTGCGTAAAGCTAACGGCAATTGGAGACTGACAGTAGATTTTCGTGCCCTCAACGAGGTGACTCCACCCATGAGCACAGCTGTGCCAGACATGCTGGAACTCCAGTACGAGCTGGAATCGAAGGAGGCGATGGGAAGTGTCCTTGGGTCTTACTGATTCCCAGGGGCCTAAGCTGGCAACCATGAGCAACCCACACACAGCTGTCAGGGGGTGGAATCTGCCGGCCCCCGGGGCGGACGCAGCCCCAAGAGGGGCTGACCCTGGCCAGCCCTCCTGGTTGGTGCTCACAGGTTGTTTACCACAGGTAACCTATCTCTGCCTTACACATAACTTGGGGCCAATCTGTACTGTCCACTTCTGCCAGCCCCAGGCTGGCTGGAAACACCTCCTCTGAGCACTATATAAGCCATTGCACTACCCTAATAAAGTTGTACTGATGTACTGATGCACAGATGCCTAGAAGCTGCTGTCTCGAGTCGTCAGTACCCCGATCTCGCCTCTCGCCAGCCTCCGTACCCCGACAGGAGGCTAAATGGAATGGAACCATAGACATTGCTAATGCTTTCTTCTCTATTCCCATAGCAAAGGAGTGCAGGCCTCAGTTTGCATTCACCTGGAGAGGAATCCAGTACCAGTTCAGCCGTTTGCCTCGGGCATGGAAACACAGCTCAACCATCTGTCTCTCAGTCATCCACAATGCACTGGAGAAAGGTAAAGCTCCAGAGCACATCCAGTACATCGACGGCATCATTGTGTGGGGCCAAACTGCTGAGGAAGTCTTCGAGAAAGGTAACAAAATCATTGACATTCTGTTGCAAGCAGGTTTTGCCATTAAGAGAGACAAGGTCAAAGGACCTGCCAAAGAAATTCAGTTTCTGGGAGTGCGGTGGCAGGATGGTCGCCGTTACATTCCTCAGGATGTGATCAACAAAGTCTCCACCATGGCGGTTCCCACCAATAAGAAGGACACTCTCTCTTTCTTGGGTGCAGTGGGATTTTGGAGACTACACATTCCTGGATTCAGTCAAATTGTCAAACCTCTGCATGATGTGACTCGTAAGAGAAACAATTTCGAGTGGGGACCTGAACAACAAGCAGCCTTTGATCAGATCAAGTGAGAAGTAGTCCATGCAGTGGGCTTGGGACCTGTGCGATCTGGTCCGGACATTAAGAACATTCTGTACACGGCTGCCAGTGACAATGGTCCAACTTGGAGTCTTTGGCAGAGAGCTCCAAATGAGACACGTGGTCTTCCACTTGGTTTGTGGGGTCGTAGCTACAGAGGTTCAGAGGCAAATTACACCCCAACAGAGAAAGAGATGCTAGCAGCTTATGAAGGAGTGAAAGCAGCTTCTGAAGTGATTGGAACTGAGTCACAATTGCTTTTAGCTCTTAGACTGCCAGTTCTAAACTTAATGTTCAAAGGCAAAGGTTCATCAGCACATCATGCCACAGATGCAACCTGGTCTAAATGGATGGCTTTGATAACCCAACGAGCACGAATGGGGAATCTTGACCGACCTGGTCTGGTGGAGGTGATCACCAACTGTCCGGAAGGCACAGACTGTACCAAACCTCTAGAGGAGAATATAATCTGTGCTGAGGAAGCTCCTCCCTATGGTGATCTCTCTGATCAGGAAAAGAACTATGCTTTGTTCACAGATGGTTCCTGTCATCTTGTTGGGAACAAGCGAAGATGGAAGTCAGCAATCTGGAGTCCTACCAGGAGAGTTACCAAAGGGAGAGATGGAGAAGGAGAATCCAGTCAGTTCGCTGAGGTAAAAGCTGTCCAACTTTCTCTTGATGAGGCTGAACGTGAGAATTGGCCTATCCTTTACCTCTACACCGACTCATGGATGGTCGCCAATGCTCTATGGGGTTGGCTAAAGGACTGGAAGAAGAATGGTTGGCAGAGGAAAGGAAAGCCTATTTGGTGTGCTGATCTATGGCAGGACATTTGTCGGGGTACGGAGGCTGGCGAGAGGCGAAATCGGGGTACTGACGACTCGAGACAGCAGCTTCTAGGCATCTGTGCATCAGTACATCAGTACAACTTTATTAGGGTAGTGCAATGGCTTATATAGTGTCTCCGAGGAGGTGTTTCCAGCCAGCCTGGGGCTGGCAGAAGTGGACAGTACAGATTGGCCCCAAGTTATGTGTAAGGCAGAGATAGGTTACCTGTGGTAAACAACCTGTGAGTACCACCCAGGGGGGCTGGCCAGGGTCAGCCCCCCTTGGGGCTGCGTCCGCCCCGGGGGCCGGCAGATTCCACCCTCTGACAGCTGTGCATGGGTTGCTCATGGTTGCCAGCTTAGGCCCCTGGGAATCAGTAAGACCCAAGGACACTTCCCATCACAGGGCCTGATGTTTACATTCCATACCTCGCTGCAGGAGAAAGCTTTCCACAGACATTGATACACAACTGGATTGAATTCCAGTTAAGGTGAGGCATGTAGACGCACACATACCCAAGAGCATAGCCAGTGAGGAACACCAACACAACCAGCAGGCAGACCAAGCTGCTAAGATTTCTCAGGTTGATATCACCTGGGAGTCCCTGTTCTCGTCTCATCTGTGAGGAGACAAACTGTTCTGAGCTTTTGAATCACCTACATCTGAGATAGCTGGAATGAAGTGTGAACTGAACTTGTGATATTCATTAGTGTAAATATTGGTTTAGATTAGATCAGTTCTCAACGATACTCTGAGTGATGTAGACAGGGGTTGATTGTGCTAGTTTGAAGCTAGCTAGAATGTTTTGGTGAGAAGTAGATCATAGGCTGTGACAGGAAAACAATGGTGATGTCTACTCCCCTCAGAGTATTGCTGAAGAAGAAACGAAAACATTAGATCACACTCTCGCCATTTTGTCTCGGACTCTGCCTTGGGCTTCTGACTGAGCTGCATCTCCCTAACCTCACCTTCCACTCACCTTTGCTTCTTAACCTCTTGGCTGAACCTCTATTCTTCTTTAGGACTGAGGTAAGGTTGAGAGGGGCTGTCGTGGAAGGGATCAGAGCCATTTTGCCTTATTGCAGAATTTTCATTTGTACACAAAATTGTGGCTCAGAGGCCTTCCATCGAAAAAGTCAAAACAATATTTCCTATCTGCTTGCACTGACGCAGCTGCTGTACCAGCAGGCGTACAGGCCTTGAGAGAATCTCTCTCTCAGGGAAGCAAAGACATAAACATGGCTATGTTTTGGAAAAAAGGGTTCGAATTCTCAGACATTGTGACCACTCGACAAACATCTGCTGGGGGCTGACCCCTGGGTGGTTCCATAAGTTGTTTTTGGTGAGAATTAGCCAATTGTATAGGTTGATTACAACTTTGTACCAATCTGTAAAGTTAACGTGAGTCTGACTGAGCTGGTTGAACACACCTCTTCTGAAATACTATAAAAAATGTACCCACTTGTACCTCTGGTTCCTTACCTCTTGCACCTTACCTTAACTGGCCCCTCGCTCTCTACCCTGTGCCTCTTTTGCTCGATACCCTGATCGCTGATCACACACGCGCACACCCGCGGCATTCGCATCGCAAACAACCAGCTCAAGACTGCACCGTTTTAGTCGTTCTGTATATTAAGTCTCAACTACGAACCAAGAATCTACGCGGGATAATTACAAATAAGTTTGGGGAAGGGGATTTCTAGTGTATAATATTTAATTACTTATACCTTTTTACAAAACATCGGCCTCGCATATCATTACTTCAAAACCTCCCCCCCCCCAAACAAACTTTCCCGTCCGAGACAGGGGCAGAGGGAAGGTGCAGGGGTGGTTGAGAGCCCCTCCAGGGGACTCAGGTTTCTGGGAGGGGAGCTGTGTTTCTGTTTATCTTTTACCTTGTATATTTCTGTATATAACTGTATATACTGTAAATATCTGCTTGTACATTGTGCTAGCTGTAAACAAATAGCTTCATTTATATTCCCCGAGCCAGCTGAGTCTAGTCTGGGTGATTTCTAAAGTGTGGGGGGGCGGGGAACACCCAAACCATCACATTCTGCTCTCTCTTTATAATCTCACAACAAGGTCAGCTTGTTCTGCTTTCCTCCTCCTCCTGCCCTGTGTGTGTGCCGGGAGCCACTTTATCACGAAGAACATGTAAGTGGTAAGCCTCCAGAGGCTTTTTTAGGTCTCTTTGGATAGTAGAAGCGTTTTGGGGGGGGGAGGAGGATTGGAGGACTGGGGAGTATTAGATTTAGTTTTTGGGATGGGGAAAAATTCAAGGTGGTTTGCCATAGATGCCGTAATTGCTTTGTAATGTCTATTGCTGTATTTATTCTCTCTAAATATAATTTTGTATTTTCTCTCCAATTTGATTTGAGAGTTTAATTTCTGTCATCTCTCTTAAAATAACCATGACGAATGCGAATTTTTGAAAGCTCATGAAAATATCCAAATTCGTTAAGCATGATCAAACCTATGGCCTATGCACACACAACCATTATCTTAGCATTCCTTTCAAGTTCTTAACAGTATCTGTGCTCTGAGCTGGTATCCATGAGAAGCCTGTAAACATGCATGAACAATCGCATAAAACAGAAAAAGAAAACACATCTTTATGATGTGACCAGAGAATTTTCCGTTTTTTCTTCTTTCTCTTTTCTCAAAAGAATCATTTGTATTAAAAATTCTGATAATCAATTGTTGTTATCCATAAGAAAGCAGTTTTAAAAAATTAAAAATATATAAGGCTTTCTTTTTGCAGTCCCCCTTTCAGGGTGGATGCCCTCATTCCCCCTCTTTTTATTTTTTTAAAATTAAAAAAAAAATATTTATTTTTATATAATCCTTATGCTATAATACTATATTAATATGCAGAAAAAAATAAGAAAAATATTTTATAGTATTCTATTATAAACTCTTAATCTTAACTATAATATCAACTAAAAAAATCTAAACCAGTAAATCATTACTGAGGAAAAACCCAAAGAAAATTCAAGAAGATGGTACCATCCAGAAAAAGAAAAGAACCTTAAATCAGCACAAAAGAGATAATCATTAGCCTATACATTCACAAAACAAATTCTTTCCATAATATTCCATTATATTCTACCACTTACTTAATATACTCTATTTTAATTACTTAAGCCTTATTAAAGTTATTCTGCTAAAATTATTCCTAAACTTATCCTATCCTTTTACAGCATTCAGCTCATACCTCTGCACTGCTAACTCTGTTACTTTCCCCTGTTTTGCTTTTTGTGTCTTCCCTTATCAGCAGATTTATGAGCCCTTTGAAGCTTTTCTTCAGAGCTTTTCTCACCACGTCTCAGGTAAATCAAAAAAATCAGATGTGGTGGTTTGGCTTCTATCCCGCCCCCCCACACTTCAGAAATTGCCCCAGCTAACTCAGACGGACTCTGGGAATATAAATGAAGCTATTTATTTACAGCTAGCACAATATACAAGCAGCTATTTACAATATATACAGTTATATACAGAAATATACAAAGGATAAACAATACAGAAGCACAACTCCCCTCCCAGAAACCTGAGTCCCCAGGAGGGGTTCTCAACCACCCCAGCACCTCCCCCTGCCCCTCTCAACCTTACCCCAATCTTGAGAAAGAATAGAGGTGCAGCCAAGAGGTTAGGGAGCAAGGTTAGTGGCAGTGAGGTTAATGAGATGTTGCTCAGTCTAAAGCCAAAAGCAAAGTGAGACAAAATGGAGAATGTTATCTAATGTTTACTTCTTGTTCCCATACTTCTCAGCAGGACTGTGAGAGAAGAGACACAACCATGTTTTCCTTTCATAGCCAATCATCTACTTTCTCTCACCAAAACATTCTAGCCTGCTTCAAACTAGCACATCAGACTTTTTGCATTGCAAAAATAACTTTTAAAGCTTCAATGTCCATCTCTCACAGAGAGAATTCAGAGCCTGTTTTTTTTTTTTTCTCTGTCTCTTCTTTCTCGGACTTCAGCCTCAGGTTTACAACTTCCAGCTTTCTCATGTTTATCCCTGTCATAAATCTTCTCCTGCTTCTTTGCAGACCTCTGTTGTTAAAACAACTGGCTTAAGTCCTTCAGAAGGTTGAAACAGTTCATAATAGCAACTTGCCATGCTTCTTAGCTCTTTTCATAAGTAATACGTCTCTTTCTGCAGAGGAAGCTTGATTCCCCATAATTTCAAGTCTAGGTTCCACCTCCAGCTCACCTGAAATATCGTCCAGTGATCCAGGTGTCAATTGTGTTCGAGTCGATTCGGGCCCGATCCTGCTTCTTTCAGCAGCTCATGCACAGGAAGGGCCCTGTGGCTGGTCACCTACCTGGTGATCAATTTCCCCTCACGTTGGGGTGCACCATTTGCCACAGGCCTCAATACCACAGGTATCAAAAGAGACAGGGAGAAGGCTCAACACAAGCAAGTTCCAATACAAATCCAAATCCAGTTTATTGCACCCCAAGCATGGGCTTATATATTTTCTATCAGAAGACTACATAACAGGGTTACAAATCATGTTAGACTCTGATTGGTTACATACATTTGCATTAGGACTATGTTGTGGAGGGCCTGTAGGCCCAAAAAGCAGGCTTATTTATGCCTTGCCTTGCCTGTA
Source organism: Pogoniulus pusillus (assembly GCF_015220805.1). Classification (NCBI taxonomy): domain Eukaryota; kingdom Metazoa; phylum Chordata; class Aves; order Piciformes; family Lybiidae; genus Pogoniulus; species Pogoniulus pusillus. Next base: position 295,151 of record NW_026974536.1, on the reverse strand, counting down.
CATGTCTTTCTGCCAGGACCCCTGGTTGTAAACAGGTTGTGTAAGCTGACACACACCCAGCTCGTGTCTCCTTGGGGTAAGTCCATGTGATCCCCATATTTGGGAAAGTCCAGGCAAGAGCCTTCTGCCTATTATGGTAAGGTTTGGCTGATTGCCAACCTGATTGGTCATTCTAGTGGCCAAAGAGGCCATTAATCTTGGCTCACAGTCAATAAATAGGGGTGCACAGGTAAACAACGTGCTATGACCCTACTCAGCTCAGACCCCTGCTGAGCTCTGACCCTACTTGCAGCTCAGCTCAGCTCTGACTCACCTGCCTGGCCCAGACACGTGCTCTGACCCTCACTTCCAGTGCTCAGCTGCTCGGACTCACGCGCTCGGATGCCATTGCATAGCTCCGATGCTCAGAGGCTCAGACCTCATGCTTTGATCTAATCGCAGCTCACTTGCCTGCGTATCTTTCTTGCAGAGCTCATTTAAGCTTGCACATACATATGTATAAGGAGCCAATAGCCTCCTAAGACAGCTGTGCCCATCTGCACGCTATCACGCTATCAGGACCAGATCCTGCATTGCCTTTACCTATGGAGCTCAGACTCCCAGCAGCCGCGGACACTTTGCATGCCCGCTGCCTATCATTGCCTGGTAAAAGACACTGCTGCTGAGATAACCAGGAAGCAAACTCTGGATTGTCTGCACACACACCTGGCCTGCTAACCATGAACAACGGTGCCAGAGACAGCATGATATTCTCCTGCTCCTCAGATCCTGCCAGCTCAGAATCCCTGGACACAGCATCCAGAAGAAGCCAGTTGCACCAAAGGAAAAAATCACCTCTTTGCCAGGAGAAAAAGGTCAGAAACCTATTTCCCCAGAAGCTGGAAAGATTTATCCTTTCCCCTCAAGCCGGGAATATTCCAGCCTCAGAGTCCACAGGCAGAATCATAGAATCAACCAGGTTGGAAGAGACCTCCAAGCTCATCCAGTCCAACCTATCACCCAGCCCTATCCAGTCAACTAGACCATGGCACCAAGTGCCTCATCCAGTCTTTTCTTGAAGACCCCCAGGGACGGTGCCTCCACCACCTCCCTGGGCAGCCCATTCCAATGGGAAATCACTCTCTCTGTGAAGAACTTCTTCCTAATATCCAGCCTATACCTACCCTGGCACAACTTGAGACTGTGTCCACTTGTTCTATTGCTGGTTACCTGGGAGAAGAGACCAACCCCCACCTCACCACAATGTCCCTTCAGTAGTTGTAGACAGCAATGAGGTCACCCCTGAGCCTCCTCTTCTCCAGGCTAAACAGGCCCAGCTCCCTCAACCTCTCCTCATAGGATTTGTGCTCCAGGCCCCTCACCAGCTTTGTTGCCCTTCTCTGGACATGTTCCAGCACCTCAACATCTTTCTTGAATAGAGGGGCCCAGAACTGGACACAGTACTCAAGGTGTGGTCTGACCAGTGTTGAGTACAGGGGAAGAATAACCTCCCTTGTCCTACTGGCCACACTGTTCCTGATGCAGGCCAGGATGCCATTGGCTCTCTTGGCCACCTGGGCACACTGCTGGCTCATCTTCAGCTTACTATCTATCAGTACCCCCAGGTCCCTTTCCTCCTGGCTGCTCTCCAGCCACTCTGTCCCCAGCCTGTAGCGCTGCTTGGGGTTGTTGTGGCCAAAGTGCAGAATCCTGCACTTGGCCTTGTTAAATCTCATCCCATTGGCCTCTGCCCACCCATCCAGCCTGTCCAGGTCCCTCTGCAGGGCTCTCCTACCTTCCAACAGATCAACACCTGCTCCTAGCTTGGTGTCATCTGCAAACTTACTGATGCAGGACTCAATCCCCTCGTCCAGGTCATCAATAAAGATATTGAACAGGAGTGGGCCCAGCACTGATCCTTGGGGAACACCACTAGTGACTGGCTGCCAACTGGATGTGGCACCATTCACCACCACTCTCTGGGCTCTGCCATCCAGCCAGTTCTTGATCCAGCACAGAGAGAATCTGTCCAAACCATGAGCTGCCAGCTTGGCCAGGAGCTTCTTGTGGCAGACAGTGTCAAAGGCTTTGCTGAAGTCCAAGTAGACTACATCCACAGCCTTCCCCACATTCACCAGGCGGGTAACCTGATCATAAAAGGAGATCAGGTTGGTGAGGCAGGACCTGCCCTTCCTAAACCCATGCTGGCTGGGCCCGATCCCTTGGCCATCCAGTAGGTGCTTTGTGATGGCACCCAAGATGACCTGTTCCATGACCTTGCCTGGCACTGAGGTCAGGCTCACAGGTCTGTAGTTTTCTGGCTCCTCCTTTCGACCCTTCTTGTGAATGGATATCACATTGGCAGCTTCCAGTCTTCAGGGACCTCTCCAGTGAGCCAGGACTGCTGATAAATGATGGAGAGTGGCTTGGCCAGCTCAGCTGCCAGCTCTCTCAGCACCCTAGGATGGATCCCATCCGGTCCCATGGACTTGTGAGGATCCAAATGACGCAGCAGGTCCCTTAGTGCTTCCTCATGGATTACAGGGGGACTGTACTGGTCCCTGACTCCATCCACCACTTCAGGAGTCCAGCTGTCCTGGAGACAACCTGTCCCACTATTGAAGATTGAGGCAAAGAAGGCGTTAAGCTCCTCTGCCTTTTCCTCATCCTTTGTCACTCTATTCCCCTCTCTATCTAACAAGGACTGGAGGTTGTCCTTGGCCCTTCTCTGCCATTCATATATTTAAAGAAACACTTTTTATTTGCCTTTACAGCCGTGGCCAGCCTGAGCTCCAAGTGGGCTTTTGCCTCTAATTTTTCCTCTACAAGACCTAGCAACTTCCTTGAACTTCTCCTGGGACACCTCCCCTCTTTTCCAAAGGTGATACACTCTCTTTTTAATCATTAATCCCTTCAGCAGCTCCCTGCCCATCCAGTCTGGCTGCCTCCCTCGTCGGCTTGTCTTCTGGCTCAATGGCTCAGCTGCTCCTGTGCCTTCAGGAGTTCTTTCTTGAAGCAGATCCAACCTTCCTGGACCCCTTTGTTTTCAAGGGCTATTTCCCAAGGAACTTTCTGAATTAGTTCCTTAAATAGGCTGAAGTCTGCCCTTGGGAAGTCCAGTGTGGAGGTTCTGTTGATGCCCCTCCTGGTTTCTCCATGTATTGAAAACTCTATAATTTCGTGGTCACTGTGTCGAGGTACGGAGGCTGGAGAGAGGCGAGATCGGGGTACTGACGACTCGAGACAGCAGCTTCTAGGCATCTGTGCATCAGTACATCAGTACCGCTTTATTAGGGTAGTGCAGTGTCTTATATAGTGCTCAGAGGAGGTGTTTCCAGCCAGCCTGGGGCTGGCAGAAGTGGACAGTACAGATTGGCCCCAAGTTATGTGTAAGGCAGAGATAGGTTACCTGTGGTAAACAACCTGTGAGTACCACCCAGGGGGGCTGGCCAGGGTCAGCCCCCCTTGGGGCTGTGTCCACCCCAGGGGCCGACAGATTCCACCCCCTGACAGCTGTGCGTGGGTTGCTCATAGTCGCCGGCTCAGGCCCTGGGAGCCTCAAGGCTCCAAGGACACTTCTCATCACAGGGCCTGATGTTTACATTTCATGCTCCGCTGCAGGAGAAAGCTTCCCACAATACCCCCTTCTTTTCTTTGAGCAACCCACGTTCGATCTTATACAGGCTGTGTTTGATGCAGGTATGGATGATACAAGTGCAGGTTAACAATGCTAAAGTTAAGAGAATGCATCTGTGAAGAACCCTTTTGCTAGTGGTAACAGTCTGGCAAATTAACAACCCAAGCTTAGCTAGCAAACCCAAAAGCTACTCCTGTAAGCGACAGTGAGTCAAATGTTCAAAGCCCAAAAGTCCAGACGAACATCACAGTCACTGGGGAGTGCAAATCCGTCGTCTTCGTTGGTTCAGCGTGGCAGCTGATGTTGTAGAGCTGCAGCTGCACCAAGCTGTCCAGTATTTCTCCTCAGACTCCCACAGTTCTGGATTCAGTCTGTAGTTCTCAGAAATCTTGATGTTCTAATCACACCTCTTAGCTGTGAGCTGCGTCTGTCCATTGTGCCTTAAGAACTAGTAGCCTCTAAATATAGCACAAAGATATGCCTTAGATGTTGCATTCAGAGTATTCTGCTTAGGCCTTTTCCCACAGTTCTTCATCTACTTTAAGAATTTAGGGCAGTGTTTTTTATCTCTTGCAGGGCCCTTACAAGAGATAAAAGGTCACATTGCCATCTTATGCCAATTTGAGTGGGCTTTGGCCTTTACAAAAGGATGCTAAACTGAATCTATTCCATTAAACCACAATCACTGAAACTCATGAAAATACCCAAATTCACTAACCATGATCAGACCTCATCATCCATAGACACATACAGCCATCATTTCAGTACTCCTTTCAAGATCTTACCACAATTCTGCCATCTGAGCAGGATTCCTGCTCACCTTAGGAAAGGACAGGCTAATCATACTCAAGCTGGTCCCCATCTTATAATGCCTGTGAAGATAAGGGATCAAACACAAACAAATACAGAGACAAATGCAAGTGAACAAATACAGAAACAAATACAGAAACAAACACAAACATATTGAGTGCCTAGGCTGACAAATCCATTGATCCTGTCTGCAGAATTTTTTATACCTGCTCCCTTGTCTTTCTACCCCCTTTTTCCCCCTCTTTTTTTTTTTTTATTCCAGAAAAAACCCAGATATACAGAAAGAACCCAAAACCAGAACATCCCATGATTTCCCCATATCAAGAAAATCCCATAATTGTTATATTACAAACTCTGAGCCTTAACTATACTATTTTAACAGCTCAAAGATCTAGGAAATTAAGGAAATAGGAGAAAAAAAAAAGGCAAAGAAAAATTCAAGGTGTGGTACCACAGGAGAGTCAGAATCAGAACAGAGGGGAAAAGATCTTCCTAGAAATTCTGATACAATTAATAATCATTTAACATCCTATTCAGTACACTCCTAACCTGTAAGATCCAGTACACTCAAAAAAGGCATTAATACTGACGTCAATAGTTCCTATAGGTAGCAAGATACAACAATACGAGTTTGTTACAGTAAGAACTAAGCTGTTCGTTTCTCGCTGAGGAAGTGCAGGGAGGGGGGGGGGGGTGAGCCAAGCTCGCCGCCCGTGCCAGGGGAGGGAGGCGGGGGAAGAGGGGGGGGGGAGAGGTGGGGGCTGTGTCCCGTGACCTGCGGAGCCGACGCCATTTTCGAACTTTCCAAGCCGGGACGGGAAAGGGACAAAGGGACCCTGCTGAGCTCTGCCGCCGGCCGGGGCCGGGGGGGAAAGGGGAGGGCGGCTCGGACTTCCAGACGACTTCTCGCTGATCCCCGCAGGCTGGTCTTCGAGCCCGGTCCCCCAGAGTCTTTCTGTTCGTCCGTCTGTCTCTTTGGTGTTCTCATGTCCTGTACCCACGATCGGTGGGGGGCACGGGGGGGGGGTTGGGTTCCGCCGGGCTCCGCAGTTGGGGAGGGGCGTTTCCCGCCGGCGGCGAGACTAGGGAAGCGCGGGCGCTGCTGCCGTTTCTACTTTCTCTGTCTGCTTTTCGTTCTTTCTGTATCGGGGACGCGGTGGTGGGGGAGCTGCCGTCCTGATGATGGAACGCAGAAGGAAAGCACCGTAGCGGCTGGCAGTGGCGGCTGGAAGCAGCCGCTTTGGACGGCAGTCCCGAAAAACTTTTACAGGCTGAGAAACTTTGGCAGTTTGCCGCCGCCGGACGGCCCTCGGCAATCGCCATCACGGGGTGGTGGGGGCGGCTACCGGCGCCGCGCGGTCGTTATTCCGCCGAAAGTAAAAAAAAAAGGAAAGGGGGGGGAGGGGGGGGTCTGCTTTCCGGCGGCAACTGCTCCGGGGGGATCTGACTATGCACGATCACCGCCCCCAGAAGTGCCCATCTGTATGGTCGCACCCATCGTCATGACAGTTGCCGTTATTAAAGTCCCCCATATCTATGAGGTCAATCTTCAATAAGCGCCTATCTCTATAGGCCGCCCGTACCAGCAGACGCTGTCCCCTGCGGTTAGGGACAGGATAAAAAAAAGGAAAACAACCAGCGCACTTCCCCGGAAAAATTCCGTAAGCGAGAAAGAGGGGGGGTGGGGGGGATGGGTGTATGTTCCTGCCTTCCGGCAACAACTGCTCCGGGGGGGACCTGACTATGCACGATCACTGCCCCCAGAAGTGCCCATCTATATGGTCGCACGGCTGTCGCCACAGCTGCCGTTATTAAAGTCCCCCTGTCCCGGGTTTGGGCTGATCCCTCCCCCGGGAAGAAAATTCACAACACAAACCCCCCTACTTTTTTGAAAGTCAGGGAAAGATGAAATTGTATTTTTCTTATAATATAAGTATAACAATGTAAAGAGAAATAATAACTAGAGAAGGAAGGGAGGGAAAAAAAAAGAAAACAATACAATAACCTTAAGGGAGATGGGGAGGGGGTCAAGCGGCGGCGAAGCAGCAGAAGCAGCAGTAGCCAAAACAGCAGCCGGGGAAGATAGGCGAAGCTGCAGCAGCAGAAGCCAGCGGGTGAAGGGGGAGAACAAACTGTGCTTCTAGACATTAAGTTCTTGATGCTCCAATGAAATTATATTAATTTATCTATTGTTGCCATTTATGTGGCCTATCCCTGGAATGTTCATCTCTCCCCTATGTCTGAGCTAGAGGATCAGCTCAAATGGCCACACCCCCATATTTATGAGCGGCGTTATTCTTTAATAAACGCCTATCTGTATAGGCCGCCCGTATCAGCAGACACCTATCCCTCATGGTTAGTAACGGGTTTAGCGAGGGGGAAGAGAAAAAAAAAGAAAAAGAGGAAAAACAGCGCGTTTCCCCAGCAGGGGGTATAGTAGCGTCCAATCTCTTACGGTTCTGCCAGCTCCTTACGCACGGAGGTGAAGCGATGTCTCGGCCCCTCGGGGCCCCTGCGGCTCAAGGGCCGGCTTAGAGTTCTGTCGATCGTGGCCTGGAGGCCTGCCGGTGGTCACGATGCAGGCCTCAGTGCCTGGCCGCAGCGATACGGTGGTCCAATTAGCCTGTTCGAGCACCATTTGTCGGGGTACGGAGGCTGGCGAGAGGCGAGATCGGGGTACTGACGACTCGAGACAGCAGCTTCTAGGCATCTGTGCATCAGTACATCAGTACCGCTTTATTAGGGTAGTGCAGTGTCTTATATAGTGCTCAGAGGAGGTGTTTCCAGCCAGCCTGGGGCTGGCAGAAGTGGACAGTACAGATTGGCCCCAAGTTATGTGTAAGGCAGAGATAGGTTACCTGTGGTAAACAACCTGTGAGTACCACCCAGGTCAGCCCCCCTTGGGGCTGTGTCCGCCCCAGGGGCCGGCAGATTCCACCCCCTGACAGCTGTGCGTGGGTTGCTCATAGTCGCCGGCTCAGGCCCTGGGAGCCTCAAGGCTCCAAGGACACTTCTCATCACAGGGCCTGATGTTTACATTTCATGCTCTGCTGCAGGAGAAAGCTTCCCACAGTCACTGGACCCCAGGCAGCCTCCAACCACCACATCGCCCACCAGCCCCTCTCTATTTGTGAGCAGCAGGTCAAGCAGGGCTGCCCCCCTGGTAGGCTCACGTAACAGCTGGGATAGGAAGTTGTCTTCCACACATTGCAGAAACCTTCTAGACTGCTTCTTCTCTGCAGTGTTTAAGTCCCAGCAGATGTCTGGTAGGTTAAAGTCGCCCACCAGAACAAGGGCAGGTGATCCTGAGGCAGCCTCCAGTTGCTTAAAGAGTAATAAATCAACCTCTTCTTCCTGGTTGGGTGGTCTGTAACAGGCTCCAACCAGGATATCAGTCTTGTTGGCCTTCGCCTTAAGTCTCACCCATAATGACTTCAGAGATCCCCTGAAGTCTGGACATTAGATATATAGGCTGTGATGCAGCCCCGGAGGGTGATTAATAATTAATAAGACTTGTGAATAAAAGCTTTAATACCTCTGTAATATTTGTTGCCTCTGCCGTAGAGCAGAAAGTGTTTCAGCCTGCTCTGCTGGGCAAATAGCATATGACCCCAAGCAGCATTAATCCACGGGGAAAACTCCTCTCTCTTTTTATAGTTTGAATATTTGCTAGTTAATTAACAAATTCCTGTACTTATTTTATCCTAGATTGTTTTCATAACCGTGTAAAGAACAATTTGATATTAATATACAGTGGTTGGGGGTGGCGAGAGTCCAGAATATTGAGTTTAATATATGTATTTTTATATAAATTTATCTCGCCCCAATTAATTTCTCCCCTCTGCCAAATAGGCGTAGGCACTGAGAATCCCCCTCTGCAACAGTACCACTGACTGGTGCCTCTACAACTCTGCACCATTACAGGATGCCTTGTTGGGGTTTACAGGGAAAATAAGTAATGCTTATCCAGCTGGAAGGACCTGTCAGGTAGTTAAAGACCTACAGTGGTTTAGAAATCCAAAATTAAGCCCCATACCTGTACTCAGACAAACAGTATACACAGACGTGGGTAGGAGCAAAAGGAAAGCAGTATGTATGTGGCATAACAGTGGTTGATGGCATCATCACCTTGTGGTAGGAACTAGAGACGACTCACTACAGACCCTAGAATTAACAGCAGTAGTGTGGGCATTTAAAAACTGGGCACAAGAGCCGCTGAATGTGGTCACTGACTCTGTGTTGCAGGTGTCGTCGCTAGGATTGAAGATTCATTGCTAAAAGCATCAAAAGAGGAAAGACTAGCACAGTTGTTACTAGAACCCAGATATTGCCTCTCTCAGCGAGAGCATGAGTGCTGTGTAATCCACATTAGAGGTCACCAGCTAGATTCTGGATTAGGAGAAGGGAACGATAGAGCTGATAAGCTAGTGATTGCCAGTCAGCTCATTCCCCCAGTAAATGTGTTCGAACAGATAAAGACAGTCCTGTATTTTTGAAAGCCTTTTTGGTGGTAACATATTTTGAGTTTAGAAGTTTACTGGAGAAGCTGTTAATTGCAATGGGATGAATTTTGAGATGATTTTAGTAGCGTGGTGAGACAGCTGACTGAAGTGGAGTATGTTCAGCACTTGTTAGGCATTATAGTGGAATATTAGGGCAAGAAATTGTTTTGTAACTCTGTAGGTTAATGCTTAATTCTTTCTGTGATGATTCTAAGGTTCTTTTTTTTCTGAGAATACCATGGTATTATCTTCTTGTATTTTCTTTGCTTTTTCTTGAACTTCCTTCAGCTGATAGATTTTTAACTTGATAAGATAGATAAGTTAAGGATAAGGGTTTGTAATATGACAATTGTGGGATTTTAGGATATAGGGATATCATGGGATGTTTTTTCTTGGGGATCTCACAAAAAAAGGTGGAGAAAATGGGATAGAGTGGAAAGCAGGAGAAGAAGGAAGAATTTATTTGAAATTTCTCTAACTACATCATATAGACTAGGCAAATGCATTTGTTAGCCTAGGGAAATGAATATGTTTGCATTTGTTTTTGTATTTGTGCATTTGACCATTTATGTTCACAGGCCTTTAAATGGAGACCAGCTTGTTAGGATCAGCCTGTTTTCTTAAAGTGAGCAGAAGTCTTGCTCAGATGGCAGAATTGTAGAAAGAACTCAATAGGAGTACTGACATGATGATTGTATGTGCACAGATCATAAGGCTTTGATTATGGTTAACAAATTTGGATATTTTCACGAGATTTAATAGCACCTGTTGTAAAGGCCAAACCCACTTACTGTCACAGGTGGCGATGTGCTTGTTATCTTTTTGCAAGGGCCCTGCAAAAAGATGAGAAACACTTCCTTAAATTCTTAAAGCAAATAAAGGGTTGTGGGAAAAAGGCCTAATAGAATAGCCTGAAAGTAACATCTAGGGCATATCTTTGTATCGTATTTAGAAATTAGTAGCTCTTAAGCACAATAGTCAGATGCAGCTCATAGCTTAGGAATGTGATGAAAACATCAAGATTTCTGAGAACTATAGAGTGAATCCAGAACAATGGGAGTCTGAGGAAGAATACTGGACAACAGATACATCTGCAAATCTACAACATCAGCTGCCACGTAGAGCCAACAAAGATGTGGCACACCTGCACTCTCCTGTGACTGTGATGATTTGTCTGAACTGTTGGTCTTTTGAACCAATGACTTCCTGTCGCTTGCAGAAAAAGCTTTTGGGATTGTTAGCTAAGCTTGGGTTGTTAGTTTGCCAAACTAATGCTACTAGCAAAAACTCTAACAGGTTTATTCCCTTTCTGATTTTAGCACTATTGATTTGTAGCTGTATCATTTACCTCTGTGTTGAACAGCCTATGCAAAGTTGAAGACAAGCCCGGGTTGCTCAAAAGAAAGAGAGGGAAATGTGGAGAGATTTTTGCTAACAGGACATGAAATGATAAACATGAGCAACCCGTGCTGGCAAGTGTCATTGAGTCTGTCTTGGGAGTCAAGATACCAGGCACTGGGTAGCACCCCCCACATGCAGCTGCAGGGGATGGAGTGGGCAGAGTTAGCCAGCTCTAGGGGGCTGGGTTAGCCAGCCCTGGGGCTGATGCTCAGAATGTTATGGTATATCACCCTATCCATGCCATGCCTGTAACCCTCTTGCACGCCTCTTGCAAGAAAGCATATAAGTCTCTGTAACACGGAAATAAACAGAAAATGACCATCTAACCATATTGGTGAACAAAGAGTCATTTTTACCCAGGTACTCCACCGGCATACAAGCGGGTATTTACAATATATACAGCTATATACCGAAATATACAAGTTTAAAAGTAATACAGAAACACAACATGCCTCCTAGAAACCAGAGTCCCCAGGAGGGGCTCCCAACCACCCCTCCACCCCCTTTCCACCCCTCTACCTTATCCCAGACTTTGCCTTATGTTCAAGGTGCGTTTGGAGAATCGGCCAGGGGGATTAGGAAGCAGATGGATTAGTCAGACAGCAGGTTAGAGAGAGATGCGAGGCAGGCAAAGCCAGAGAGCAACTCCCTTATCTATGTTTGTGTTTTTGTTTTTATACATCTCAGCATGCCTATGAGTGAAGTAGACATCACCATTGTTTCCTTTTCACAGCCTGTAATCTAATTCTTCTCACTAAAATATCCCAGATAGGCTCAAACTAGCACATACAAACAGAACTATTTTACCATGTAGATCTCAGAAGTCTAGCTAGGCACATGAAACTGTATCCTACAAAAGGGAGAAAAGCTATAATCTCCTGCAATTCTTGTTACCAGAGTAATGAAATGCTTTTTCCTCTTATGTTGGTAATGCAATTAGGCATTTACTGAACTTGATGTATCCTAATATACATCTTACCACTTTCTTGCAAGGTCTTCTCAAAAATGAGCAACCTCAGAGTGTTGTTAAAAGGAGGTATGAACAGACTGGACAGACATCCTTGAGATAAATTTCCACCCCATATACCTTTCTCTATAATCTTAGGCTAATAGTCCTATCAAGAACCCAATCCAATCAGCATGCTCTCTCAACTTGTGAAAACAATACTTTATTAGAAATCACTACAAACCTCTTCCAAGTAGTCTATTTTTTAATTGGAAAAAAATTGACATCTGAAGAAAGTATTAATTCCAAGCAATTAGTATATGTTCTTGTAATAGATAGAGGACTGTTGGTTTTGCACCCTCTTCACATAATATATCATGAAAATGCAAGAGAAGCAGGGTTTAAGACCATCCTGTGGATTTTCTTGATAAATGTTAGAAAGGTAATGAGCAGCAGTTCACAGAAAAAAATATAAGAATATATTATATGGCAAGGTCTTGGTAGTGAGGGGACTGCAGGGGTGTGAGTCAATCAGTGACAGTGCAAGCACCCCTGTGATAACATATTTAAAAAGGGGAAAAAAACTGCTGCACAATAGCAGCCAGAAGAGAAGAGTGAGAGTATGTGAGAGAAACAACTCTAGAGATACTAAGATCAAGAAAGGAGGGAGAAGAGGTGCTCCAGGCACTGGAGCAGAGATTCCCCTGCAGACCACAGTGAAGCAGGTTGTGCATCTGCAGCCCATGGAAGCCCATGGTGGAGCAGATGGATGTGCCCAAAGGAGGCTATGACCCCATGGAGAGCCAATGTTATAGAAAGTTTTCTGGCAGGACTTACAACCCTGTGGACAACCAACCCTGGAGCAGTCATTTCCTGAAGGACTACAGCCCAAAGGACTTACTCTGGAACATTTCAGGAAGAATTGCAGCCCATGGGAAGGGTGCATGTTGTAGAAATTTGTGAATATCCACCTCCCATGGGAGGGACCTCATGTTGGAGTAGAAGAGGAATATGAGGAGGAAGGAACAACAGAGACAACATGTGATGAACTGACCCATTCCCCATCTCCCTGCACCACTCAGGGGGAAGAGGCAGAGAAAAATTGAGAGTGAAATTGACACTGGGAAGAAAGGGTAGAGTGAAGGTGGTTTTAGATTTGCTCTTAATTCTCATTATCCTACTTTGGTGTTAATTTGTAATAAATTAAATTGATTTCCCAAAGCTGAGTCTGCTTTGCCCATGATGGTAATTGCTGAGTGACCTCCTTGTCCTTGTCTCAACCCATGAGCTTTTTTCATCGTATATTCTCCCCTGCCCAGTTGAGGACAAGAAGTGACAGAGCATCTTGGTAGGGATCTGGCAATTCAGTAACTTCTTAAAATGATTAAGATTACATATTTAAAAGTATCATTTGTTCAATACAGACTCTTTTCAAAACAGGGGAGAGGGAGCAGGAAAGGGAATAATTTTTACTCCATTTTTTTTTAGGCATAAGCAGCAAAATGAATGCTAGAACATTAAATACAAGGTTTTCTGCTATCTCTTTTTTTTTCCTTATTTCAAGAAAGTCACTAAAAATACTGTTCTTAGTTCTCACATTCTATTTCTAGTTTTCAAGATTGGTTTGGCTTGAAGTATTATCTGTTACTAGCTACTTCTACAGGTAAATTTGGAGACGATTTATTTCAAATCCTCACAAGACATTTTCACACAGAATTCCTTCATGTGCAAACTTACATTTTTCTCAGTGGGTAAGCTTTTGAAAATAGTCATGTTTTATCTCTAAACTAAATTTCCTACTTCTAGAAATTAAATGTAACTCCTCTTATAATTAACACATACAGAATTAAAGTGTTATTTCTATATACATGGAGAATAAAGAAGAAAGAAAAAAGACAAGAAGACAAGGCATGAGACAAAAAAAAAAGGCATCTTACTTTTACCTTTCCAGAGCATTTGGAAAGTATCTGCATAGTGAACATATATCAAAATCATTAGCATTTATAAATACTCAAAAAAAATCACAACTGCCTTTACCTTCTATTAAAACATACCTTATTTCATCAGTTTCTGGCACTTTGGTGTAAGGTAGAATTGCTCGAACTCTTCTTCTGTCTTCCACAGGCTACAATTTTAGAGAAGTGTGCAAAAATATTAATTTTCCCTTTCATTCTAGTTTACGCTTCCTCTCTCTAACATTATGTTGTTCTGAGGCAAAAGACTGGCAATCATCATTTGCATCCTTCTGCTAGTTTTAAGTTTTCCAAGGGTCAAAATAGTAAGAGTTGGAAATGCTTAATTCCTAAAATTATCTACAAATGCTCTCATTTTCTTTCTAGCCTTGTAACATTATCAGTCCCATTATCTCCTGTCATGGGTTGAGTTGAATCTGCTGCTGTTATTCATACCATACTGTAGTCATGCCAGCCTCCAAAATGAAAATGCAGGCTGGAGCAAAGCATTATGGGTCTTGAAGATGAGACTGTAACATGAGAGGCTTCCAGTTCTGGTGGCTGCTTTTGGGTTCCAGGTTCTTGGGTGTTGGCTCTTCTGCTGAGATGAGTGGGAGTGGGGTAACTGCTGGCTGTCATTTATGCTGTTTTTTTTCTCTATTTCACTATGCTTCTTCTGCAAATAAGCTATTTGTTATATAATAAATATAAAACAATAATTATATAATATATAATTATATCATAGAATCAACCAAGTTGGAAGAGACCTCAAAGATCTTCCAGTTGAACCTATCCCCCAGCCCTACCCAGTCAACTAGACCATGGCACCAAGTGCCTCATCCAGTCTTCTCTTGAAGACCTCAAGGGATGGTGCCTCCACCACCTCCCTGGGCAGCCCATTCCAATGCCAATCACTCTCTCTGTGAAGAACTTCCTCCTAACATCCAGCCTATAGTTCCCCCGGCACAACTTGAGACTGTGTCCCCTTGTTCTATTGCTGGTTGCCTGGGAGAAGAGACCAACCCCCACCTGGCTACAATGTCCCTTCAGTAGTTGTAGACAGCAATGAGGTCACCCCTGAGCCTCCTCTTCTCCAGGCTAAACAGGCCCAGCTCCCTCAGCCTCTCCTCATAGGCTTTGTGTTCCAGGCCTTTCACCAGCTTCGTTGCCCTTCTCTGGACACGTTCCAGCACCTCAACATCTCTCTTCAATTGAGGGGCCCAGAACTGGACACAGTACTCAAGGTGTGGCCTGACCAGTGCTGAGTACAGGGGAAGAATAACCTCCCTTGTCCTACTGGCCACACTGTTCCTGATGCAGGCCAGGGTGCCATTTGCTCTCTTGGCCACCTGGGCACACTGCTGGCTCATCTTCAGCTTACTATCTATCAGTACCCCCAGGTCCCTTTCCTCCTGGCTGCTCTCCAGCCACTCTGTCCCCAGCCTGTAGCGCTGCTTGGGGTTGTTGTGGCCGAAGTGCAGAACCCTGCACTTGGCCTTGTTAAATGTCATCCCGTTGTCCTCTGCCCACCTATCCAGCCTGTCCAGGTCCCTCTGCAGGGCTCTCCTACCTTCCAACACATCAACACCTGCTCCTAGCTTGGTGTCATCTGCAAACTTACTGATGCTGGACTCAATCCCCTCATCCAGATCATCAATAAAGATATTGAACAGGACAGGGCCCAGCACTGATCCTTGGGGAACACCACTAGTGACTGGCTGCCAACTGGATGTGGCACCATTCACCACCACCCTTTGGGCTCTGCCATCCAGCCAGTTCTTGATCCAGCACAGAGTGAATCTGTCCAAACCATGAGCTGCCAGCTTGGCTAGGAGCTTCTTGTGGCAGACAGTGTCAAAGGCTTTGCTGAAGTCCAGGTATATATAATATATAATATAAAGTATATAATAATTATATAATTACTGTATTATTAGGTTAATTAGATTATTAACCAAAGTAATTGTGCATGTATGTTATTTTATTTATTCATGTTGGTAAGGTTTGGCTAACTGCCATTCTAATTGGCTATTCCTGTGTCCAAAGGGCAATTAATCATGGCCCACACTGATAAAAAGAGATACACAGGTAAACAATGTGCTCCCCTGTTTTCTACTGTGCTCTGCCGTTGCCTGTTGCAATTGCCTACTGCCTTATTGTTTGCCTGGAAACTCCACTGTCATGAGCTTACCAGGAGCAGACCCTGGATGCCTGCACACAATCGGCCTGTGTGGTCAGTGTGACATCATGCTGAAACTGTACATCGCATGACATCCTGCTTCTACACCTGAAAGTCCTACTTAGAAGTCCTGGATGTACACACATCGTCCAGAGAAGTAAGGAGATAAGGTCAGAGATTGTCTGCCCCTTTCCCCAGAAGCCTGGGAAGAATCAAGTCTCAACGTTCAATAAGACGAGTCCCCTGAAAGTGTTTGGACATTGTCTGGACTCTGGCTAGCCCCTGCAAGTCAGGTACTAATAATTATTTGTGAGTAAATGCTTAAATGCCTCTTTGCAATTCTCCATTGTCTTCTGCCATAAGCAGAAAGAGCTCCTTGAGTCCATCTAGTGGGCAAGCGGTGTATTGACCGCAAGTGACATTTGACCACGGGAATCTTCTCTTCCAGTTTAATTAATGTTTATATATTTTGCTGATTATTACTAGATGCAGATATTATCCATAGAATGTTTTGTTGATTGTGTAAGAACCCAAATATTATTAAAATTAGTGGTTGGGGGTGGTGAGAGTTCTGAATATCAAAATTAATAAACAATATTAATTTTGGGAAAATATCATCTTGCATTAATTAATTTCCCCTTCCCATCAATTCAGTAAACTCTTATCTCTTTATCTCAACCCTGAGTTTTTGTGTGTTACTTTTCCCTCACTTCTGTGTTGGAGGGGCAGGCAGGTTAACCCTTGTGCTAAACTATTATATCTCTAAAAATAAAATTCCCAATAATGTAATTTTCATGAAAGAGTAATTTAGAACATTATTCCCCTTAGTGGAAATTTATGAAAGTTTAACATTCAGAAATATCAGGGTGGGGAGGATTTGCAGACACGGTTTGCAGGTGTTTTGGAGGGGGCTGTTTTGCCTGAGTTGGTTGTTTGTTGAGGTTTTTTTAATTACTGATATTGTCTTAAGGATAGTCATCTGAAAGAAGCTCAGCTGTAAGGAACTTCAGTCATTTTCAGAATACATATTTTGACATCTTTGCTACAAAATAGTAATGTTATTTTGAGATACTTTATTATATAAAACTCTAGAGGCTAACTACATTACAATGGTGCTCTTTGCTGGCCAATAACCATACATTTTCTTGTTAATCTCAGGTTACATACAATGTTATTACTACATTCGGAGATAACTGCAATACCTGATATCTAGCTTTCTCATTACAGATTTTTATTTTTTAAAAGTTTTATTATTATTTTCTATCAGTAAAAATGTGTTTATACTTTACCATATGTTGAGACAGCTCTAGAATTAGGGGAAACTGTCTACAATGTTTTATTTTCATAGAAAATTAGGAATGTTGGATGCAAAATTAATTATATTAAAGTTAATTACATTTGAAAACTTTACTACTTGCCTCTGGAGGTGCTACCGGAAAGAATAATTTTTCCCCCTTCAGTAAGCAAGACACATGACTGTAATAACCAATTAGGTCCGAGAGTGAAGCAAAACGACGTCAACCAATATAATAGTCACCACACATGGCAATAATCCTGTCAAGAAAGAAAAGGAAACTTGGCATAAGAAAATATTTTGCTACAAACCATGGGGTGTGCATTTGTTTGGCTTGTGATTTATTTATTTTTTAAAATAAAGTTTTTTAAAGCAGGTTGTCTATGTTCAACAAAATGCAATATTATAAACACATGTATATACACACACCCTTAAATGAGTATTTAATCAGCAATTACTGATAGACATCATGACAAATATATTTGAAGACTACAGGAGATGTAGATTTACAAGAAAGCAAGCAGGTTTGCTAAAACTAAATGAAATTAAACACAAAAATGTAATAATGAGCATCCTGCAGAATTGACATATTACATTAGTAGAGATAATAGAATTAATACTTCTGTCATGCAGGAGATATGCCTTATATGATAGATCTGTGTAAATTTGGCAAAGTATCAATATATTTTGATAATAAATAACTGCATTTAATTACACAGAGCAGAATACTGAAATGCCTTCAAAAAATCAGTCACATCTCCATAGTCTAGTGTCCATTAACAAATAATAAAAAAAACCTTTGTAATAATAAATGTACTCAATTTAAAAGCCAAGTAATAAATAGGGAAAATGCTTAAAAAACATGTCAATAGTCTAACAAAAAGAAAATTTTTATAAAATTGCTCAGCTTGCTAACTTATGCAGTTGGAAAGTGTGGGGTTTTTGGGGGGTTGTTTTTTTTCTTTTTGCAGGGTGGGGGGCTGATAGCCCATGTTTCAGTACTCAGATTTGTGAATGTACTTGTCATACCAAAAAATGGAAAATACCATGTCTCTTCATATTACAGTGTAATAAAATTGCAGAAATAGTTGATTTAGGTAAGACAGTTAAGTTTTTAAAACATTTGTAATACACAAGAGTCATTTGTACAAGGAATAAAAAAAAGGACATTTTGATCTAGTCTGTGCAGAGCCTTCCTACCCACAAGCAAATCAACACTCCTGTCCAATCTGGTGTTGCCTGCAAACTTACTGAGAGTGCTCTCGATCCCCTCATCCAAATAATTGATAAAGATATTAAAGAGAAATGTCCCCAGTACTGAGCCCTGGGGAACACCACTTGTGACTGGCCATCAATTAAGTTTAACTTCATTCTTTGGGCTTGACCATCCAGACAGTTTTTTACCCATTGAAGCATCCACCTATCCAATCCATGAGCAACAAGTTTCTCCAGGAGAATGCTGTGAAAACAGCATCAAAAGATTTACTAAAATCAAGGTAAACATCCACAATCTTCCCCTCATCCACTAAGCGGGTCACCTTGTCATAGAAGTAGTTAAGCAGGTGCCCAGGGAGGTGGTGAAGGCCCCATTCCTGGAGACATTCAAGGTCAGGCTTGATGGGGCCCTGAGCAACCAGATCTAGTTGAGGATGCCCCTTATCACTGCAGGGGGATTGGACTAGATGACTGTTAAAGGTCACTTCCAACTCAGGTGATTCTATGATTCTAAAACCACAAATAAGTTACAACATTTTAAAAGAAAATATTAAGTTCTCACCTAAAATGATTGACATTTGTTCTACTAAGGAATGAAAGCACAAATGAACCTGGTCTTCGACCGCTCTCTCGAATAAGGTAACCTCCAGGTTTTCCCACTTGCCGAAGACGTTCTTCTGCAATTGCTCTGTCAAGTTTTCCATGATACCATCTAAAAACAATGCAACAATGGATGTCTTTAGAATTTAAGGCTTCTGTTTATTCTCAAAGAACAGGCCTGTGAAACAAATGAAAGTTCTCAGTTAAACTGATGTAACTCCAAACCTTTGTTTCAAATAAAGTTATTAGATGTTTATATGTGCAACTTCTCTGATTACTCATTTCTGGCACACAGAATTTTTAAAGCTTCACAGGTTTAGATAACTCATTTCCCCAAGTAACTCACATTGGAGGAAAGCACCTGAACCATCCAAATGGGACAAAGTTTCCCTATAACCAGCTGCTTCTTTCCTCCTCAGTTTGCTCACTTTCAGTAAAAGAGCAGAACCAGTGGTAACTGATGTGAGTCAGGTAGTTGCATTTTGAGCCTAGTCAGGCTTCAATCCAGGCTGTAACCTGTTTCTCAAATGGTCACCATATTTCAACTGAAAAAAGTCTTCCCCAAACCCAACATGCAGTCTATTAAAAGCAAATACAGATTGCACAGCAACTCAGACTGCAAAATATGACAAAAGAACAATTCACTTAAGGCAAAGGTTAGACTCATCATTCAAACATTCCTTATCTCAAATTTCTTTTATTTACAAAATTCTAATCAGACCTCTTTCTACCCTAAAGTTATCATAGAATCATAGAAGTTATCATAGAATCAACCAGGTTGGAAGAGACCTCCAAGATCATCGAGTCCAACCTATCACCCAGCCCTAGCCAGTCAACTAGACCATGGCACTGAGTGCCTCATCCAGTCTTTTCTTGAAGACCCCCAGGGACGGTGCCTCCACCACCTCCCTGGGCAGCCCATTCCAATGGGAAATCACTCTCTCTGTGAAGAACTTCTTCCTAACATCCAGCCTAGACCTACCCTGGCACAACTTGAGACTGTGTCCCCTTGTTCTATTGCTGGTTCCATTACCGTTAGGAGCAGAAACAATTACCTTCGTCAAGAAAAAAAATCATCAATTTCAAGCAGCATACAGAAATCTCAAGAACAGTTTCATGAAGGCAGGAAAAAAAAACCACCAAGATATCCTATATTTTCTCTTTTTTTTTTAATTCTGCTTTCCAAACTTGAGAATAAGTAGCTGAAGAGCTGATGTTCATATTTTGTTGCTCAATCTTCATATTAGCCTTTCTAGTATCTCTCAGTCTAAAGTGTTAACTACATTCTTAGCATCATTGTTTTTTACACCTTTTAACACCTTGTCCCATCTCTGTCAGATTTACACACATACAGCATTATTTCCTCTATGTGAATAATTCATAAAAATTACATTATGGTTACTTGTACTCACTTTATTAAATTCAGTGCCTTCCTCTTTCTTGTTAGTTACCAATTTTTTACTGAATCTTTGCAGTTCTCCACTTCACAAAAACTTCCTGACAGAAAAAGCTCTGCAAACCTTTAATTTCATTATCTCACACACAGAAAATAGGGAGGGGACCAAAAAAACATTTATCCAGCATACATGAAGTTGTTTTACATTCTTCTAGAAAAGTGGGGCGGATTTTAATCCTTTTTTGATCCCTATTGTGTTAGTTTGAAGCTATCTAGAATGTTTTGGTGAGAAGAACTAGATTACAGGCAAAGGTGATGTCTACTTCACTCATAGGCTCGCTGAGAAGTATAAGAACAAGAATCCAAACATAGATAAGGGAGTCACACTTCTTCTTGGGGCATTGCCTGAGCTGCACTTCTCTCTAGCCTCTCTGCCGTCTCTCTGATTAATCCACTTTGCTTCCTAACCCCCCTCCATTCTTCCTTGGGACTGGGGTAAGGTTGAGAGGGGTGGGAGAAGGTGGAATGGTGGTTGGGAGCCCCTCCTGGGGACTCAGGTTTCTAGGAGGGCTGTTGTGTTTTCGTATTACCTTTTACCTTGTATATTTCTGTATATAACTGCATATACTGTAAATGTCTGCTTGTATATTGAGCTAAGCTGTAAATAATAAGCTTCATTCAAATTCCCAGAGCCGTCTGAGTCTAGTCTGGGTGATTTCCACAGTGTAGGGGGGTGGGTAGCACCCAAACCATCACATCTATACATTTTTCTAAGTGGGAGGCTGTCACGGAGGGGGATTCTGCCACCTACACCAATTGTGGCAAAGGGGAGAAATTAATTAGGATGAGATAATATTATATAAAATATATATATTTATTAACTTCCAATATTTCAACTCTTGCCACCCCCAACCACTGAACTTTAATATTAATATTTGTTCTACATGGTTATGAAGACATTATGGGAATATGTATCAAACATTAACTATTATAACAACTAGCATACATTGAAACTATTAACAGAGAGAGTTTTCCCTGTGGCTTAATGCCACTTGGGGTCATATACTATTTGCCCAGCAAGAGTGAGCTGAAAGCTGCTCTCTGCTTTATGGCAGAGGTAACAGAAATTACAGAGGCATTCAAGTATTTACTCACAATTCGGATTAATCAATAACCACCCTCCGGAGCTACATCACAGCCTATTGCAAGTGTCCAATTCTTCAGGGTCTCTGCCTGTGGACTTTAAGGCTGGAATCCTCCGGCATCAGGGGAAATGGCAGTCTCTGACCTTGTGCTGCTGATTTCTTCTGGGTGTTCTCTCCAGGGATAAGTAGGCAGGATCTCAGGTGCAGTGGCAGGATTCCATGCAGTCTGAGCACAGGTCTAACGCTGGCTACTCAGGCCAATCGAATGCAGACAAATGGGTCTTCTCCTGGCAACTTGTGGCAGTGGTGCATACCAGGTAATCATATAAAGGCAGGCATAGGTGAGCTCTGCAAGGAAGTACGCAGGCAGGCAAGCAAGCAATGTGGGGAAGCCGCAAGTAATGTGGGGGAGGCTGCATGTGAGCCTGTGTACCCCTATTTATTAAATGTGGACCGAGAGTTAATGGTCTCATTGGCCACCAGAATGACCAATCAGGTTGGCAGTCAGCCAAACCTTACCATACTAGGCAAAACCCACAGGCCTGGACTCCAAATACGGGAATCACGTGGGCCTAGCACTAGGCAGGCACGAGCTGGGCGTGTGGGGACTTACACAATCAGGTGTCCTGGGCAACTGACTTTATGGCCTCAGTCTGTTGTGCCCCTTTGTGCTCGTTTACCTCTGGTGCAGGCAGAGAGACATGTCCAAGCAGGGCAAGGCATAAATAAGCCTGCTTTCAAGCCTACAGGCCCTTCACAACAGAGGTACAAAGCAAATATAAGCCTAATAAAGAATAAGTCTGGTTTTTTCAGTTGCCTAAAACTCACTTGAAACAGTACGTAGCAAAATAGAACAGTGCTGCACTTCAAGATTAGGAATCAGGCAGCTACAACAGAAAGTCACTCTCATTCCTCAATATACCAGTTGTGCCAAGCCATTAACTGAGGGAGTCGTACATATCACCTATACTCGTTATTAATGTACTTTCAGAGTATATACAAACTACGGACTTACACAAGAAGACGAAACAAAAGCCTCAATAAATCTTAATAAAAAGAGTAAACAATGATAGAAGGTGGAAGAAATGTACATTCAAAAAGCAATACATTAATAACTTTAATAAAGCAAGGTTCTAAAAATTTCAAATTCTGTAAGCACAATGTAATAAGCTTTAAAACAGACAAAGATGTGACAGCAGTATAAGATAAAGCTTTGCAACTCAAAAGATTTCTTCCAATTCTATGTGATATATATGTACTAAAAAGCACATTGATTGTCATATGATTTTTTTAAGTCACCAATAAATGAATAAAATTTAGCTCTCATTTTCTTACTGAAAAGTCAACTTAGGAAATAAATTCTAGAACTCATTAAAGTTCTTATCAACAAGTATCTCATTTTTACATGCTTCATTCTTGTGCCCTCAGGTCAAAGATGTGCCGTTTTCTGTTTAAACTAACACTCCCATGGAAACAATATTAATACTGTTGTGCAAAGCACCAGATTGCAGTCAGCAGTTAAGAATTTCTGAAGTGTTATTTGCCTTCTCTGACATTTATTTCATTAGAAGTACCAATCCTTCCATAACTTTCTCCAAGCACTTCACTCTCTCCTACCTCCAGTCTTTGACTTTCTTCTCATCCTTTTACTATTTGACCCACTCAGCTTTGCTTATTGGAAGCAACACTGAAATAGAATCATAGAATCACAGAATGGTCTGGGTTGGAAAGGACCTCCAAAGGTCATCTAGTCCAACACCCTCTGCACCAAGCAGGGGCATCCTCAACTAGATAAGGTTGCCCAGAGTCCTGTCAAGCCTTACCTTGAATATCTATGATTCTATGATTCTATGATCTCCAGGGATGGGGCCCCAACCACCTCCCTGAGCAACCTGTTCTAGTGTTTCACTACCCTCATGGTAAAGGACTTGTTCCTAACATCGAATCTAAATCTACTCTTCTCTAGTTTGAAGCCATTGCCACTTGTTTTATCACTACAGGCCTTTGTAAATGTCTCTCTCCATCTTTCTTGTAGGCAGGCCACCTTCAGGTACTGGAAGGTCATTATTAGGTCTCCCCAGAGCCTTCTCTTCTCCAGGCTGAACAATGCCAGCTCCCCCAGCCTTGTTGCAGCATGGATTGCTGCTTGAAAATCTCTGCTTCCCATGGGAAGCATGGCAGGCCTGTGGACCAGTGTGATCAGAGGCCTGCCATGAAGGACTCCAGATGATTCAATGTGAATTATGCTAGAGGCATTTTATTACATTACTGCCCCGGTATATATGCACTCAGCCAGTAGAGCACACAACTACACATTAGCATAATTAGTCAAGGACAACCCACTAAATCAGCATAACCCATGCCTTGCTATTTTCGTTAATGAAGTGTCCACCATCTATCCCTCCTGAGATAAGGAAGTCCACAGCTGGTCGGAACCAAGGTCTGTTATTATTCTCTTCACTCCGTTCCCACAACTCCCCTTTCTGTTTTTTCTTAAAAATGAAGGTAGCGTTTCTCATTCAGTTTGCAGGGCCCTTGCAAAAGGAATGAAAAACACAGCATCCCAAAACACTACTGTGCTAGTTTGAAGCAAGCTAGAATGTTTTGGTAACAGAACTAGATAATGGGCAGTGAAATGAAAACAATTGATGTCAACTTCTCTCACAGTCACGCTGAGAACTCTGGGAAGAAGAAAGACTTCTTCTCCATTTTGTCTCTCACTCTTGCTATTGCCTTTGACCTGGTCACATCTTATTAACCCTGCTCCCACTAACCCTGCTCCCTAACCTCTTGGCTGCACCTCTTTTCTTCCTGAGAACTGGGGTAAGGTTGAGAGGGCCGGGGGGAGGTGTTGGGGTGGTTTGAGAGCCCCTCCTGGGGACTCAGGTTTCTGGGAGGGGAGTTGTGCTTTTGTATTGTTTATCCTTTGTATATTTCTGTATATAATTGTATATAACTGTATATATTGTAAATAGCTGCTTGTAAATTCTGCTAGCTGTAAATAAATTGCTTCATCTATATTCCCAGGGTCCGTCTGAGTTAGCTGGGGCAAATTCAAAAGTGTGGGGGGGGCGGGGTAACCCCCAAACCATCACAACTACTAACAAAGGCAGCTGCTCCTCTTCTCGTCCAATGCATAGGTTCTTCTGCAATCTAATAACAGAGGGTCGAGCTGGCAACTCTACATTTGCAATTGCCTACTCATTAAACTAGCATTGCTAGAAGCTTCTGAAGTACATTAAGCATGATAAAAGCTTAACCATATCTCAGTATACATTCCAATACACAGCCAACTGACCAAAAATCTTTGCTCACCACCAAGAAAACAGGATGAACATACAAGCTGATATCCATTCAAACATAATCATAGAATCATAGAATCAATCAGGTTGGAAGAGACCACCAAGATCATCCAGTCCAACCTATCCCCCAGCCCTATCCAGTCAACTAGACCATGGCACTGTCTCATCCAGTCTTTTCTTGAACACCTCCAGGGATGGTGCCTCCACCACATCCCTGGGCAGCCCATTCCAATGCCAATCACTCTCTCTGTGAAGAACTTCCTCCTAATATCCAGCCTATACTTCCCCTGGCACAACTTGAGACTGTGTCCCCTTGTTCTACTGGTGGTTACCTTGGAGAAGAGGCCACCTCCACCTGGCCACAGCGTCCCTTCAGGTAGTTGTAGACAGCAATGAGGTCACCCCTGAGCCTCTTCTTCTCCAGGCTAAACAACCCCAGCTCCCTCAGCCTCTTCTCATAGGGTTTGTGTTCCAGGCCCCTCACCAGCTTCGTCGCCCTTGTCTGGACACATTCCAGCACCTCAATACCTCTCTTGAATTGAGGGGCCAGGAACTGGACACAGTACTGAAGGTGTGGCCTGACCAGTGCTGAGTACAGGGGCAGAATAACCTCCCTTGTCCTACTGGCCACACTGTTCCTGATACAGGCCAGGATGCCATTGGCTCTCTGGGCCACCTGGGCACACTGCTGGCTCATCTTCAGCCTACTATCTATCAGTACCCCCAGGTCCCTTTCTTCCTGGCTGCTTTCCAGCCACTCTATCCCCAGCCTGTAACGCTGCTTGGGGTTGTTGTGGCCAAAGTGCAGAACCCTGCACTTGGCCTTGTTAAATCTCATCCCGTTGGCCGCTGCCCACCTATCCAGCCTGTCCAGGTCCCTCTGCAGGGCTTTCCTACCTTCCAACAGATCAACACCTGCTCCTAGCTTGGTGTCATCTGCAAACTTACTGATGCTGGACTCAATGCCCTCGTCCAGATCATCAATAAAGATATTGAACAGGACTGGGCCCAGCACTGATCCTTGGGGAACACCACTAGTGACAGCTGCCAACTGGATGTGGCACCATTCACCACCACTCTCTGGGCTCTGCCATCCAGCCAGTTCATGATCCAGCACAGAGTCAATCTGTCCAAACCACGAGCTGCCAGCTTGGCTAGGAGCTTGTTGTGGCAGACAGTGTCAAAGGTTTTGCTGAAGTCCAGGTAGACTACATCCACAGCCTTCCCCACATTCACCAGGCAGGTAACCTGATCGTAAAAGGAGATCAGGTTGGTGAGGTAGGACCTGCCCTTCCTAAACCATTGCTGGCTGCGCCTGATCCCTTGGCCATCCTGTAGGGGCTTTGTGATGGCTCTCAAGATGACCTGTTCCATCACCTTGCCTGGCAGTGGGCCCAGGTGGCCAAGAGAGCCAATGGCACCCTGGCCTGTATCAGGAACAGTGTGGCCAGTAGGACAAGGGAGGCTATTCTGCCCCTGTACTCAGCACTGGTCAGGCCACACCTTGAGTACTGTGTCCAGTTGTGGGCCCCTCAATTCAAGAAAGATGTTGAGGTGCTGGAACATGTCCAAAGAAGGGTGACAAAGCTGGTGAGGGGCCTGGAACACAAACCCTATGAGGAGAGGCTGAGGGAGCTGGGCCTGTTTAGCCTGGAGAAGAGGAGGCTCAGGGGTGACCTCATTGCTGTCTACAACTACTGAAGGGACATTGTAGCCAGGTGGGGGTTGGTCTCTTCTCCCAGGCAACCAGCAATAGAACAAGGGGACACAGTCTCAAGTTGTGCTGGGGGAAGTATAAGCTGGATATTAGGAGGAAGTTCTTCACAGAGAGTGATTTTCTATTGGAATGGGCTGCCCAGGGAGGTGGTGGAGTCACTACCCCTGGAGGTGTTCAAGAGGAGACTGGATGAGGCACTTAGTGCCATGGTTTATTTGACTGGCTAGGGCTGGGGGATAGGTTGGACTGGATGATCTTGGAGGTCTCTTCCAACCTGGTTCATTCTATGAGTCTGCAATTCTACGGGTGGGTTCTGTTTGGGTGCCCACTCAGTTTAATGTTACTGAGTCTTTTATCAGTGACATTACAGGAACATTTACCAGTAACATTACTGGAAATGTTTCTTCTTCTGCTGCTTTGTCCACAGCCTTAATGAGAGTAATTTTGCCTAAGATCCAGGCACCTAATTCTAGCTCTGAATTTTATTAACGTGAGACTGTGGCATTTTTCGTGTGTGAACTTAGGTCTTCTAACTTTGATTTTCATATTAATTTTGGCATTATGTAAGAGAAACTCTAGTGTGATGTCTTTAAGAAGCCAAAAGAAAACACCAGTGTCCCACATAAGCAGATCGAACAGTCTAAACAATTCCAGCTCGGGGGGATAGCAAAGGGGGGCTGTCGGGGTATGGAGGCTAGCGAGAGGCGAGATTGGGGTACTGACGACTCGAGACAGCAGCTTCTAGGCATCTGTGCATCAGTACGATTTATTAAGGCAATACAATGGCTTAAATAGCCCCCAGAGGGGGTGTGCACAACCAGCCTGGGGCTGGCCGAAGTGGACAGTACAGATTGGCCCCAAGTTATATGTAAGGCAGAGATAGGTTACCTGTGGTAAACAACCTGTGAGTACCACCCAGGGGAGCTGGCCAGGGTCAGCCCCCCTGGGGCTGTGTCCGCCCCGGGGACCGGCAGTTTCCACCCCCTGACAGCTGTGCGTGGGTTGCTCACTGTTCTCAGCCTAGGCCTCTGGGAATCAGTAAGACTCCAAGGACACTTCCCATCACAGGGCCTGATGTTTACATTCCATACCTCGCTGCAGGAGAAAGCTTCCCACAGGGGGCCACCACTACACCTTCTCCCCTAGATTCTGGGAAAGATGCCAGTGTCCTGGGTAATAAAAATAACATGGCACAAAGCCCAGGAATACAGATAGCTACTCAGGCCCAAGATGTTCCTTCAGCCAATTCAATTGATTCAACTCCACAGGGAGCAAAGAGCCCTAGCCCTCAACCAGATTCAAACTCACAGGCCTCAGACCAGACCCCCAATAATTCAAAACATCTAGCAGCGTCATGGAATTTCACAGACGTTTCAGCTAAAATCATCCTGACGCCAGCAAAAGCCTGGGCTAAGAAAAAACATTTGACAAAGAGTGATTCAGAAGAGGACGTACGGGAGGGGACATCTGGTGCACAAGAGGAGGAAGAGGAGAGGTACAGTCTTTGAGATTTGGCCAACATACTTAGATCTCAGTACTCTGACAGGAGGAGCGCTGGGAGATTGGCTGCCAAGAAAGAGGATAGTTCTGAGGAGTTTAAGAGTGCTCTAAAGAAAGTTCCATTTCTAGGCCAAGGACAATCAGAAGAAAAAGAGGAGAAGGATGACATCCAGGATTCCAACGATCCCCTCAGAGAGGTCAGGGAAGTTAGAAAGGAATACTCAAGGGAATCAGGAGAGCCAATCCTAAGCTGGCTGGTGAGATGCTGTACTATTGGTGCCAATGCCCTGCAGGTAGGAGACAAGTCTGCCAAGCAGCTAGGACCACTCACCAAGGAGTGGACAAATACCTAGCAAATCCTCTTGGCAAGGTGAGCTTCTGGACACGCCTTCTGTTAGCTGTAGCTATGAGATATCCTTCCCGAGATGATCTGCCATGGGCGGCCAAGAAGTGGAACACCATTAAGCAGGGAATTAAGCTTCTGAAGGAATTGCTTTATGGAGATCATGGCACACATGAGCCTGATGACATTCCTCTTGGAACAGGTGAGCCAGGACTGTTGATAAATGATGGAGAGTGGCTTGACCAGCTCAGCTGCCAGCTCTCTCAGCACCCTAGGATGGATCCCATCTGGTCCCATGGACTTGTGAGGATCCAAGTGTCTCAGCAGGTCCCCTATGTGGGAGAATTTCTCCCGCAGCGGGCCACAAGCTGTAAACATGAGAACTTGTGATGGGAGATGTCCTTGGAGCCCCAGCCAGCCCCAAGGAAGCTATGCTGTTAGGCTGAGCAACCCACGCACACCTGATAGGGGATGGAATCTGTCAGACCCTGGGACATACACAGCCTCAGGGGGCTGACCCTGCCAGCCCCCCTGAGGTGGGACCACGGGCTGTTTGGATAAGGGAACCTATCTGCACCCAGCATGTGGCTTTGGGCCAATCTGTACTGTCCACTTCTGCCAGCTCCAGGCTGGCTGGGCACTATATAAGACACTGCATTACCCTAATAAAATCGTACTGATGCATAGCAAGCTGCTGAGTCGAGTCGTCAGTACCCCGATCTCACCTTCGCCAGCCTCCGGACCCCAACACCCCTACTTCTCCCTCATGGATTAGAGGGGGACTATACTGGTCCCTGACTCCATCCGCCACTTCAGGAGTCCAGCTGTCCTGGAGACAACCTGTCCCACTATTGAAGTTTAAAGCAAAGGTGTTAAGCACCTCTGCCATTTCCTCATCCTTTGTCATTATGTTCCCCTCTCTATCTAACAAGGACTGGAGGTTGTCCTTGGCCCTTCTCTGCCATTCATATATATAAAGAAATATTTTTTATTTGCCTTTACAGCCGTGGCACCCTAACCGCCAAGTGGGCTTTTGCCTCTCTCATTTTTTTTCGACATGACCTAGCAACTTCCTTGAACTTCTCCTGGGACACCTCCCCTCTTTTCCAAAGGTGATACACTCTCTTTTTAATCTTTAATTCCTTCAGCAGCTCCCTGCCCATCCAGTCTGGCTGCCTCCCTCGCCGGCTCATCTTCCTGCACAATGGTACCTCCTGCTCCTGTGCCTTCAGGAGTTCTTTCTTGAAGTAGGTCCAACCTTCCTGGACCCCTTTGTTTTCAAGGGCTCTTTCCCAAGGAACTTTCTGAGTTAGTTCCTTAAATAGGCTGAAGTCTGCCCTTCAGAAGTCCAGTGTGGAGGTTCTGTTGATGCCCCTCCTGGTTTCTCCATGTATTGAAAACTCTATAATTTCATGGTCACTGGACCCCAGGCAGCCTCCAACCACCACATCCCCTACCAGCCCCTCTCTATTTGTGAGCAGCAGGTCAAGCAGTGCTGCCCCCCTGGTAGGCTCACGTAACAGCTGGGATAGGAAGTTGTCTTCCACACATTGCAGAAACCTTCTAGACTGCTTCTTCTCTGCAGTGTTTAAGTCCCAGCAGATGTCTGGTAGGTTAACGTCGCCCACCAGAACAAGGGCAGGTGATCTTGAGGCAGCCTCCAGTTGTTTAAAGAGTAATAAATCAACCTCTTCTTCCTGGTTGGGTGGTCTGTAACATACTCCAACCAGGATATCAGTCTTGTTGGCCTTCCCCTTAATTCTCACCCATAAAGACTCAACTTGATCATCCTTGATTTCTACCTCCATGACATCCAGAGCATCCCTAATATACAGAGCCACTCCCCCGCCCTTTCTCCCTTGCCTGTCTCTCCTGAAGAGTCTGTAGCCATTGATTACAGCACACCAATCATGTGAGCCATCCCACCATGTTTCAGTGGTGGCAACAATATCATAGTTTTCCTCCAGCACCAGAGCTTCCAGCTCCTCTTGTTTGTTACCCATACTGCGTGCATTAGTGTCCATGCACTTCAGCTGGGCTGCTGCTTTTACCCCTAGCTCTAGCCTACCATCCTCAATTCCCTTTGATTTATCTCTGGTGCTGTCATGTTTAACCCACTCCCCTTTCCATTCTAGTTTAAAGCCCTCTCAACAAGCCCAGCCAGCTTACGTGCCAGGGTCCTTCTCCCCTTCTGTGACAGTTGTATCCCATCTGTTGCTTGCAGACCTGTGGCAAGATGAAGTTCCCCAAGTTCAGCCTTCGTGTCGCAGAATAAGGAGTTGGTGCAGTCATCGTCCTGCCGACATGTCCCGCAGAGACCA
Source organism: Pogoniulus pusillus (assembly GCF_015220805.1). NCBI lineage: Eukaryota > Metazoa > Chordata > Aves > Piciformes > Lybiidae > Pogoniulus > Pogoniulus pusillus. The sequence goes on along the minus strand of NW_026974536.1, from coordinate 264,915 downwards.
CTCCACGCCCTTCTGGGAGATGCTGCAGCTGCTAGCCCGGGAGCCGGGCATGGAGTGGTTGGAGCTAGGCCTTGGTGGGGAAGCAGCAGCGGCTCGGGCCGAGGCGGCGGCGGCGGCGCACCGGGACAGCCCCGGACAGAACGTGGAGCCGCTAGCCCAGGAGCCGGGATTGGAGTGGTTGGAGCTAGGCCTTGCTGGGGAAGCAGTGGCTCGGGCCGCGGCATCGGCGCACCAAGACAGCCCCAGACAGAACGGGGAGTCGCTAGCCCAGGAGCCGGGCATGGAGTGGTTGGAGCTAGGCCTTGCAGCGGAGGCAGCGGCTCGGGCCGAGGCGGCGGCGGCGGCGCACCGGGACAGCCCCGGGCAGAACGTGGAGCTGCTAGCTCAGGAGCCGGGATTGGAGTGGTTTGAGCTACGCCTTGCAGCGGAGGCAGCGGCTCAGGCCGAGGAGGCGGCGCAGCGGGACAGCCCCGGACAGAGCGCGGACAGCAGCGCGGCGGTGACCGGCGAGGAGTTTGGCAGCTCTCAGAAGCATCCCTTGGGATCTTCACTTCTGAAGACTTTGTCGTTGTTGGAGTTCTCAGGGGATAATAAACTTTGGCAAACCTACCTTGAAGGACTGAAGAAATTCCTTGCCTTCAGGGAAAGCATGGGAATGCCTGCAGCCTGGCCCATTCCCAAGGAGCAAGTTAGAGGATTTTTGGCTGCGGAATCTCCTTATTTATCCCCGAAGACACTGATGTATGTGGCAGCACTGACTTACTTATCAAAACTGACCGGTAACCCTGATCCTTTGGAAGATGCTATAACCCGTCGCATGGTGGTGGGGTTGAAACGTCGAGCAGGCATCCTGAGGGATAAATACTTGCCTATAACAATTGAGATGCTGCGATCGCTCCTAGGAGTTCTGGAGACTGTGTGCATAACCCATTATGAATGTTTGCTGTTTCGTGCATTGTTTACTGTAGCTTTTTTTGGGGCACTCCGAATAGGGGAGTTGGTGGCAAAGCACCATAACGTACTGCAGCCTGAGCTGCTGTACCTGAGCGACCTGCAGCTGCTGGAGAGGAGGGCAGTGTTACATCTCCCTGCCTCCACGGAGAGTCAGGTGAGACATGTCATCAGCCTTGGCTTGTCTGGGGAGCCATGGGTCTGCCCCGTGCTGGCCCTGCGGAACTATGTGACAGCTCGTTCACGGCAGCAAGGACCGCTCTTTATGCACTGGGACAATGAGACTGTGACTAAGAGGGAGTTCCTGAAGGTGCTGCGGTGGGCCCTGCGGCTGCTGGGGCTGAGCCCGGAGCACTACGGTGTGCATTCCTTCTGGATGGGCGCCGCCATCGCTGCTGCCCGCTGCGGCTTTCCTGGGGAAGATATCACTCGCCTCTCAAGGTGGCCCTGTATGTTCGCAGGGAGATGATCTCCCTCTGATACAGAAAAACAGAAGCTAATGAATTGCCTTCTTTCTGTAGAGTTGGTTTTTAACTGTATAGTTTCTAGTTTACATTAGGAACTTGGTTTTAAGCACCCGTAATGAATTTTCTATCTCACACTGGGATGATCGCTGAAGTTCACTCACGGTTATGGTTTGCACTGTTTGCAGTGTTGGTTGTTGTTTGCACTGTTTGCAGTGTTGACGGTGGTGGGGGGGGGAATGTTAAATCTGCTGTGTGGCCCTTGTCTGACAGGGCAAGTCTGCAGGCAGTTTGATTTTTTGTGAAGTGTTAATAAAGGTTTTACTTATAGAAAAAAAAAAATAGGCTGGATGTTAGGAAGAAGTTCTTCACAGAGAGAGTGATTTCCCATTGGAATGGGCTGCCCAGGGAGGTGGTGGAGGCACCGTCCCTGGGGGTCTTCAAGAAAAGACTGGATGAGGCACTTAGTGCCATGGTCTAGTTGACTGGATAGGGCTGGGTGATAGGTTGGACTGGATGATCTTGGAGGTCTCTTCCAACCTGGTTGATTCTATGATTCTATGATTCTATGATTCAAAGAATCCAAAGTTATGTTGGAGGCACCAACCTCTGAGACACTTGTTCATCAAATACGCTTATGTACTCCAGGAACATCCTGGATTGCTGATGCCTTGCTGTGTTGTCCTTACAGCAGGTGGTTGAAATCCCCCACAAGGATCAGGGCTTGTGAATGTGAAGCCAGCTCTATCTGCTTGTGGGGGGCCTCATCTGCTTCATTCTGCTGGTCAGATGGCCTGTACCAGACCCCTACTGTAGCATCACCTTACCCTGTCTTTAACCAGCTCATCATCCTTCCCCAGGTGGAGTTCCACTAATTCCAGCTGGTCACTGATATAGAGGGCAACACCTCCTCCCCTCCTCCCCTGCCTGTCCTTCCTAAAGAGCTTCTACCCATCTATCCCTACATTCCAGTCATGGGAATCATCCCACCAAGTTTCAGTAATAGCCACTATGCCATGGCTTTCCAGCAGCACAGTGTCCCTTAATTAATCCTGTTGATTTCCCAAGCTGCATGCATTTGCATAGAGGTACTTTGTACGGTCGCGCGCTGTGAGCCAGGAACAACTGATAACCTTGGAGGAGTTACGCCATAAACCTTGGGCTAGAGCAGCGCAAAATGACACCTACTTAATTGATAAGAAAGAGGAATTTACAACACGCTGACCTAATTTTATTGCAGGGTCTGTTGTACTGACAAGGAGTCAGAACGTATGGTTTCTTGTACTGATAAGAGGTCTTAGCTAAGCAGAAATTGTGAAATTTTAGCAAGAAGCTGAGTAGGAATAGCCAATCAGCAGTATACGTGAGAAGCTTAATGGACCAATCACTGAGAGCCTTCTGATTGGAGTAGAACTGTATTGACTATAAAATATAGTAGATTTGTTACAATAAACGGAACTTTCTTGGCATCCAAGAGTCTCCTCGTCCCTCTGTTGCGACAGTACTTCAGCTGGGCTGGCCATGTCATCTTCTTGTGCCATCCCCCTTGATTACCTTGGGGTGTCTTGGTGCATTGTCCCTGGCTTGTCTCAAGGCAACAAGTTGAGAGCCCTTATTAGCACTCCATTCCTCTGCCTCTGGTGAGCAGCCTGTCATGGAAGGGATCAGAGCCCTTTTGCCCTATTGCAGGATTTTCATTTATACACAAAATCGTGGCTCAGAGGCCTTCCATCGAAAAAGTCAAAACAATATTTTCTATCTGCTTGCACTGACGTAGCTGCTGTACCAGCAGACGCACAGGCCTTGAGAGAATCTCTCTCTCAGAGAAGCAAAGACATAAACATGGCTATGTTTTGGAAAAAGGGTTCGAATTCTCAGACATGGTGACCACTCGACAAACATCTGCTGGGGGCTGACCCCTGGGTGGTTCCATAAGTTGTTTTTGGTGAGAATTAGCCAATTGTATAGGTTGATTACAACTTTGTACCAATCTGTAAAGTTAACGCGAGTCTGACTGAGTTGGTTGAACACACCTCTTCTGAAATACTATAAAAAATGTACCCACTTGCACCTCTTGCTCCTTACCTTAACTTAATTGGCCCCTCGCTCTCTACCCTGCACCTCTTTTGCTCGATACCCTGATCGCTGATCGCACAAGCACACACACGCGGTATTCGCATCACAAACAACCAGCTCAAGACTGCACCGTTCCAGACAGGGGCCCGATCCTTACGAGCCCCGGGAGTCAGCATTCAGCTCGACCGGACCCGTGGAGCCTCGGACAACGCGCCTTAAAATTCATAAAGACTTTGAAACTTCTCTGAACTGCATTTGGGACAGCGAGTAATTGATAAACTTCCATTTGAAACTGAATAACTTCTTAAGACTTCAATGAACTCTCTCATATCATAGACTCTCTTCATTTTAGTCATTCTGTATATTAAATCACAACTACGAACCAAGAATCTACGCGGGATAATTACAAATAAGTGTGGGGAAGGGAATTTCTAGTGCTTATAATATTAAAACATTTATACCTTTTTATAAACATCGGCCTCGCATATCATTACTTCAAACCTCCCCCCCCAAACAAACTTTCCCGTCCGTGACATAATGGCTGCAGACGAAGCAGGGTCGGGAAAGACGGATTTATTTTACAGAATGGCAGATATTATTGGATTGGAACATTTAAAACCGGCACTGGATATAAATAATTTAGTCAGCTCAGAACAAATTTTGAACAAGTTGGCAGATACGGTAGCCACGTTGTATACGACTTTGCAGGAAGATAAAGATAAAGAGCATATCGTTACAGTAGCAGCGTGCTCAATCCGAGCGCAAAATGAATTTGATAATTTGCAATATGATATCAATAGTTTTAAACTTGAATTGAAAGAAACGAAAGAGAGTTTTAACGAACAAATTAATCGCTTGAAAAAAAAGTCAGAGAGCTGGGAATGGCAAAGCGGAAGGCAAGAAAAGGAGATCAAAAAGTTACAAGCTGAAATTCAGAATCTCCGTTCTAAGATGCAATGGCAAAACGAGAGACTAGAAGCGGCACAAGAAGAGTTTCAGCTATTTCGAACGGACAGAGAGATTGCCGTTGCCGATACAGAATCCGCGGTACCTGAGGACCCCCAAATACGTTTTTCAGAAGAACAGTCAGAACCGACAGCTGTCCGAGATTTGTCAATTTCTTCGCCGGTAAGGATTCAAAGTTCACAACTGCACTTGTCGGCAAAATCTTTTCAGCCGCGGCAGCAGGAACCGCAATTGCAGCCTTCACCACTCCCTTTGCCGCGCACCCGAGCGTCCCTAAATCAGCGGCGGACGCCGCCGCCACAGCCACTGTCGCCACGAGTGACCATTCTTCATACCGCCATGACTCAAACGGACCGCCACGCCGGATATCCGCCATTTGATCCACAGCCGCCATTGCACAGCAGCAGCTATAACTACATACATCCGCAGCCTCGCCGGAAAGAAAAGTACCGCCCCAAGCCGTTGCCTGGAAACACGCCGAGCAGCAGCGACGAGGAAATGGAGGAAATCTACGGGAGAATGAGACCCTTCTCCGTGAGACCCGTGTTCAAATCGGAAACCGTTTACGGGAAAAGGGGCAAAGGAACGACGACTGCGTGAATTCGACCATACACGGCACTGCAGATGCGTGAGTTTAGGGAAATGTATTCCCGCATGCCTCATGAAACCATAACTGACTATGTGTACAGGGTGGTGGAGAGTGGTGCCGATTCGGTAATCTTGTCCCGCGAGGAAGTGGGGAGAAGTTCCTGGGGACCTGCAGTGTTCCTTGGGAATGGTCCCGAGGGGGATGTTGCATTAAGTTCTAGAATCTTTTATTGGACTAGTTCCTTTGATCCTGTAGACAGGGATGAACCAACAAAATTTCGTATCACAACTTGTGCTGAATTGAATGAAGCAGTTACTAAGTTAGCGTGTGTGCAGGCTATGTATGAGGGGGGAATTTATCCAAATCCTGTGGATGCCCCGATAGACCCACGACGGTTAAGACCCTTAGTAAAAGGTCTGTCAGGAACTTTAAGGAGCATATGCGATACAAGAAAAGGGCAAATTGAGGAAATAGTGCAATTTGGTGATGCAACAGGGTATAATTTAACCTACCACATTACATGGGGAGATCTGTTGGAGGAATTATCCATCAAAGGGCATAATTTAGGTTATTATGAACCTGTATCTCCACCGGCATCCTTTTTTGAGAAGCAGCAGCCTGGAAACAAAGGCAGCTACGTGGTCACTCCACGTGGGAAGAAGCAGGAAGTACGGCACGCAAAAGCGTCCCAGAGTGCCTACTCTGGTGGTCCTGAAAGTCCCAAAGGGAGTCCCAGAAGGAGCCCTAGAGCGAGCCCACGGTCTAGTCCCAGGGGGAGCCCTGAGCTAAATCGTCGCTATAGCTCGAGGATGTCCTGGGGACAAAATCCCAAAAATGGGCAAGATGCATACCAGAGGCAGAACATCAAATATGGGATGAAACCCTGTGATTTGTTGAAAAGGAACCAGGCGAGAGACCCCATGAAAGCTGAATTTTTTGGAATAATGGGAGGTTTAGAAAAAAGGATGCAAGATATAGTAGCTAAGGCTATGAAACACCTCCTTGAAGAAAGAGAGACAGGAGGGAACCACGGTAGGAGTTCCAGAGCCGCCTCTCCTAACAAGCCTGATCAGTCTTTTGCTTCTGATCAGCAGGGGGCCAAAAGCAAACAAAAAAACTAGAAGTAGCGGTGAATGATTCAGGCCACATTTATCGCTTCGTGTATGCATGCCAATGGTCTGACAAACCTGAACCTTTCATTATGATCCCAACAGGACCGGACAGAACTGCTGTGAAGTATCTAATAGATACAGGCGCACAAATTACAGTGCTAAATGTGCAACTGGCAAAAAGCCTAAGAATCCTGCCATCCAGGAGAAAGGTAAAGATAATGGGTGTCACAGGACAGCCCGACCTATGTCCCTTGGCTAAAACAAGATTATGGTTGCCTGGGGAAAAAAGGAGCACTATAGTAGAAGTGGCCTTAAGTCCCTATCCAGGAAATATTCTGGGATTTGATGTTTTGGCAGGCAGGAGATGGCATCTTCCAGATGGTACATTATGGAGCTTTGTTTATTATGAAATGGGGGCAAAAGGGGCAAAATCAGCCCATGCTCACATTCGAATGTTGCAAACTGCTCCTCCACTACCAAAATCACAAATTACTTGTGTTGCACAATATCCATTACCAGCAGCAGCTAGGCAAGGCATTACTGAAGTGATAACTGACCTGGAGAAAAGGAAGATCATCACCAGAACACATTCTCCTTACAATTCACCCGTCTGGCCAGTTCGAAAACCAGATGGCAGGTGGAGATTAACGATTGACTTTAGAAATCTCAATAACATCACTCTTCCTCTCACTGCAGCAGTTCCAAGTTTATCTTCCACAGTGACAGCCATTCAAGCGGCTTCTCACGCTTGGATGGCAACTATGGATGTGAAGGACATGTACTTCATGGTGCCATTGAGAGAAGAGGACAAACCACAGTTTGCATTCACCTGGCAAGGTATTCAATACACATTCAACAGTCTTCCACAGGGATACAAACACAGTGCAACTATTGCACATAACACACTTGCAGCTTTGCTTGACACTGTTCAGCTTCCTAAAGATGTTAAAGTTTATCATTACATTGATGACATCTTGGTGGGAGGAGATGACAAGGAGCAGGTTGCAAAAGTAGCTGAGGACATTCGAAAATTGTTGACTGACCAAGGACTGACTGTTCCAAAGGAGAAGTGCCAAGGCCCAAGCCAGTAGGTTAAATTCTTAGGATCTTGGTGGGTGGCAGGTGCAGTGTCAGTTCCAGAGGATACCTTACAAGAAATCGAAAAGGGCCAAATGCCCCAGAACAAAAGGGAGCTACAACAATTGTTGGGCACCTTGGGCTACTGGAGAAAACACATCCCAGGTTTCTCCGTGATTGCTCATCCTCTGTATGATTTGCTTAAGAAGCACAAAGTTTGGGATTGGACTCCACAACATTCTGAGAGCCTAAGAGTTCTTAAAGATGAACTGAAGGCATATCAGAAGTTGGGGCCCTTACACCCACAAGATGCCCAAAGGGCTGAATGGGGTTTTTCCAAGCATGCCTCATACTGTGGAATATTTCAAAGGGGACCCAATGGTCCTAGCAGAGCTCTTTTATTTTCATCAACAGCATTCAAAGAGACCGAGACACGGTACTCGGAATGGGAAAAGGGACTCCTTTCCCTAACTCGAGCTGTCAAAGAGGCAGAGAAACTTCGCACTACACAAGACATTGTAGTGCAAGGCCCATTTCCACTATTGAAATCGATCCTTAAAGGATCTCCACCACCAGAAGGGATTGCCCAAAAGGCTACCGTAAGAAAGTGGTATGCCTACCTAGACGGAATCTCACAGCTTTTGACACTGAGAGAAGGACCTACAAAGGTATCCAAATTGCAGCAGCCCATAAACCCTGATGAAGCACTGCTTGGTCAACCATATAAACCTTCTCCTATTCAGGTGGCCCCAGCAATGACCGCAGACTCAGATAAGTCAGGAGTGTGGTTCACAGATGCATCCTCACGGAGGGTGGGGTTCAAGTGGCGTTACAAAGCCGCTGCCTTAGAGATTAGCACGGGCTAAACCATCACTGAGGAAGGTGACGGCAGTGCACAGGTAGGGGAACTGCATGCTCTCATGCTAGCAGCAGAGCATGGAGCAACAACCATTTACACTGATGTTGGGAATCACGTTCGGTGGAGCGCTATGAGAAGATGACTCTTTATTCACCAATATGGTTAGATGGTCAAATCCCCTTTATTTCCGTGATACAGTGACTTATATGCATTCTAGCAAGAGGCGTGCTCAGCTTAAGATTGGTTACAGTCAGAGGGTCCAGAGTTACATGTAAGGTGTGCATAGGTTAACTTATCACAACATTCTAAGGGTCAGCCTTCCAGACCACCCACTCCAGCCCCCTTGGTTATCTAGTCTCTGCCCACTGCAGCTGTGTGTGGGGTGCTCAGTTGTTTACATCTCGACTTCCTAGCCTCGCTGGGAACCAAGGACGTTCTCAGCGCAAGTTACCCATGTTTATGACTTTATGTCCTCGACTGGCGAGAAATTCTTCCACACACTGATTCCTACTCCACGTTCAAAGGCGCCACTGAGTGGATTTGCCAGTGGGAAGCGAATCAGTGGAAAGTTTCAAACGCAGAAGTTTGGAGGGCTGATGACTGGAAAAGGCTATTGGAGATAGGCCGATCCAGACCCCTTAAAGTAGGCTGGGTTAAAGGGCACTCCAAACAGCAAACTCCAGCTGCAACATGGTATGATCAGGTAGATTACCTAGCAAAAATAAACATGGTCAATGATGAAAAGGATGAGTGGTGGAGATTGGCTGAATGGCTACACATTAAAAGAGGCCATTCAGGAAAGGCAGACCTCTACTACGAATGTAGATCCAGAGGATGGCCAATTTCTATGACCACCTGTCAGGCAATCATTTCAGCTTGTCCACAGTGCACGATTAGGCTGAAAGCCAATCACCCCAACCTAGCACCAGCTCAACACATTAGAGAAGGTAAGAAGCTATGGTGCACGTGGCAAATTGACTATGTGGGTCCATTTAAACCCTCACATGGGAAGAGATACATACTGGTGGGGGTGGAAGTAATCTCCGGATTGGTCATGGCTACGGCCACTAATGCTGCCACAGGCACTCAGACTATTGAGGCCTTGAAGCAGTGGTTCAGTTTTTTACCAATGCCCCCCAAACAAACTTTCCCATCCGTGACAACCCCCACACCACCAGTCCGTGCCCTTATCTTCCTTCCCCAGTCTACTTCAAATTGATTTAACCTTTCCCAGCACCTCTCCCTCCACCTTCTCAACAGACAACTGAGAAGGAGGAGGTTCTGGTGGTGGATGAGGAGCAGGTGGCAGAATAGGGAAGAGATCCTCTACAGGATGAATGCCATTCACTACCACCACTGCCTGACTAGGAGCGTCCATCCTCACCACTGCCTCACCAGCCAGAGGAGGCGCTACCGTCAGGGTACCCTTGCAGCTCACCCTGCCACTTGAGCTCGTCACCAGAGCTGCCGCTGCGGCTAGTCCTGGCTGGCTACTCTGTGCAGAACCAGGCAGTGTGCTCGAGAAGCGGGGCAAACCCCCTCCCCCTCCCATGCTCGGTACCGCCAGTTCCGCCACTGTAAAGTTAAGACTGAGTCGCAGAGGGGGATGGGAATCCCCATCGCCGCTCTCCGCATCTTCCCCAGCAGGACACACTGCAAATGCAGGTTCTCCATCTACAGCCTCAGCCTGCCTGCACACACTGCCTGTGCTGGGACACCAAGGCATGGCCACTTCTTCCGCAGCCACCAGCTCATCCCCTGAATAGGGAGTGGCTGTGATCAACAAGAGGGTGGCCACCATGGCGATCAGCCCACCACGGAGGGCAGCGCTGCTTCTGCGTTGCACCATCTTCGAAATGCTGCCTGGATCTACACATCCAGGGGAGGCCACCGGCACGGCTGGAGCCACCTGCGTTTGCACCGCCCGCATTTCTACCTGCCGCGGATTCCCATAAAGAAGGGAAAACTTACACAGGTTTGCCTGCTCCGCTCTCCCCCACCCCTCCAGCTCACCCCGGGCAGGGCCGCTCGGCACCCTGCTGTGGGTCAGCTCGAGCCGTGGCCGCTTCAGGGGCGGGGGTCCCATAGAATCATCAACCCCCTCAGAAACTCGCTTCTCGACTCTTCCTTCTCCCCCCTCCACCACCCAGGAGGGGAGCTGCTCACTTCTCCAAGCCTTCCAACTCTCCATACCAGCTTCACTAAGAGGCACCATTTCCCCTAAGCTCTAATTCTGTATTTTTCTCCAATTCAGTCCATGCACAACCAACCATTTCTATTTCCCTGTACGGTCTACCAAAATTCTGTCCTGTTTTTTTTTAATGAGAGCTGACAGAGATTAAACTCTCAAATCAAATTGGAGAGAAAATACAGAATTATATTTAGAGAGAGAATACAGCGATAGACATTACAGAGCAATTACCATGGCAAGCCCCCTTGAAGTTTCCCCCATCCCCAAAAAAACTAAATCTACACTCCCCAGTGCTCCAATCCACCCCCCCCCAAAGCCTCCACCATCCAAGAGGCCCACCGCTCACATGTTTCCGATAAATTGGCTCCCGCCACACACTCAGGGAAGGAGGAGGAGGAGGAAAGGAGAGTGAACTGTCCTTGTTGTCAGTCTATAAAGAGATAGCAGAATTATAGGATTGAATAACAATCTTCTAGTCCCAAGAAATTTTTTTTAACCCTATTGCCTCAACCTGGGACATTGGTAAATAGTAGAGGTTCAGTAAACAGAGCAGGACCTGCACAATCAGATTTGGTCCAAACAGTAGACAGTGATAAAGTTCCTGTTGCATGTGAAAAGAATCTGTTAGGGAAAATTGTTTGGGTATTTTCTCCTTCAGGCCAAGGGAAACCTGTCCGAGGGGTGGTTTCTGCTGAAGGTCCTGGTCACACCTACTGGGTAATGCAGGAGAATGGTGAAATCCAGTGTATTCCACAGAGAAATCTAACCTTAGCTGAGAGAGTCTAAATTCAGAGTGTATAATACAAGCTGTTAGGAGTTTTCTGTTCTAGTTACCATTGGCGTCCGATGAAAGAATATTCAAGAGAATCTACGGTATGTGAGCACGAACCCAACGTCACCTGGGAGTCCCTGTTCTCGTCTCATCTGTGAGGAGGCAAACTGTTCTGAACTTTTGAATCACCTACATCTGAGATAGACGGAATGAAGTGTGAACTGAACTTGTAATATTCATTAGTGTAAATATTGGTTTAGATTAGATCAGATAGTTCTCAGCAATACTCTGAGTGAAGTAGGCAGAGGTGGATTGTGCTAGTTTGAAGCAGGTTAGAATGTTTTGTTGAGAAGAACTAGATTACAGGCTGTGAAAGGAAAACAATGGTGATGTCTACTTCGCTCACAGTCTTGCTGAGAAGTATAGGAACAAGAAATAAAAACACTAGATAATCACTCTCGCTTGGTCTGCTGGCTGAACTGCATCTGTCTAACCTCACTCTCCATTTTGGGCTAACCCACTTTGCTTCTTAACCTCTGGCCGAACCTCTATTCTTCCTTTGGACTGGGGTAAGGTTGAGAGGGGTAAGGGGAAGGTGAAGGGGTGGTTGAGAGCCCCTCCTGGGGACTCAGGTTTCTGGGAGGGGAGTTGCGTTTCTGTATTACCTTTTACCTTGTATATTTCTGTCTATAACTGTATATACTGTAAATAGCTGCTTGTATATCATAGAATCATAGAATCAACCAGGTTGGAAGAGACCTCCAAGATCATCGAGTCCAACCTATCACCCAGCCCTAGCCAGTCAACTAGACCATGTCACTGAGTGCCTCATCCAGTCTTTTCTTGAAGACCCCCAGGGACGGTGCCTCCACCACCTCCCTGGGCAGCCCATTCCAATGGGAAATCACTCTCTCTGTGAAAAACTTCTTCCTAACACCCAGCCTATACCTACCCTGGCACAACTTGAGACTGTGTCCCCTTGTTCTATTGCTGGTTACCTGGGAGAAGAGGCCAACCCCCACCTGGCTACAATGTCCCTTCAGGTAGTTGTAGACAGTAATAAGATCACCCCTGAGCCTCCTCTTCTCCAGGCTAAACAGGCCCAGTTCCCTCAACCTCTCCTCATAGGATTTGTGTTCCAGGCCCCTCACCAGCTTCGTTGCCCTTCTCTGGACATGTTCCAGCACCTCAACATCTTTCTTGAATTGAGGGGCCCAGAACTGGACACAGTACTCAAGGTGTGGCCTGACCAGTGCTGAGTACAGGGGAAGAATAACCTCCCTTGTCCTACTGGCCACACTGTTCCTGATGCAGGCCAGGATGCCATTGGCTCTCTTGGCCACCTGGGCACACTGCTGGCTCATCTTCAGCTTACTATCTATCAGTACCCCCAGGTCCCTTTCCTCCTGGCTGCTCTCCAGCCACTCAGTCCCCAGCCTATAGCGCTGCTTGGGGTTATTGTGGCCGAAGTGCAGAACCCTGCACTTGGCCTTGTTAAATCTCATCCCATTGGCCTCTGCCCACCCATCCAGCCTGTCCAGGTCCCTCTGCAGGGCTCTCCTACCTTCCAACACATCAACACCTGCTCCTAGCTTGGTGTCATCTGCAAACTTACTGATGCTGGACTCAATGCCCTCGTCCAGATCATCAATAAAGATATTGAACAGGACTGGGCCCAGCACTGATCCTTGGGGAACACCACTTGTGACTGGCTGCCAACTGGATGTGGCACCATTCACCACCACTCTCTGAGCTCTGCCATCCAGCCAGTTCTTGATCCAGCACAGAGTGAATCTGTCCAAACCATGAGCTGCCAGCTTGGCTAGGAGCTTCTTGTGGCAGACAGTGTCAAAGGCTTTGCTGAAGTCCAAGTAGACTACATCCACAGCCTTCCCCACATTCACCAGGCGGGTAACCTGATCATAAAAGGAGATCAGGTTGGTGAGGCAGGACCTGCCCTTCCTAAACCCATGCTGGCTGGGCCTGATCCCTTGGCTATCCTGTAGGTGCTTTGTGATGGCACCCAAGATGACCTGTTCCATGACCTTGCCTGGCACTGAGGTCAGGCTCACAGGTCTGTAGTTTTCTGGCTCCTCCTTACGACCCTTCTTGTGTATGGGAATCACATTGGCCAGCTTCCAGTCTTCAGGGACCTCTCCAGTGAGCCAGGACTGCTGATAAATAATGGAGAGTGGCTTGGCCAGCTCAGCTGCCAGCTCTCTCAGCACCCTAGGGTGGATCCCATCTGGTCCCATGGACTTGTGAGGATCCAAGTGACTTAGCAGATATTGTGCTAGCTGTAAATATAAGGTTCATTCAAATTTCCAGAGCTGGCTGAGTCTAGTCTGGGTGATTTCTAAAGTGTGGGGGTGTGAGGAACACCCAAATCATCACACCTAGGCAATGAGTATGTTTGTATTTGTTTTTGTGTTTTTTTACGCTCTTGTCCATTTGTGTTCACAGGCTTTTTAATGGAGACCAGCTTGTTATGACCACCCTGTTTTCTTAAAGTGAGCAGAAGTCTTGCTCAGATGGCAGAATTGTGGCAAGATTTTGAAAGGAGTACTGAAATGATGGTTGTGTGTGTATAGATTATAAGGCTTTGATCATGGTAAACGAATTTAGGTATTTTCATGAGTTTTCAGTGATTCTGGTTTAATGAATGGATAACAGAAAAATAGAGATCAGCTTAGCACCTGTTGTAAAGGCCAAGACCAGCACAGATGGCAATATGCTTGTTATCTTTTTGCAAGGGCCCTGCAAAAAGATGAGAAACACTGCCTTAAATTTTAAAAACAGATAAAGGATTGTGGGAAATAGGCCTAGTAGAATAGCCTGAAAGTCACATCTAGGGCATATCTTTGTATCATATTTAGGAATTAGTAGTTCTTAAGAACAATAAGCAGACGCAGCTCATCGTTAAGGAGTGTAATGAAGACATCAAGATTTCTGAGAATTATAGAGTGAGTCCAGAACAATGGGAGTCTGAGAAAGAATATTGGACAACTGATACACCTGTGAATCTACAACATCGATTGCTACACAGAGCCAATGAAGATGTGGCACCCATGTACTCTCCTGTGACTGTGATATTTGTGTGGACTCTTGATGTTTTGAACAAAATGGCTTACTCTCGCTTGCAGAAAAAGCTTTTAGGATTATTAACTAAGCCTGGCAAGCTTGACTTTTGTCTAAGCTTACAATCAACTACTACACCATTAGGTGGCTGGCTTGGGTCTTTACCCCTTGGTGCTTATGGAGCAATTGACATGATGTATCCAAAAAGAAAAATTGGCTCATTGTTAAGGAGTAAAAGGACCCCAAAAGCATTACCCCCAATGTATTTTTAATTTGTGGAGATAGAGCCTGTGGTCCCTGTTATTTAGGCAAACTTAGTTTGTTCGCCCCTCATCTGAGGGATTGGTTAAACATCCCCAAAATTAAAAAATATAGTAGAACTAAACACTCTCTTCGCCACCTTGCGAGTGACTGTAAAGATGATATAGAGCTATGGTCCTTTGTAGCAACAGTAGTTGCTTCATCTTTTGCACCAGGAGTTGCAGCCACACAGGCATTAAGGCAGCTAGAGAAACTAGCTTGTTGGCAAATCAAACAAGCTAATGTTACCACCGATATCCTGAAACAGTTATTATACGATCAGTATAGTCTTAGACATGCTTTGCTTCAAAATAGAGCTACTATTGATTTCCTTTTGCTTGCTCAGGGGCATGGTTGTGAGGACTTTGAAGGAATGTGTTGCTTTAACCTGTTATATCATAGTGAATCAATGCACAAGAAAATGGCATGGTTAAAGGAACATACTCATAAAAAATGTAAGGGATGATAATCCCTTTGATGGATGGTTAAGATCTCTGTTTGGAAATTTATCACCTTGGTTGATGGGCTTGATAAAGGAGGCCCTGAGGATTTTAGGTATATTAGTTTTAGTATTAATAGTATTAAGAATAGCTTTTGCTTGCATTATGAAAGGAGTTCGTGAAGTGACGTCCAAGGCCTTGATTGTACAAAAAGAAAAAGGGGAAATTTGTTGGGAACTGGCTGAAAAATAGGGGGCATGATCCCCTAGAAGCTTGTACAATCAAGCCTTGGATGTGAGGTCTGAGTATTGGAACTGCAGTAAACCACAGCGCTCTGTGTGAAGAAGCTCAGAGGAATTTGTCCTTGAGCCTTCTGATAATCAGCTTCTGTGGGACTGTGTCCAGAGTAGGAGGGAAATAGGAGGAATATGCAAATTTTAATGTCTAGGTGCACTAAATGCTTTTTCAGTGACCGCAAGGAGGGAGGATTATGCATATTCAAATATTTAGATGCGCCAAATGCTAGTGAACAGTACCACACTGCATGCTGTATGTGCTCACTTTTCTCAACCTAACTGGAAAGTATGTGCTTTGTAACTTGAAGCCTGATGCTCTCAATAAGGAACTGGATCGCCTTGCAAAGCTAGCTCATATTGAGTCATCTCTTGGCTTTCCCGACCCAGCAGAGCCCCCACCATGATCCCAAATAGCCTAGTGTTTTCACACACTAGGCAGAGGATTATTTTGCAAGCACCCCTCCGAGAAGCCGTAAACCTGGACGGAGGGACAATGAAGATAAAGATTCCAATCACAGGTCTAGACCTGAGAGATTGGAAAGAGACTGCCCGGGAATACTGTAAAGACCCAATAAACACAGTGAAGCATTTTAAATTTATAACCAAACAACATAACCCTGATTGGAGTGACATACAATTGTTATTAGATTGTCTGAAAGAAACTGAAAAACAGCTAGTTATAAAAACTGCAGGGGACCTTGCCAAGGAACACTATGATATAAAAGGAGATAACCATAGAGAATGGTTCCCTCTACTGGACCCTGAATGGGACCCAAATCGCGCCGTTGAAATGGAGAAATTACAGGCGTACCAAGAGTGGATATTCAAAGGGATGGAAAAGGCAATTCCGAGGACAATAAATTGGGCAATTTATATGCGGTTAGACAGGGTCCCTCTGAAACGCCATCTGAATTTCTAGATAGAATAAAAGATGAAATGTGTTGACACACCCCTCTAGACCCAAATGCAGAGGTAGGCACACAGCAGCTAATACTTCTCTTTTTAGGACTGTGAGAAATATATGTTTGATCCTATCAATTCGTGGCAAGAGGCCACAGATTTTGAATGGAGCTGCACTCCTCCTTGCACAACCACCACAAAAGTATACACTTGGCTTAAGATAACAGAGCAATAAATAATTAGAAACTAGAAAGGTTGGTGGAGGAGGGAGGCAGGTGGAAGAGACAGCCTTTGCGCATGAGCAAACCGAGGAAGAGTCATACAAAGGACACTACTAGTTTGGAGTTCATGGAAAGGACACTTGAGGAAGACCCCTTACTTCATCACTGAAGACCACCAGAGGGACCACCGGATAAAAAGAGACATGCGTGGAAGAGACACCTCCCATTCTTAGAACTGATAAGGAAAACCCAACCTTTTCTTAGAATTAGTAATGAACCTGTAATAGAATAGGATATAAAAAGAGAAAACTGAAAACAAAAGGTGTGCGTTAGGGTAGAGCAGAGTCTCCCCGCACACCCAGGCCTGTACATTGCTTGATACCTGCAACTCTATTAAAAGCCTTATTTTGCATGAACCTAAGTTTATGCCTGTTATTTATGGCAGGAAAATAACAAGGGGATATTAGATGTAAACTACAAAAATTAAGACCCCCTGAAAATAGAGATCCAGACAAATTATTAGAGGAAGCATAGAGAATATTTAGCAATCAAGAGGAAGGTTACAGGAATGCCCAAAAGAAGATATTAGTGGTTAGGGAAAGCGAGGATCGAACTCTGTCACGGAGGGAGTTTGTCTGGGTTATGGGGAAATGAAATACGAGGCCAAATTTGAAAGAGTTTGAAAGATTTAATATTATAAACACTAGGAATCCCCCTCCCCAAACTTATTTACAACTACCCCACTGTGATGGTTTGGGCATTAACCCGCCCCCCCACACTTTTGAATTTGCCCCAGCTAACTCAGACGGCCTCTGGGAATATAAATGAAGCTATTTATTTTACAGCAGCAAATATACAAGCAACTATTCACAATATATACAGTTATATACAGAAATATACAAAGGATAGACAATACAGAAGCACAACTCCCCTCCCAGAAACCTGAGTCCCCAGGAGGGGCTCTCAAACCACCCCAACACCTCCCCTTGCCCTCTCAACCTTACCCCAGTTCTCAGGAAGAAGAGAGGTGCAGCCAAGAGGTTAGGGAGCTAGGTTAGTGGCAGCAAAGTTAATGAGATGTGACTAGATCAAAGCCCAGAAGCAAAGTGAGAGACAAAATGGAGAATGTTTTACTTCTTCTTCCCAGAGTTCTCAGCGTGACTGTGAACGAAGAGACACAATTGTTTTTCATTTCACTGCCCATTATCTAGTTCTTTTACCAAAACATTCCAGCTTGCTTCAAACTAGCACAATCCACCCCTGTCTACTTCGCTCAGAGTATCGCTGAGAATTATCCGATCTAATCTAAACCAATATTTGTGGGAAGCTTTCTCATGCAACGAGGTATGGAATGTAAACATCAGGCCCTGTGATGGGAAGTGTCCTTGGAGCCTCACAGGCTCCCAGGGGCCTAGGCTGAGGACTATGAGCAACCCACGCACAGCTGTCAGGGGGTGGAAACTGCTGGCCCCAGGGGCGGACACAGCCCCAGGGGGCTGACCCTGGCCAGCCCCCCTGGGTGGTACTCACAGGTTGTTTACCACAGGTAACCTATCTCTGCCTTACACATAACTTGGGGCCAATCTGTACTGTCCACTTCTGCCAGCCCCAGGCTGGCTGGAAACACCTCCTCTGAGCACTATATAAGACACTGCACTACCCTAATAAAATTTTACTGATGCACAGATGCCTAGAAGCTGCTGTCTCGAGTCGTCAGTACCCCGATCTCGCCTCTCGCCAGCCTCCGTACCCCAATAAATATTTACAATAAAACAATATATACAAGTTCAGTTCACACTTCAATCAGATATAGGTGATTCAAAAGCCCAGAACAGGGACTCCCAGGTGACATTAGGTTCGTGCTCATGTACTGTAGATTCTCTTGGAGATTCTTCCAGTGTTGGACGCTGATGGTACCTAGAACAGAAAACTCCTTGTATTATACACTCTGAATTTAAACTCTCTCAGCTAAGGTTAGATTTCTCTGTGGAATACACTGAATTTCACCATTCTCCTGCATTACTCAGTATGTATGACCAGGACCTTCAGCAGACACCACCCCTCGGACAGGTTTCTCTTTGCCCGAAGGAGAAAATACCCAAAAAGTTTTCCCTAACAGATTCCTTTGACGTACAACAGGAACTTTATCACCGTCTACTGTTTGGACCAAATCTGATTGTGCAGGTCCTGCTCTGTTTACTGAACCTCTACTATTTACCAACCAGGTAGCTTGTGCTAAATGTTTGTCCCAGTTTTTCAGAGTTCCACCCCCCATGGCTTTTAGGGTGGTTTTCAGCAAACCGTTGTAGCGTTCAATCTTCCCTGAAGCTGGTGCATAGTAGGGTATGTGATAGATCCATTCAATACCATGCTCTTTGGCCCAGTTTTTCACAAGATTGTTCTTGAAATGAGTGCCATTGTCTGACTCAATTCTCTCTGGAGTTCCATGTCTCCACATGATCTGTCTCTCCAAACCAAGAATGGTGTTGCGTGCAGTTGCATGTGGAACTGGATAGGCTTCCAGCCATCCAGTGCTGGCCTCTACCATCGTCAGCACATACTGCTTGCCAGAACGAGATCGAGGTAAAGTGATGTAGTCAATCTGCCAGGCTTCACCATATTTCTACTTTGACCATCGCTCACCATACCATAAGGGCTTGATTCGCTTAGCCTGCTTAATAGCAGCACAAATGTCACAGTCATGGATGACTTGGGAGATAGCGTCCATGGACAAGCCAATTGACCTATTGCGAGCGAATCAGTATGTTCTGTGATGGTTTGGGGGTTACCCCGCCCCTCCCACACTTTTGAATTTGCCCCAGCTAACTCAGACGGACCCTGGGAATATAGATGAAGCAATTTATTTACAGCTAGCAGAATTTACAAGCAGCTATTTACAATATATACAGTTATATACAATTATATACAGAAATATACAAAGGATAAAGGATAAACAATACAAAAGCACAACTCCCCTCCCAGAAACCTGAGTCCCCAGGAGGGGCTCTCAAACCACCCCAACACCTCCCCCGACCCACTCAACCTTACCCCAGTTCTCAGGAAGAAAAGAGGTGCAGCCAAGAGGTTAGGGAGCAAGGTTAGTGGGAGCAGGGTTAATGAGATGTGACCAGGTCCAGGGCAAAAGCAAGAGTGAGAAACAAAATGGAGAAAAAAGTCTTTCTTCTTCCCAGAGTTCTCAGCGAGACTGTGAGAGAAGTTGACATCAATTGTTTTTCATTTCACTGCCTGTTATCTAGTTCTTTTACCAAAACATTCTAGCTTGCTTCAAACTAGCACATGTTCCATCTCTGCCTTGATGTCCAGATGAGTCATGGGCCCACCGAGCTAAAAACAGCTCACCTCGGTGTTTCCAATCAAGGTCAATGTCAAGATCAGAATTGGTATCAACTTGAGCAATCTTAGCAGCTTGGTCTGCCTTCTGGTTATGTTGATGTTCTTCAGTAGATCTGCTCTTAGGCATGTCTGCGTCTACGTGCCGCACCTTCACTGGAGTTCTCTCCATCCGTGCATCAATGTCCTGCCATAGATCAGCACACCAAATAGGCTTACCTTTCCTCTGCCAACCATTCTTCTTCCAGTCCTTCCTCAGTGTGCAGGTAAAGGATAGGCCAATTCTCACGTTCAGACACATGAAGAGCAAGTTGAATTGCTTTTACCTCAGTAAACTGACTGGATTCTTCTTCTCCATCTCTGGCTTCGGTAACTCTCCCGGTTGGACTCCAAACTACTGACTTCCATCTTCGCTTGTTCTCAACAAGACGACAGGAACCATCTGTGAACAGAGCATAGTTCTTTTCCTGATCAGAGAGATCACCATAGGGAGGAGCTTCCTCAGCACGAGTTATTTTCTCCTCTGGAGGTTTGGTACAGTCTGTGCCTTCCAGAGAGTTGGTGATCACCTCCACCAGACCAGGTCGATCAAGATTCCCCATTCGTGCTCGTTGGGTTATCAAAGCCATCCATTTAGACCAGGTTGCATCTGTGGCATGATGTGCTGATGAACCTTTGCCTTTGAACATCCAGTTTAGAACTGGCAGTCTAAGAGCTAAAAGCAATTGTGACTCAGTTCCAATCACTTCAGAAGCTGCTTTCACTCCTTCATAAGCTGCTAGTATCTCTTTCTCTGTTGCGGTATAATTCGTCTCTGAACCTCTGTAACAACATCCCCAGAAACCAAGACGACAACCACGTGTCTCATTTGGAACTCTCTGCCAAAGGCTCCAAGTTGGACCATTGTCACTGGCAGCCATGTACAGAATGTTTTTAATGTCCGGACCAGATCTCACAGGTCCCAAGCCCACTGCATGGACTACTTCTCATTTGATCTGATCAAAGGCTGCTTGTTGTTCAAGACCCCATTCGAAATTGTTTTTCTTACGAGTCACATCATGCAGAGGTTTGACAATCTGACTGAAACCAGGAATGTGTAGTCTCCAAAATCCCACTACACCAAGAAAAGTAAGTGTGTCCTTTTTACTAGTGGGAATTGCCATAGTAGAGACTTTGTCAATCACATCCTGAGGAATGTAACGGCGACCATCCTGCCACCGCACTCCCAGAAACTGAATTTCTTTGGCAGATCCTTTGATCTTGTCACTCTTTATGGCAAAACCTGCTTGCAACAGAATGTCAATGATTTTGTTACCTTTCTCAAAGACTTCCTCAGCAGTTTGGCCCCACACAATGATGTCGTCGATGTACTGGATGTGCTCTGGAGCTTTACCTTTCTCCAGTGCATTGTGGATGACTGAGTGACAGATGGTTGAGCTGTGTTTCCACCCCTGAGGCAAACGGTTGAACTGGTACTGGATTCCTCTCCAGGTGAATGCAAACTGAGGCCTGCACTCCTTTGCTATGGGAATAGAGAAGAAAGCATTAGCAATGTCTATGGTTGCATACCATTTAGCCTTCTTCGATTCCAGCTCGTACTGGAGTTCCAGCATGTCCGGCACAGCTGCACTCATGGGTGGCGTCACCTCGTTGAGGGCATGAAAATCAACTGTGAGTCTCCAGTCACCATTAGCTTTGCGCACAGGCCAGATGGGACTGTTGAAAGGTGAATGAGCTTTCTCGATGACAGCCTGACTCTCCAGTTGACGAATCCGCTGATGAATGGGCAACAAAGAGTCACTGTTAGTTCTGTACTGCCTGTGGTGAACAGTTTGAGTTGCAATTGGCACTTACAAATCCTCTATGTCATGATGTCCCACTACTGCAGATTCATCTGAAAGTTCAGGTCTAATGGACAATTTCAATTTACCGTCCTCAATCTCTACAGATGTTATACCAAAAGCCCATTTGTGACCTTTAGGATCTTTGAAACAACTTTGTCTCAAAAAGTCAATTCCCAGAATGCAAGGCGCATCAGGACCAGTTACAATAGTATGTGTCTTCCACTCTTTACCAGTTAAACTGATCTCAGCCTGTATCTTAGTTAACTCTTGAGATCCACCAGTGATTCCAAAGATAGATATGGACTCTGTCCCTTTGCAATTGGATGGCAACAAAGTACACTGAGCACCTGTATCAACTAAAGCCCTGTATTGCCCAACTTTTGAACTGCCAGGCCACCTAATGAATACATTCCAATAGA
This sequence comes from Pogoniulus pusillus, assembly GCF_015220805.1. Classification (NCBI taxonomy): domain Eukaryota; kingdom Metazoa; phylum Chordata; class Aves; order Piciformes; family Lybiidae; genus Pogoniulus; species Pogoniulus pusillus. The sequence goes on along the minus strand of NW_026974536.1, from coordinate 243,009 downwards.
TTCGGTTCTCTCCATTATCCCTTTCCTCCTCCTGGCTGGAGGCAGGGCACCCCTAATGCTGAACATGGCATGTAGGGTGTACACAGTGATTGGTGGTGTTGTGAGAGGAATTGCAATTGTTGGAACAATTGCAGTTGCTCTCAGGAGCTGAAGAAGTGACAGCTACTTTCCTGGCATTTCTGCCTCTGTTTCTGCCACTCTGCAGTTCCCTGACTCTCTTTGAAAGAGCTGAAGTAGGTTTACCATCCCATTTGTTCATGTTCTCCCCGTATGTGTCATGCAGAAGTATCCACAGTGACGCACGTGATTGCTGACGTCTGGGTGGAATTTGTCACCTCCTGGGCTGGAATTGCCTTGCAGGAGGTGGGAGTCTATTCCTGACTGCAGAAACATGCACCCATTCAGATGATGCAGGAATGGCATCCTTTACCAGATTGGAAATTGAGGTTTTAAGATCCTCCTTCAGTTCTTTCATGGTCTCTTTAATCTCTGTGGTCATAGTTTGTATGGCAGAGACTAGGCCAGAATGTGACAAGCTGTCCTCTATCTGCCTGAGCTGATCAGCGAATTCACCAACAGCGAAAGATGTTCCATTATCACGCCTTGCTAGAAACTTGCTGGCCAAGATGTTAGCATAGGATGAAGGAGCAAGCTTAATAAACTTCTTCATGAGACCTGTTCCCAAAGGAATATCATCAGGCTCATGAGTGCCATGATCTCCATAAAGCACTTCCTTCACAGCAAACTCCTTCAGAAGCTTAATTCCCTGCTCAATGGTGTTCCACTTCTTGGCAGCCCATGGCAAATCATCTCAGGAAGGATATCTCATAGCCACAGACAAAAGAAGGCGTGGTCCAAAGATCTCAGGTCCAGCCAGCATGGGTTTAGGAAGGGCAGATCCTGCCTTTCTAACCTGATCTCCTTCTATGATCAGGTGACCTGCTTGGTGGATGTGGGGAGGCCTGTGGATGTGGTCTATCTGGACTTCAGCAAGGCCTTTGACACTGTCCCCCACAGCAAACTGCTGGCTAAGCTGTCAGCCCGCGGCTTGGATGGTAACACTCTGTGCTGGGTTAGGAACTGGCTGGAGGGCCGGACCCAGAGAGTGGTGGTGAATGGTGCCACATCCAGCTGGCGGCCAGTCACTAGTGGTGTCCCTCAGGGATCAGTGCTGGGCCCCATCCTCTTTAACATCTTCATAGATGATCTGGATGAGGGCATCGAGTCAGTCATCAGCAAGTTTCCAGATGACACTAAGCTGGGGGCAGATGTGACTGAGTCGGAAGGCAGAAGGGCTCTGCAGCGGGACCTTGACCGCCTGGACAGATGGGCAGAGGCCAATGGGATGGGGTTCAATAGCTCCAAGTGCAGGGTGCTGCACTTTGGCCACAACAACCCCATGCAGAGATACAGGCTGGGGTCGGAGTGGCTGGAGAGCAGCCAGACAGAGAGGGATCTGGGGGTACTGATTGATACCCGCCTGAACATGAGCCAGCAGTGTGCCCAGGTGGCCAAGAGAGCCAGTGACATCCTGGCCTGCATCAGGAATGGTGTGGTCAGCAGGAGCAGGGAGGTCATTCTGCCCCTGTACTCTGCACTGGTTAGACCACACCTCGAGTACTGTGTTCAGTTCTGGGCCCCCCAGTTTAGGAAGGACACTGAGATGCTTGAGCGTGTCCAGAGAAGGGCGACGAGGCTGGTGAGAGGCCTCGAGCACAAGCCCTACGAGGAGAGGCTGAGGGAGCTGGGGTTGTTTAGCCTGGAGAAGAGGAGGCTCAGGGGTGACCTTATTGCTGTCTACAACTACCTGAAGGGTGGTTGTGGCCAGGAGGAGGTTGCTCTCTTCTCTCAGGTGGCCAGCTCCAGAACAAGAGGACACAGCCTCAGGCTGCGCCAGGGGAAATTTCGGCTCGAGGTGAGGAGAAAGTTCTTCACTGAGAGAGTCATTGGGCACTGGAATGGGCTGCCTGGGGAGGTGGTGGAGTCGTCGTCCCTGGGGCAGTTCAAGGCAAGGTTGGATGTGGCACTTGGTGCCATGGTCTAGCCTTGGGCACTGTGGTAAAGGGTTGGACTTGATGATCTGTGAGGTCTCTTCCAACCTTGGTGATACTGTGATACTGTCCACAAGCTAACCCTACCAAGAGGACTTGCTAGGTATTTGTCCACTCCACTCTCCTTGGTGAGTGGTCCCAGCTGCTTGGCAGACTTGTCTCTTACCTGCAGGGCATTAGCACCAATGCCACGACATCTCACTAGCCAGCTTAGGTTTGGTTCACCTGATTCCCTTGCATATTCCTTTCTAACTTCCCTGACTTCTCTGAGTGGATCATTGGAGTCCTGGATGTCATCCTCGTCCTCTTCCTCCTGTTGATCTGGTGGTACCGGGCCTAACAGAACCTTCCTCATAGCACTCCTAAACTCATTGGAACCATCCTCTCTCTTGGCAGCTAACCTCACAGTGCTCTTCTCATTTGAGTATTGATGTCTCAGCACATTTGCGAGGTCTCGCAGACTAACTACCTCCTCTTCCTCCTCTTGCTGATCACCAAAAGTCCCCTCTCTAACATCCTCCTGTGAACCACACTTTGTCTTAGTTTTTGCCTTAGCAGGTGCCAGAAGGGCCTGAACAGGAACAGACTTTTACATGTCTGCTGGAGGGTTTGAATCATTAGGGGTCTGACCTGGAGCTTGTGCGTTCAAATCTGCCTTACTTTTAACAGGGCTCTGATTCTGGTCTGCTGGCTGGGGATTCGAATTGGCTGAACTGGTGTCATTAGGATTTGGATTGACTAGGCTAGCATTACCAGCATTAGTGGGATTATTTGCCTGTCCTCCTGGGATGCCTGCCAACCCTGACGTGTTATCATTGTTGCTAGGAACATTCTGATTTTGGGTACCTGCCTATGCTCCTGGGACTAGGAGCAGGTGTTGATCTGTTGGAAGGTAGGAAAGCCCTGCAGAGGGACCTGGACAGGCTGGATGGGTGGGCAGAGGCCAATGGGATGAGATTTAACAAGGCCAAGTGCAGGGTTCTGCACTTTGGCCACAACAACCCCAAGCAGCGCTACAGGCTGGGGACAGAGTGGCTGGAGAGCAGCCAGGAGGAAAGGGACCTGGGGGTACTGATAGATAGTAAGCTGAAGATGAGCCAGCAGTGTGCCCAGGTGGCCAAGAGAGCAAATGGCATCCTGGCCTGCATCAGGAACAGTGTGGCCAGTAGGACAAGGGAGGTTATTCTTCCCCTGTACTCAGCACTGGTCAGGCCACACCTTGAGTACTGTGTCCAGTTCTGGGCCCCTCAATTCAAGAAAGATGTTGAGGTGCTGGAACATGTCCAGAGAAGGGCAACAAAGCTGGTGAGGGGCCTGGAGCACAAATCCTATGAGGAGAGGTTGAGGGAGCTGGGCCTCTTTAGCCTGGAGAAGAGGAGGCTCAGGGGTGATCTTATTACTGTCTACAACTACCTGAAGGGGCATTGTAGCCAGGTGGGGGGTGGCCTCTTCTCCCAGGCAACCAGCAATAGAACAAGGGGACACAGTCTCAAGTTGTGCCAGGGTAGGTATAGGCTGGATATTAGGAAGAAGTTCTTCACAGAGAGAGTGATTTCCCATTGGAATGGGCTGCCCAGGGAGGTGGTGGAGGCACCGTCCCTGGGGGTCTTCAAGAAAAGACTGGATGAGGCACTTAGTGCCATGGTCTAGTTGACTGGATAGTGCTGGGGGATAGGTTGGACTGGATGATCTTGGAGGTCTCTTCCAACCTGGTTGATTCTATGATTCTATGATTCTATGACTCCTGCCAAACTCTGCCCGTTGTTATTGTTATCCCTATTATTTATATTACCGGCAGGAACATTGGCCATGTTCCCAGAAACTGGAGAAGGAGGGGCAGAGGCTGGCAGGGGGGAAGCGGATAACTGTGTTCCCTTGTTCTGCTGTGAAAGAGACTGCTTCTGAGACACAGAATTTTTCCTAATTCTTACAGAAGCTGGTTTTGAATTTTTCACAAATAATGCCAAAATTAATATGAATATTAATCCCATGAGACATACATTAAAAATTGAGAGAATTAGAACAGTTTTGCACGAGCAATTTCCTAGACAAACCTCTGGAATCCCAGTCTTAGGCTGAATTATTCACATCAAAGACGTAGATAAAGCAGAATTTTGATTGATTGTAACATTATTGATAAATGCTCCTGTAATATTACTGGTAAGGTTTTCAGAGACATTAAAACCAGCATAACCAAGGATAAAATCACCCCAGCTCCAAAAAATGCTTGAAAGCTTAGCTTTGACCTTCTTAAAAACTACATGAAGCAAGAAATAACCAATTTGATCTTTGATCCAATTGTACACAAAAAAACAGAAAACAGGCCACACAATAATCCCCACCAAGTACAATAGCTGCTTTATTAGCTTCATCTTAATTCCCAGAGCCAATGAATAGTCACTCAAGTAAATTTAGCCCCACGTTGGGAAAGCCAATTAAAAAATGTGATGGTTTGGGCATTAAGCCGCCCCCCCACACTTTTGAATTTGCCCCAGCTAACTCAGACGGCCTCTGGGAATATAAATGAAGCTATTTATTTTACAGCAGCAAATATACAAGCAGCTATTCACAATATATACAGTTATATACAGAAATATACAAAGGATAGACAATACAGAAGCACAACTCCCCTCCCAGAAACCTGAGTCCCCAGGAGGGGCTCTCAAACCACCCCAACACCTCCCCTTGCCCTCTCAACCTTACCCCAGTTCTCAGGAAGAAGAGAGGTGCAGCCAAGAGGTTAGGGAGCAAGGTTAGTGGCAACAAGGTTAATGAGATGTGACTAGGTCAAAGCCCAGAAGCAAAGTGAGAGACAAAATGGAGAATGTTTTACTTCTTCTTCCCAGAGTTCTCAGCATGACTGTGAGCAAAGAGACACAATTGTTTTCATTTCACTGCCCATTATCTAGTTCTTTTACCAAAACATTCTAGCTTGCTTCAAACTAGCACACCCACGTAAGTTCTTTATATGCGGTTGCGAATTAAATTACAGAATTGTCGGGGTACGGAGGCTGGCGAGAGGCGAGATCGGGGTACTGACGACTCGAGACAGCAGCTTCTAGGCATCTGTGCATCAGTACATCAGTACAACTTTATTAGGGTAGTGCAGTGTCTTATATAGTGCTCAGAGGAGGTGTTTCCAGCCAGCCTGGGGCTGGCAGAAGTGGACAGTACAGATTGGCCCCAAGTTATGTGTAAGGCAGAGATAGGTTACCTGTGGTAAACAACCTGTGAGCACCAACCAGGAGGGCTGGCCAGGGTCAGCCCCTCTTGGGGCTGCGTCCGCCCCGGGGGCCGGCAGATTCCACCCCCTGACAGCTGTGTGTGGGTTGCTCATGGTTGCCAGCTTAGGCCCCTGGGAATCAGTAAGACCCAAGGACACTTCCCATCACAGGGCCTGATGTTTACATTTCATGCTCCGCTGCAGGAGAAAGCTTCCCACACAGAATGACTATGTATAAGAAATTAGGAATTTAGCAACATTTTGAAAGAATTTAGGAAGAGAGTCTGTGGCATGAGAGAGTTCCACTGGAAGGCTTTAGATCAAGTTTTCTCAGTTACTCACTGTCCGAATTCAGTTCTGAAAGTCCTAAATATCGTGGATTGGGGCACGCTGTCCGAGCTTCCGTGGGTCTGAGCCAAGATGGGTGCTGGCGTCCGTCCGGAGGCTGGCGCAGATCGAAGCGCTGAAGAGTTGGTTCTGTAACCGTGCCGTCCCGAGCCGTGCTGCGTGTGTGTGTGTGTGTGTGTGTGTGAGAGCGAGCGAGCAGTGCAAGCAAGGAAGGTGCTTTTTTAAGGCAATGTAGTGTCCTTTATAGTGTTTCAGAGGAGGTGTATCCAGCCAGACTGATGCTAGAACATGTGGACATTACAGATTGGCTCAAAATTATGTGTAAGACAGAGATAGGCTATTTTTCACCAAAAACAACCTGTGATTCCACCCCCAGGAGCTGGTAAGGGTCAACCCCCAGCAGGTGTGCGTAGGGTGCTCATAGTGTCTCAGACCCAAGGTCTTTTTCCCAAAACAATGGCTCATGTTTACAGCTTATGCCCCTCTGGGGGAGAAATCTTCCCACAGCTAGGAACGGCGGTTCAGTCAGTTCCCAGGCAGATGGGTGATCGGGGGGGGAGCAAGGTTTCATTTCCGCGATTGATGGTCCTGTGAGTCACAATTCTGTCCAAATATGAGGGCTTTGCAACAGGCCAACACAGTCATTTTAAGGCCTGTGCAACCCTTCACCAAAAACTCTAAGAACTAAGGCAAAATGCAGACTAACAGCCCTAGGTAGAAATCAATGCACAATATGTAGAAAGGTCAGACACTGGAAAAACAAATGCCCTAAGCGACAACATCAAGGAGACTACAGATGGAGCAATAGTCAAGGGAAAACGATATCCCACATCACAGTATCACAGTATCACAGTATCACCAAGGTTGGAAGAGACCTCACAGATCATCAAGTCCAACCCTTTACCACAGTGCCCAAGGCTAGACCATGGCACCAAGTGCCACATCCAACCTTGCCTTGAACTGCCCCAGGGACGACGACTCCACCACCTCCCCAGGCAGCCCATTCCAGTGCCCAATGACTCTCTCAGTGAAGAACTTTCTCCTCACCTCGAGCCGAAATTTCCCCTGGCGCAGCCTGAGGCTGTGTCCTCTTGTTCTGGAGTTGGCCACCTGAGAGAAGAGAGCAACCTCCTCCTGGCCACAACCACCCTTCAGGTAGTTGTAGACAGCAATAAGGTCACCCCTGAGCCTCCTCTTCTCCAGGCTAAACAACCCCAGCTCCCTAAGCCTCTCCTCGTAGGGCTTGTGCTCGAGGCCTCTCACCAGCCTCGTCGCCCTTCTCTGGACACGCTCAAGCATCTCAGTGTCCTTCCTAAACTGGGGGGCCCAGAACTGAACGCAGTACTCGAGGTGTGGTCTGACCAGTGCAGAGTACAGGGGCAGAATGACCTCCCTGCTCCTGCTGACCACACCATTCCTGATGCAGGCCAGGATGCCACTGGCTCTCTTGGCCACCTGGGCACACTGCTGGCTCATGTTCAGGCGGGTATTAATCAGTACCCCCAGATCCCTCTCTGTCTGGCTGCTCTCCAGCCACTCCGACCCCAGCCTGTATCTCTGCATGGGATTGTTGTGGCCAAAGTGCAGCACCCTGCACTTTGAGCTATTGAACACCATCCCATTGGCCTCTGCCCATCTGTCCAGGCGGTCAAGGTCCCGCTGCAGAGCCCTTCTGCCTTCCAGCTCAGTCACATCTGCCCCCAGCTTAGTGTCATCTGCAAACTTGCTGATGACTGACTCCATGCCCTCATCCAGATCATCTATGAAGATGTTAAAGAGGATGGGGCCCAGCACTGATCCCTGAGGGACACCACTAGTGACTGGCCGCCAGCTGGATGTGGCGCCATTCACCACCACTCTCTGGGTCCGGCCCTCCAGCCAGTTCCTAACCCAGCACAGAGTGTTACCATCCAAGCCGCGGGCTGACAGCTTAGCCAGCAGTTTGCTGTGGGGGACAGTGTCAAAGGCCTTGCTGAAGTCCAGATAGACCACATCCACAGGCCTCCCCACATCCACCAAGCGGGTCACCTGATCATAGAAGGAGATCAGGTTAGAAAGGCAGGATCTGCCCTTCCTAAACCCATGCTGGCTGGACCTGAGATCTTTGCCATCCCTCAGGTGCGCAGTTATTGGCCCCAAGAGAACCTGCTCCATCAGTTTCCCTGGCACTGAGGTCAGGCTGACAGGTCTGTAGTTCCCAGGTTCCTCCATCCGACCCTTTTTGTGGATGGGGACCACGTTGGCCATTTTCCAGTCTCCTGGGACCTCTCCGGTGAGCCAGGACTGCTGGAAAATGATGGAGAGTGGCTTGGCCAGCTCAGCTGCCAGCTCTCTCAGCAACCTGGGATGGATCCCATCTGGTCCCATGGACTTGTGGGTGTCCAGATGGCTCAGCAGGTCCTGAACTAATTCCTCATGAATTTCCAGGGGAACACACTGCTCCCCGACCCCATCCCCCAGTTTAAGAGGCCATTTGCCTCCTCCTCCTCTCTCCTTACTGTTGAAAACTGAGGCGAAGAAGGCATTCAGGACCTCTGCCTTTGCTTCATCATCAGTTATAGTGTTCCCCTCCTGGTCCAGTAAGCAGTGGAGGGTCTTCTTGCCCTTCCTTTTAGCATTGATAAACTTATAAAAGTGTTTTTTGTTAACTTTCACGGAAGTGGCCAGCCTAAGTTCTAGCTGAGCCTTAGCCTCTCTAATTTTTCTCCTACATAGTCTGGCTACCTCCTTAAACACATCAGGAGAAGCCTTCCCCTCCTTCCAGAGGCGATACACCCTCTTTTTCTCCCCCACTGCCTTCAGGAGCTCTTTGCTCATCCAGGCTGGTCGCCTCCCCCTGCGGCTCATCTTTCGGCACGTGGGATCTGCCAGTTCCTGTGCCTTCAAGAGCTCCTGTTTAAAGTAAGTCCAACCATCCTGGACCCCTTTGTTCTCAAGAACTGCTGCCCAGGGGACATTGGAAATAAGTTCCTTGAGCAAATTGAAGTTTGCCCTCCTAAAGTCCAAGGTGTAGGTTTTGTTGAAGTGCCTCCCTACCTCCCTGTATATTGAAAACTCCACTAACTCGTGATCGCTACACCCCAGGCAGCCTCCCACTATCACATCTCCTACCAGCCCTTCTCTGTTGGAGAGCAGCAGGTCAAGCTGAGCTTGACCCCTAGTAGGCTCGTTTAACAGTTGGGTCATGAAGCTGTCCTCCATGCACTCCAGAAATCTCCTGGACTGCCTCCTCTCTGCTGAATTAAGTTCCCAGCAGATATCTGGCAGGTTAAAGTCACCCACAAGGACAAGATCTGAAGATCTTGAGACAGCCTCCAACTGTTTGTAAAATATCTCATCTGTTCCCTCATCCTGGTTGGGTGGTCTGTAACAGACTCCAACCAGGATGTCAGATTTATTAGTCCTACCTCTGATTTTAATCCACAAGGTCTCTACCCCTTCATCCCTCACTTCAAGCTCAATGGCATGGAGTGACTCCCTAATATACAGGGCCACCCCTCCTCCTCTTCTCCCTTGCCTATCTCTCCTGAAAAGGTTATATCCCTCCAGTATAACAGCCCAGTCATGCCTGTCGTCCCACCAAGTTTCTGAAATGGCAACTACATCGTAGTCCCCCTGGTGGACCAGGACTTCCAATTCCTCCTGTTTGTTACCCAAGCTGCGTGCATTGGTGTAGATACACTTCAGCTGGGCTCTCGATTTAATTGTCCTTAGTTTCCTTCCATCTCTCTCCTTCTCAGAGAGAGTAATTTCCTCACCCACCCCCTTCAGACCTAGTTTAAAGCCCGCCTAATGAGCCCTGCCAACTCCATTGCCAGGACTCTCCTGCCCTTCCTAGATAACTGCACCCCATCACAAGCCAGCAGGTCCGGTGCAGTAAAAGTTCCCCCATGGTCAAAGAACCCAAAACGCCGCCGCTCGCACCATCCCTTCAGCCATTTGTTGATATCGTAGGTTCTGCTATTCCTCTCTGTGAACTCCCTTGCCACAGAGGGAACTGAGCAGAACACCACCTGCGCTCCCGCCCCATCTATCAATTTCCCCAGGGCTTTAAATTCCTTTTTAATTGCCCTGGTCCCCTTTCCCCACATAGAAGGGGAAAAATTACTAACTGACCTGTTGGTAAGGATGGACAAGGAGAAGAGGAATTTTTAATAGATACGGGGGCAACTGATTCAGTTCTAAATCAAGCTTTAATACCTTTGGAAAATTATGTTATGGTAAAAGGTGCAACTGGCCAGGCTGAAAAGGCTTATTTTTGTAAACCCTTTAAATACAAATTTGGAAAACAGGCAGGGATCCACAAATTCCTGTATATACCACACTCTCCAAAGGCCCTTTTGGGGAGAGACTTATTGGGACAATTGGAAGCAATAATCAAATTTAAACAAGGGGAAGTTACTCTGGAGGTAAATGATCACCAGTATGTACAGAGTATGAGTCTGTCTTTGCTAAGTGTTCCCACGGGAGGGGAAATTGATACGAAGATCACTGACCAAGTATATCCTGGAGTCTGGGAGACTAATACACCAGGATGTGCTAAAAATGCAGCACCAGTGAAGGTGACATTGAAAGAAGGACAAAGTGCAGCAAGGTTCAAACAATGCCTGCTGAAAAAGGAGGATAGAAGAGGAATTTGTCCACTTACAGAACAATTTATAGAACTAGGATTACTAAAGGAATGTGAGTCAGGGTTCAATACACCTATCCTCCCAGTGAGAAAGCCAGATGGATCCTGTAGAAGAGTTCAGGATTTGAGTGCCATCAATAAGACAACAGAAGATCTATATCTTTCATAGAGAACCTTTCATCGAATCAACCAAGTTGGAAGAGACCTCCAAGATCATCCAGTTCAACCTATCACCCAGCCCTATCCAGTCAAACAGACCATGGCACTAAGTGCCTCATCCAGTCTTTTCACAGTATCACAGTATCACAGTATCATCAGGGTTGGAAGAGACCTCACAGATCATCAAGTCCAACCCTTTACCACAGAGCTCAAGGCTAGACCATGGCACCAAGTGCCACGTCCAATCTTGCCTTGAACACCTCCAGGGATGGCAACTCCACCACCACCCTGGGCAGCCCATTCCAATGGCAAATCACTCTCTCTGTGAAGAACTTCCTCCTAACATCCAGCCTATACTTCCCCCAGCACAACTTGAGACTGTGTCCCTGTCGTGGAGGGCCTGCAGGCCCGAACAGAGGCTTCTTTATGCCTCTACATGCCTGGACATGTTTTTCTGCCAGGACCCCTGGTTGTAAACAAGTTGTGTAAGCCACACACACAGAGCTCGTGCCTCCCTGGGGCTAATCCATATGATCTCCATATTTGGGAAAGTCCAGGCAAGTAGCCTTCTGCCTATTATGGTAAGGTTTGGCTGACTGCCAACCTGATTGGTCACTTTAGTGGCCAAAGGGCCCATTAATCTCGGCCCACAGTCCATAAAGGTGGGTGCACAGGAGAACCACATGTTCAGTTCAGCTCAGCTCTCTGACCCTGCCTGCAGTGCAGCTCAGGTCTCTGACCCACCTGCAAGGATCAGACACAGTTCTGACCTTCACCTGAAGCGCTCAGCTGCTCATACTCACGCGTTCGGATGCCATTGCATAGCGCTGATGCTCCTCTGAGGCACAGACCTCATGCTTTGACTCAATCGCAGCTTACTTACCTGTGTACCTTAGATGCAGAGCTCATTTAAGCCTGCACATACATATAAAAGGAGCCGATAGCCTCCTAAACCAGCTGTGCATATCTGCAAGCTATATTGCTTTATCTACGGAGCTCAGACTCCCAGCAGCCTAGCACACTTTGCATGCCCACTGCTTATTGCCTGGAGAGAACCAGGAAGCAGACTTCTGGATTGTCTGCTAACACACACACACGGCCTGAACCTGTGAAGGAATCATGCCAGAGCCAGCATGGACATTCTTCTCCTGTTCCTGCAATCCTGCTATCTGATAATCCCTGGATGCAGTATCCAGAAGAAGACAGGAGCACCAGGCAGAGATCATCCCTTGCCAAGAGAACAAAGGTTAGAAAACCTAAGACCCAGAGACTGGGAAGATTTATCATTTTCCCCTCAAGCCGGGAAGATTCCAGCATCCAAGTCCACAGGCAGAGCCCCAGAAGTGTGGACAGTGGGCACAGGCTGTGACACAACCCTGGAGGGTGATTAATAATTGATAGCAACGCTTATAAGTAAAGCTTTAATACCTCTGTAATATAAGTTGCCTCTGCCTTAGAGCAGAAAGAGTTTCAGCCCCTCTGCTGGGCAAATAACATAAGCTCCCAAGCGGCATTAAGCCAAAGGGGAAACTCCTCTCTCTGTTTAATAGTTTGAATGTTTAATGTTTGCTAGTTAACCAAATCCCTGTATATATTCTGTCCTAAATTGTTTTCATAACTTTGCACAGAACTAAATTTTAATACACAGTGGTTGGGGGTGGCAAGAGTTCATAAATAATAATTTTAATAAATTATATTTTTATTTAAAATTTATATCGCCTCAAATTAATTTCTCACCTCCGCCAGATAGGCATAGGTATAGAAATCCCCCTCCGCAACATTTTGGCGCAGCGAGCAGGGTGCATAATGTTGAAAACATTTCCTAATTTAGGCTATAATATCACAGGACATGGTCTGGAATGGGCAGCAAAAAATTGTGGACAGCCTGAAGTCTTATTTCAAACGCTAGCAAGCAATGCTCAGGAAAACTGCACTTTAATCCTAGTCATGTGCTTAGCACAGACACTGACAGAGCTGAAAACTGCAGATGAAAATATTCTGAGCTTAGAGAGAGAGAATGAAAATTTGAAATTTCAAAATCAGAGGCTTTTTTATTTGATCTCTTTATGCCTGATAATAGAGGCGAAACCAAGTTCTATTCCCCCCCCCCATTCTCGCTAGCGGAGTGCAGAGGAATAGAGGTACTCAATCACCCATTAAGACAAACAATGCCTGACACAAAAGATGTGGCCGGGCAATCAGCCTTCTATAGAAATCCGAGGGCACAGTCATTGAGCTTCTATAGAAATCTGAGGCGAACCCCAGCCTCCTATTATTCAGGCTCAGCCCAAGCCAGGCAAAAGGTAAGCAGCCAGGCAGGGGACAGCCCCCAAATTCTAGTTGCCAGGGCAACCCCAGCCAAACACACGCCACGTCACCATTATGGAGCAGAGCCCCGGAACTCAGAAGCAAAGAGCCACAAAGCCCGAAACGGCACAGAGAAGAAAGACTCCGCGCCGTTGAAGTCGCCAGACACTCGCAGCATCAGCCTATGCGTGCGCAAGCGCCTGTGCTGCACGGGAGCCACGAGTGACCGACCGTCAGCCGAGTCCTGCGCAGTCACGAAACACGAGCAGCAAGAAGAAATGCACAATGCACACTTTGGTGCCCATACATGATCTGATTCATCGTCTGGAGCGCCAGGACGTCTTTAAAAAAACCCATTCACCTTTCAATAGTCCCATATGGCCTGTGTGAAAGGCAAATGGAGAATGCCGACTTACAGTTGATTTCCGTGGCCTAAACGAAGTGACTCCGCCCATGAGTTCTGCTGTGCCAGACATGTTAGAACTCCAGTATGAGCTGGAATCCAAGGAGGCCAAATTGTATGTAACCATAGATGTTGCTAATGCTTTATTCTCTATTCCAATAGCAGAGGAATGCAAGCCTCAGTTTGCTTTCACCTGGAGGGGGATTCTTTATACATTTAACCGTTTGCCCCAGGGGTGGAAGCACAGATCAATGATCTGTCATGCAGTGATCCATGATGTGTTGGAGAAAGGTGGAGCTCCAGAGCATCTGCAGTTCATTGATGACATCATTGTCTGGGGGAACACGGCACAGGAAGTTTTTGAGAAAGGTAACAAAATAATTGCCATTCTGCTGAAGGCAGGTTTTGCCATAAAGCGAGACAAGGTGAAAGGACCTGCTAGAGAGATTCAGTTCTTGGGAATTCGTTGGCAAGATGGTCGCCGCCACATTCCAATGGATGTGATAAATAAAGTTTCCACCATGGCAAATCCCATGAATAAGAAGGACACATTGTCTTTCTTGGGAACAGTTGGATTTTGGAGGCTGCACATCCCTGGATACAGCCAAATTGTAAAACCTTTATCTGATGTAACTCGAAAGAGGAACAACTTTCAGTGGGGACCTGAACAACAAGCAGCCTTTGATCAGATAAAGCAGGAAGTAGTTCATGCAATGGGTTTGGGGCCTGTTCGAACTGGTCCAGACATTAAGAACATTCTGTATATGGCTGCAAGTGATAATGGTCCAACCTTGTGCCTACGGCAAAGAGCCCCAGGAGAAACACGTGGTCGACCACTTGGTTTCTGGAGTAGAGGATATAGAGGGTCAGAAGCAAACTATACGCCAACAGAGAAAGAGATCCTTGCTGCTTATGAAGGAGTAAAAGCTGCTTCAGAAGTAATTGGAACAGACTCTCAGCTTATTTTGGCTCCCAGATTACCAGTTTTGAACTGGATGTTTAAGGGAAAGGGGTCATTGCCACATCACGCAACCGATGTTACCTGGCCTAAGTGGATGGCTCTCATAACACAGTGAGCACACATGGGGAGTTTTGAATGACCTGTCATAGTGGAGAGGTGAACTGTTCTTAGCCCGGTGGGCCCACGATTCCTCAGGACATCAAGGCAGAGATGCTACCTACCAATGGGCACCGGATAGAGCAATCAACATCTCCATGGATGCTATAACACAAGTTATACATGACTGTGATATCTGTGCTGCTATTAAACAAGCCAAGCGTCTGAAGCCCTTGTGGTATGGTGAGCGATGGGCAAAGTACAAATACGGCGAAGCGTGGCAGATTGATTACATCACTCTACCTCGTTCTCGGACTGGAAAGCAATATGTGCTGACCATGGTAGAAGCAAGCACCGGATGGCTGGAAACCTATCCAGTTTCCCATGCTACTGCACGTAACACCATTTCGGGCATGGAAAGACAAATCCTGTGGCGACATGGCACTCCAGAGAGAATTGAATCGGATAATGGTACCCACTTTAAAAACAATCTCATAAAATCTTGAGCCAAAGAGCATGGCATTGAGTGGATCTATCACATCCCCTATTGAGCACCCGCCTCAGGCAAAATTGAATGCTATAATGGCTTGCTGAAAATAACTTTAAAGGCAATGGGGGGAGGAACCTCAAAGAACTGGGAGAAACATTTAGCCCAAGCTACTTGGGTAGTGAATAGTAGAGGTTCTACCAACCGAGCTGATCCAGCTCATTCAGAGGTCTTACAAAAGGTAGAAGGTGACAGGTTCCTGTCATTCGTGAAAAGAATTTTTTGGGCAAGTTTGTTTGGGTATTCTCCCCTTCGGGGGAGGCTACACCTGTCCGAGGGGTGGTTTCTGTTGAAGGACCTGGTCATACATATTGGGTTATGCAGAAGAATGGTGAAATACAATGTGTGCCACAAAAGAATCTGACATTGGCAGAAAGAATGTAGATATGTTGTTATGAATTCTTTTGCAGATGATTGTGGTGCCCAAAAGCCATGAAGAGCCCACTCTCCATGAGCATGAGCCCTGAGAGTGCCAAGAGTCCTGCTCTATTCCACTCATCGAAGAAAACATCTGACTGTTTCTTGAAAACCATTGAGCTAGCCAACGCCTGAGACAGATGGAAATGAGAAGACGAATGACCGGAAATTGAAGAAAGATGCTTGAAGCCTGGTCAACAATCATCCACGACACTGATGTTATCCCTAGTTACATAGAATGACTTGATGCTGCAATGGGAAATTATATTAAAGGGGTGGATTGTGGCCGTTTGAGCTGATTTTCTAGCTCAGACTTAGGGGAGAGATGAACAGTCCAGGGATAGGCCACATAATGGCAACAATAGATAAATTAATATAATTTCATTGGAGCATCAAGAGCTTAATGTCTAGAAGCACAGCTTGTTCTCCCCCTTTTGGTGGCTTCTGATGCTTGAGCTGTGCCTGCCTTCTATCTTCCCCAGCTGCTGTTTTAGCTGCTGCTGCTTCTGCTGCTTTGCCACCGCTTGACCCCTGCCCCAGCTCCGTTAAGGTTATTGCATTGGGTTTTTTTCCTTCTCTAGTTGTTATCTCTCTTTACACTGTTATACTATAAGAAATACAATTTCATCTTTCCCTGACTTTCAAAAAAAATCTGTGTTGTGGTGAGTTTATTCTCCCCGGGGGAGGGATCTGCCCTAACTCAGGACAGGTACCTTCCAACCTGACTGATTTTCATGATTCTATGAGGAGACATGGAACTCCAGAGAGAATCGAGTCAGACAATGGCACTCATTTCAAGAACAATCTTGTGAAAAACTGGGCCAAAGTGCATGGTATTGAATGGATCTACCACATACCCTACTATGCTCCAGCTTCAGGGAAGATTGAGCGCTACAACGATTTGCTGAAAACCACCCTAAAAGCCATGGGGGGTGGAACTTTGAAAAACTGGGACAAGCATTTAGCACAAGCTACCTGGTTGGTAAATAGTAGGGGTTCTGCAAACAGAGCAGGACACCAACACAACCATCAGGCAGATCAAGTTGCTAAAATTTCTCAAGTTGATACAAACTCTGATCTTGACCTTGATTGGAAACTCCAAAGTGAACTGTTCTTAGCACAGGGGGCCATGCTTCGTCTGGTTGTTAAGACAGAGATGCAACCTACCAATGGGCACGTGATAGGTCAATTTGTTGGGAATCACGTTCGGTGGAGCGCTATGGGAAGATGACTCTTTGTTCACCAATATGGTTAGATGGTCAAATCCACTTTATTTCCGTGATACAGTGACTTATATGCGTTCTAGCAAGAGGCGTGCTCAGCTTAAGATTGGTTACAGTCAGAGGGTCCAGAGTTACATGTAAGGTGTGCATAGGTTAACTTATCACAACATTCTAAGGGTCAGCCTCCCAGACCACCCACTCCAGCCCCCTTGGTTATCTAGTCTCTGCCCACTGCAGCTGTGTGTGGGGTGCTCAGTTGTTTACATCTTGGTTTCCTAGCCTCGCTGGGAACCAAGGACGTTCTCAGCGCAAGTTACCCATGTTTATGACTTTATGTCCTCGACTGGCGAGAAATTCTTCCACATCAATTGACTTGTCCATGGATGCTATCACTCAAGTCATTCATGACTGTGACATCTGTGCTGCTATTAAGCAGGCTAAGCAAATCAAGCCCTTATGGTATGGTGAGAGATGGTCAAAGAACAAGTATGGTGAAGCCTGGCAGATTGACTACATCACTTGACCTCGATCTCATTCTGGCAAGCAGTATGTGCTAACAATAGTAGAGGAAAGCACTGGATGGCTGGAAACCTATCCAGTTCCACATGCTACTGCACGTAACACCATTCTTGGCTTGGAGAGACAAATCATGTGGAGACATGGAACTCCAGAGAGAATTGAGTCAGACAATGGTACTCATTTCAAGAACAATCTTGTGAAAAACTGGGTCAAAGAGCACAGTATTGAGTGGATCTACCACATACCCTACTATGCACCAGCTTCAGGGAAGATTGAGCACTACAACGGTTTGCTGAAAACCACCCTAAAAGCCATGGGGGTGGAACTTTGAAAAACTGGGACAAGCATTCAGCACAAGCAACTTGGTTGGTAAATAATAGGGGTTTTGTAAACAGAGCAAGACCTGCACAATTAGATTTGGAACCAACAGTGGATGGTGACAAAATTCCTGTTGTACGTGAAAAGAATCTGTTAGGGAAAACTGTTTGGGTATTTTCTCCTTCGGGCAAAGGGAAACCTGTCTGAGGGGTGGTGTCTGCTGAAGGTTCTGGTCACACCTACTGGGTAATGCAGGAGAATGGTGAAATCCAGTTTATTCTACAGAGAAATTTACCTTTAGCTGAAAGAGCTTAAATTCAGAGCGTATTACACAAGCTGTTAGGAGTTTTCTGTTCTAGGTACTATTTGCGTTCATTAAGGCACAATCTATAAGAGAATCTACAGTACGTGAGCATGAACCCAATGTCACCTGGAACTCCCTATTCTCATGTGTTAGGAGACAAACTGTTTCCTGTTTTCTGAGCTTTTGTACCACCTACATCTGAGATAGCCATAACAATGTAACTTGTAATATTCATTATTCATTATTTTAAATATTGGTTTTGATTAGATCAGACAGTTCTCAGCAAAACTGAGTGAAATAGACAGAGGTGGATTGTGCTGGTTTGAAGCTAGATGGGATATTTTAGTGAGAGGAATTTGATTATAGGCTGTGAAAAGGAAACAGCGGTGATGTCTACTTCACTCATAGGCTTGCTGAGATTCATAAAAACAGGAACAGAAACATAGATAATGGAGTTCCTTGCTCTGGCTGCATGCAGTTCTCTGTCTAACCTGCCCTCTGTGTAATTAATCCCTCTGCTTCCTAACTCCCCTGGACAATTCTCCAAACTCACCTTGAACATAAGGCAATATCTGGCATAAGGTAGAGGGGTGGAAAGGAGGTGGAAGAGTGGTTGGGAACCCCTCCTGGGGACTCTGGTTTCTTGGAGGGGTGTTGTGTTTTTGTATTACTTTTTAACTTATATATTACTGTATATAGCTGTATGTATTGCAAATATCTGCTTGTATATTGTTCTGAGCTGTAAATATAAAGCTTCATTCTAATTTCCAGCTGTCGCGGAGAGCCTGTAGGCCCGAAAATAGGCCTATTTATGCCTCTACATGCCTGGACATGTTTTCCTGCCAGGACCCCTGGTTGTAAACAAGTTGTGTAAGCCCACACACACAGAGCTCGTGTCTCCCTTGGGTAAGTCCATGTGATCCCCATATTTGGTAAAGTCCAGGCAAGAGCTTCTGCCTATTATGGTAAGGTTTGGCTGACTGCCAACCTGATTGGTCATTCTAGTGGCCAAAGAGGCCATTAATCTCGGCCCACATTCAATAAATAGGGGTGCACAGGTAAACAAAGTGCTCAGCTCAGACCCTCAGGCATAGATGCCATTGCATGGCTCAGCCGCTCTGACCCTCACTTGCAGCACTCAGCTGCTCAGAACCCCACGCTCAGACTTCATTGCATAGCTCCGACGCTCAGAGGCCCAGAACTCATGCTCTGAGCCTCACTCACAGCTCACCTGCCTGCGTACCTTTCTTGCAGAGCTCATTTAAGCCTGCATATATATATATCTGAGGAACCTATAGTCTCCTAAGACAGCTGTGCCCATCTGCACGCCACTGCATTATCAGGACCAGATCCTGTATTGCATTTACCTACGGAGCTCAGACTCCCAGCAACCATGCACACTTTGCGTGCACACTTTGCGTGCCCGCTGCCTATCATTGCCTGGTAAGAGCTGTTGCTGATGAGATAACCAGGAAGCAGATTCTGAATCATCTGCACACACACACACATTCTGAAGCCGTGAAGAACCGTGCCAGAGACAGCACGATATTCTTCTCCTATACCTGAGATCCTGCCAGCTGATAATTCCCGGACAGAAGCATCCAGAAGAAGCCAGCAGCACCAAAGGCAGAGATCGCCTCTTTGCCAGGAGAAGAAGGTCAGAAACCTATTTCCCCACAAACTGGGAAGATTTATCCTTTCCCCTCAAGCCAGGAGGATTCCAGCCTCAAAGTCCACGGGCAGAGATCCCCTGAAGTCTGGACATTAGACACAGGCTGTGATGCAGCCCTGGGGTGTGATTAATGATTAATAAGAGTTGTGAGTAAAAGCTTTAATACCTCTGTAAATATCTGTCAGAGTCCGGAGGCTGGTGAGAGGCGAGATTGGGGTACTGACGACTCGACTCAGCAGCTTCTATGTATCAGTACAGCTTTATTACAGTAGCGAAGCCTCTTATATAGTGCTCAGAGGAGGTGTATATCATTAGTTTGGGGCTGGCACAAGTGGTCAGTACAGATTGGCCCAGAGCCACGTGCAAGGTGCAGATAGTTTACCCTGTGCTAAAACAACCTGTGGTTCCCACCCCAGGGGGCTGGCAGGCTCACCCCCTGGAGCTTTGTCCGCCCCAGGGGCCGGCAGGTCCAGCCCCCTGCAGGTATGCGTGGGTTGCTCACTTGTCCACAGCCTAGCTTCCTGAGCCAGCAATGCTCAAGGACATCTCCCTCATGTTTACAGCTAATGTCCCACTGTGGGAGAATTCTCCCACAAATATCTGTTACCTCTGCCATAGAGCAGAAAGAGTTTCAGCCCGCTCTGCTGGGCAAATAGCATATGACCCCAAGAGGCATTAAGCCGTGGGGAAAACTCCTCTCTCTGTTTATAGTTTCAATGTTTGCTAGTTAATTAACAAATTTCTGTACATATTTTATTCTGGATTGTTTTCATAACCATGTATCAAAATTTAATATTAATATACAGTGGTTGGGGGTGGCGAGAGTTCAGAATATTGAGATTAATAAATATATATTTTGATATAAATTTATCTCGCCCCAATTAATTTCTCCCCTCTGCCAAATAGGCGTAGGCACTGAGAATCCTCCTCTGTAACACCAGCTCAGCTGAGTCTAGTCTGGCTGATTTTCACAGGAGTAGGGGGGGCAGGTAACAACCAAACCATCACAATAATCCCCAAGGGCAGCATACCAATATTCAAAGGATGGTGTCTGTCAATCTGCTGTATCTATGGAGGTAGGGAACAGAGACCCACGTGGCAGCAAAGCAGCAAGGGTCACTGATTAATTAGTCACCACAAGAACATCTGAGAACAGCCAGGCAGGACCTGAGACTTCTCCCCACAAAGAAGTGGAAAGCCCTTGAGACCAACTGAAATGCATCTACTCTAATGCATGCAGGATGGAAAAAAACAGGCAGAACTGGAGGCCGTTGTCTATCAGAAAAATTATGATGTAGTGGCCATCACAGAAATGTGGTGGGATGTCTCTTCAGAGGGGATAGGCAAGGAAAGAGAGGCAGTGGAGTGGTCCTGTATGCCAGGGAGCATTTTGATTGTCCTGAGGTTAATGATCGTGATGACAGAGTTGAGTGTTCATGGGTAAGAATGAGGGGGAAGGCCAACAAAGCAGATATTGTTGTGGAAGTGTTACAGACCACCCAATCAGAATGAAGAGACAGAAAAAATATTCCTTAGGCATCTATCAGAAGTCTCACAATCACTGGCCTTTGTTCTTGTGGGGGATTTCAACTTCCCTGATATTTGCTGGAAATACAACGTATCAGAAAGGGAACAGTCACAAAGGGAACAGTTCCTAGAGCATGTGGCAGATAATTTCCTGACACAGCTGGTGATGGAGCCAACCAGGGAAGATGCCCTGTTGGACCTGTTGTTTGTGAACAGAGAAGGATCTGTGGGTGCTGTAACAGTTGGGGACCATCTTGGGCACAGAGTCACAAAATGATAGAGGGACTGAATAGAAACATTTGCCTCCATTTTAGGGAGAAAAGAGGAGTATATGGTCTTTGGAAGAAGGGGCAGGCCACTCAGGAGGACTGTAAGATTGCCATGGAATTACACAGGGAGAATATTAGAAGGATATATGCCCAAGTGGATATTAATTTCCCTTCATATGTTAAAGAGAACAGGAAATGCTTCTACAAATCTATTAGCAACAAAAGGAGGACTAAAGACACTCTCTGTCCTTCGTTGAATGAAGGAGGGAACATAGTGGTCAAAGATGAGGAAAAAGCTGCAGTACTCAACACCTTCTTTTCCTCACTCTTTAGTAGTAAGACCATTTGTTTGCTAGATAACCAGCTCCCCGAGCTGGAAGATAGGGATTGGGAGCAGAATGAAGTCCCCATATGTGGATGGATTTCTTGCTGACAGAGGACACGATTTGATAAACATGAGCAACCCGTGCTGTGAAGAGTGTCCTTGAGCCCATCCCGGAGGCAGGAATTAAAGCGATGAAACAAACTCCCACATCCAGCTGCAAGAGGGCAGGATCTGCTGGCTGCAGGAGGCTGACCCTACAAACTGCTTATATAAGCCTTACCCTATCTATACCTCACACACAGCCTTAGCCTATCTGTACCTTACATGTGTATCACACTTAATTAAGCTAGCTGAGTACACCTCTTCTAAGCTTGGCATAAAAGTCACTGTATCACTGCCATAAAGAGATCACTTTTAACCACATTGGTGTGCGTAGCGTGACCCTGGATGTGATTTTCAGCAACAAATGGTGCTCGAGGAGGCTGGACCAGATCAGCATTAGCCAAGGTAGCAATTTTGTGGAAAACAAAGATGGAGACGGGTGACATGGGGGGCAGAAGGAGGCACTGTGAGGCAAACAGTGCACAGAAGCTGGAATCTGGGATCCAGACCCAGAACTCTGCATGGTAGGACCAGTCGCAATGGAATCAAAAGCAGATGTTCGAATTGCTAGCGAGCATATTCTCTAACAGAGGCATCCCTACTAGCCAGCATAAACTCTGTAAGTTAACTGGGCTAAGGGTAGGGGATACATGCCAGAAATTCCCCTATTCTTTAGTCCGCATGAGTGGAGTGATGTTGATAAGCACCCTATGGGATGCCACTGTCACTGGCGATAAAGCTAGCAAGGTGGCTAGGGACCTGGGTCCGACTCTCCATCATTTATCAACAGTCCTGGCTCACTGGAGAGGTCCCCGGAGACTGGAAGCTGCCAATGTGATACCCATCCACAAGAAGGGTCAAAAGGAGGAGCCAGAAAACTACAGACCTGTGAGCCTGACCTCAGTGCCAAGCAAGGTCATGGAACAGGTCATCTTGGGTGCCATCACAAAGCACCTACAGGATGGCCAAGGGATCAGGCCCAGCCAGCATGGATTAAGGAGGGGTAGGTCCTGTCTCACCAACCTGATCTCCTTTTATGATCAGGTTACCCACCTGGTGAATGTGGGAACAGCTGTGGATGTAGTCTACTTGGACTTCAGCAAAGCCTTTGACACCGCCTGCCACAAAAACCTCCTGGCCAAGCTGGCAGCTCATGGCTTGGACAGATTCACCCCGTGCTGGGTCAAGAACTGGCTGGATGGCAGAGCCCAAAGAGTGGTGGTGAATGGTGCCACATCCACTTGGCAGCCAGTCACTAGTGGTGTTCCCCAAGGATCAGTGCTGGGCCCTGTCCTGTTCAATATATTTATTGATGATCTGGATGAGGGGATTGAGTCCTGCATCAGTAAGTTTGCAGATGACACCAAGCTAGGAGCAGGTGTTGATCTGTTGGAAGGGAGGAGAGCCCTGCAGAGGGACCTAGACAGGCTGGATGGGTGGGCAGAGGCCAATGGGATGAGATTTAACAAGGCCAAGTGCAGGGTTCTGCACTTTGGCCACAATAACCCCGAGCAGTGCTACAGGCTGGTGACAGAGTGGCTGGAAAGCAGCAGTGTGCCCAGTTGGCCAGGAGAGCAAATGGCATCCTGGCCTGCATCAGGAACAGTGTGGCCAGTAGGACGAGGGAGGTTATTCTTCCCCTGTACTCAACACTGGTCAGGCCACACCTTGAGTACTGGGTCCAGTTCTGGGCTCCTCAATTCAAGAGATGTGTTGAGGTGCTGGAACGTGTCCAGAGAAGGGCGACAAAGCTGGTGAAAGGCCTGGAACAGAAACCCTATGAGGAGAGGCTGAGGGAGCTGGGGTTGTTTAGCCTGGAGAAGAGGAGGCTCAGGGGTAACCTCATTGTTGTCTACAACTACCTGAAGGGAGGTTGTAGCCAGGTGGGGGGTGGCCTCTTCTCCCAGGCAACCAGCAATAGAACAAGGGGACACAGTCTCAAGTTGTGCAGGGGTAGGTCTAGGCTGGATGAAGTTCTTCACAGAGAGAGTGATTTCCCATTGGAATGGGCTGCCCAGGGAGGTGGTGGAGGCACCGTCCCTGGAGGTCTTCAAGAAAAGACTGGATGAGGCACTTAGTGCCATGGTCTAGTTGACTGGATAGGGCTGGGTGATAGGTTGGACTGGATGATCTTGGAGGTCTCTTCCAACCTGGTTGATTCTATGATTCTATGATTCTATGATTCTATGATTCTATGATTCTATGATTCTATGATCTGGGTGAAGGAATTGAGTGCACCATCAGTAAATTTGCAGATGACACTAAATTGAGTGGGAGTGTTGATCTGCTTGAGGGTAGAAAATCTCTGCAAAGTGATCTGGACAACCTGGATCCATGGGCCAAGGTCAATCACATGATATTTAATAAAGCCAAGTATCAGAACCACAAAAATTATTAAGGGAGTGGAACATCTTCCTTACGAGGAGAGACTGAGGAAGCTGAGTCTCTTTAGTTTGGAGAGGAGGAGACCTAGGGGTGACCTCATTAATGTTTACGATTATGTAAAGGGTGAGTGCCAAGAGGATGGAGTCAGGCTCTTCTTGGTGATGCCAAATGACAGAACAAGAGGCAATGGGTGGAAGTTGAGGCATAAGAAGTTCTATGTAAACTTTGAGGGTGATAGAACACTGGAACAGGCTGCCTGGGGGGTTGTGGAATCTCCCTCTCTGGAGATATTGAAGATCTACATGGATGTGTTCCTGTGTGATCTGGTAGAGGTGATCCTGCTCTGACAGGGGAGTTGGACTAGATGATCTTTCTAGGTCCCTTCAAGCCTCTAACATTCTGGGATTCTTCAAAGATTCTCATAAGAGAAGCTGTTGATGCTGTTGTGGAGGGCCCGTAGGCCCGAAAATAGGCTTATTTATGCCTTGTCCTGCCTGGACATGTTTTTCTGCCCAAACCAGAGGTAAACACATTAAATGGATAAAGAAGGCATAACAAACCTGGTGCCATGAAGTCTGGCCTGCCCAGGGCCCCTGATTGTATAAACATGGTTGTATAAGCCCATGCGCCCAGGTCATGTTTACCGGGTGCTAGGCCCATGCTATCTCCATATTTGGAAGGTCCAGGCCTGTGGCTTTCACCTAATATGGTATTGCTTTGGCTAACTGCCAAGCTGATTGGTCATTCTAGTGGCCAAGGGGCCATTAATCTCAGCCCACATTTGATAGAGATACACAGGTAAACAGCTCACTCGCTTACTCTCATTATCCTGCTTAGACTCACCCACACTGCCTTTTGCTTATGCCTGTCTGCCTGTTCGCCCGCAGTGCATCTACTTTATTTTACGGAGACAGTCTCCCAGCCAGCCGTGCACACTTGCGCACCACTGTGGTGAGCTACCAGGACTAGATCCTGTATTGCCTGTCTTTATCTATGGAGCTTAATCTCCCATGCAGCCGTGCACCCTATTGCATGCCCACTGCCTTATCACTGCCTGGTGTGCACCACTGGCGCTGATTTACCAGGAAGCAGACCCTGGATTGTCTGCATGCGACCGGCCTGCTGGCCAGTGTGAAACCATGCTGAGACTGCAGAGCATTGTATTCCTTCTGCACCTGAGGTGCCTAAGAATCCCTGGACATACACACAGATCGTCCAGAAGAAGCCAGGAGAACAAGGTCAGAGACTGTCCTTTCCCCAGAAGCCAGGAGAATTCCAGCCTCAAAGTCCACAGGTAAAGCTCCTCTGAAGATTGGACACTTGTATAGGCTGTGACGTAGCCCTGGAGGGTGATTGATAGTTAATAAGAATGTGTGAGTAAATGCTTTAACACCTCTGTAATTCTCTATTTCCTTCTGCCATAGAGCAGAAAGAGCTTCAGCTCATATTGGTCAAACAGTATATTGACCCCAAGTGATATTTGCTGCGGGGAAATGCCTCTCTCTGTTTATAGTTTGAATGCATGCTAGTTATTATAATAGTTACTGTTTGATATTATTCCTAGAATGTCTTTCATAACCGTGTAGAACAAATATTAATATTAAAATTCAGTGGTTGGGGGTGGCAAGAGTTCAGAATATTGAAGTTAATAAATGATGTATTTTTATAGAATATCCTCTCGCACCAATTAATTACTCCCCTCTGCCACAATTGGCGTTGGCGGCAGAATACCCCTCCGTGACAGATGTATGGAATGGATGAACAAACAGCAAGGTTGTGGTGGAGGGGCAGCAGCCCCAAAACTGAGGCCTCCCTAGGCCTCTACATGCCTGGACATGTTTTTCTGCCAGGACTCACGAGGCAGTAAACAGGTCGTGTAACACACATATGCCCAGTCCGTGTACCCCTGGGGTCCGCCCAGGTGATCCCCTAATTGGGGGGGTTCAGGCAAATAGCTCCTGCCTATTAAGGTAAGGTTTGGCTTACTGCCAGCCTGATTGGTCACTTTAGATGGCCAAATGAGCCACGAATCTCGGCTCAGAGTCTATAAAGAGGAGTGCAAAGGTGCACCACGTGTTCAGAGCGTTCAGAGGTTCAGACTCAGCTCTCTGATCCATATAGCAGCACCCTGCTGCCCTGCCCTGCTTGCATGGCCTAGACACAGAGTCAGGCCCTTACTCTCTTGCAAACATTACCGAGGCTCAGCCCTCTTGCATTGATTTCAAGGCGCAGTTAAGCTGTCTGCGTACCCTTTGAGAAGCAGAGCGCATGCACGCCTGCATTTAATACATATATGGGGAGCCGAGAGCCCCCTGCTTAAGCCTAGAGCAGCCGTACATACTGGCTTGCTACCTTGCATTTATCTACGGAGCTCAAGTCTCCCTGCAGCCTGGCAGACCCTGCTTGCCAGCTGTTCTGTAAGCCTGTGAAGATCCAGACTCAGCAGATCTTTCAGACTGTATGCTAACCTACAAACACAGCCTGCTAGCTGTACAGACGACCGTGTCAGAAGCTGCACGGACAAATCCTCCTCCTGCACCTGGAAATCCTGCCAGCTGATCATCCCTGGACACACACGGCATCCAGAAGAACCAGAAGCACCAAGGCAGAGACCACTTCACCAGGAGAGAAGGTTAGAGAAATCCTGTTTACCCCAGAGACTGGGAACACTTATCATTCTCCTGCAAGCCAGGACAGATTCAAGCCTCACCAAGACCCGAATACTGGGCACACGCTGTGACACAATCCCGGGAGGGTGATTAATGATTGACTATTAGTACTTAAGAGCAACACATTTAAGCAAGCTTTAATTCCTTTGCAAAATAAGTTACCTCTGTCTTAAGAGCAGACACAGTTTCAGCCCTTGCTGGGCAGACAGTATAGTTGTTAAGAGGCATTAAGCCTAAGGGAATCTTTCTCTCTGTCTATAGTTGTCGATAATTTGATATTTCCATTTAATAATCCAATCCCTGTAAATATATCCCAGCTGTTTTCATAACCTTGCATAACGAACTTGATTACATAGTGGTTGGGGGTGGCACAAATGTGTAAATATTAATTTTAATAAATAATTTTATAAAAAATTAATACTGCCTCAAATTAATTTCTCACCTCCCCCTAACAGAGGAGAAATAAGAGAAACCCCTCCACGACAAAGGTGGACCAAAATCTGACTGAACAGCCAGGCCCAGAGGGTGATGGTCAGTGGCATGAAGCCTAGTTTTAGGCCAGTAACTAGCAGTGAGCCCCAGTGGTCAGTATTTGGTCCAGTCCTGATCAATATCTTAATGATCTGGATGATGAGCAGAGCATACTTCCAGCAAGTTTGCAGATGACACCAAACTGGAGGGAGTGGCTGATACACCAGAGGGTCATGCTGCCTCATCAAGCTAGATAAATGGGCTGACAGCAACCTCATGCAGTTCAAGAAGGGGAAATGAAAACTTCTGTGTCGGAAAACACGTTCGGTGGAGCGCTATGGGAAGATGACTCTTTGGTCACCAATATGGTTAGATGGTCAAATCCACTTTATTTCCGTGATACAATGACTTATATGCACTTCTAGCAATAGGCGGGCTCCACCAAGATTGGTTACAGTCAGAGGGTCCAGAGTTACTTGTAAGGCATCAATAGGTCAGCATACCATAACAATCTGAGGGTCAGCCTCTGGGGCTGGCTAAACTTTGCCCACCTGCAGCTGCACTCCACCCCCTGCAGCTGCATGTGGGGGGAAGCTACCCTGTGCCTGCTATCTAAACTCCCAAGATGGATTCAAGGACATTCCCAGCACGGGTTGCTCATTGTTTATCAATTCTTGTGTGCTCTGCTAACAAGAATTTCTCCAACACTTCTGCACAACAGGGGAGGAAGAACCCCAGGCACTAGTACACATGTTGGGAGCTTACCAGCTAGAAAATAGCTTTGCAGAAAAGGACTTGTGGTGGACACCAAGTTGACCATAAGCCAGCAACATGTCCTTGCTGCAAAGGTGGCTAACAGTATTCTGAACCGCATTGGGAGGAATGTTGCAAACAGGTCAGGAGAGATGATCCTTCCCCTCTACCTGCCACATCCAGTTGGCAGCCAGTCACTAGTGGTGTTCCCCAAGGATCAGTGCTAGGCCCAGTCCTGTTCAATATCTTTATTGATGACCTGGACGAGGGGATTGAGTCCAGCATCAGTAAGTTTGCAGATGACACCAAGCTAGGAGCAGGTGTTGATCTGTTGGAAGGTAGGAGAGCCCTGCAGAGGGACCTGGACAGGCTGGATGGGTGGGCAGAGGCCAATGGGATGAGATTTAACAGGGCCAAGTGCAGGATTCTGCACTTTGGCCACAACAACCCCAAGCAGCGTTATAGGCTGGGGACAGAGTGGCTGGAGAGCAGCCAGGAGGAAAGGGACCTGGGGGTACTGATAGATAGTAGGCTGAAGATGTGCAGTGTGCCCAGGTGGCCAAGAGAGTCAATGGCATCCTGGCCTGCATCAGGAACAGTGTGGCCAGTAGGACAAGGGAGGTTATTCTTCCCCTGTACTCAGCACTGGTCAGGCCACACCTTGAGTACTGTGTCCAGTTCTGGGCCCCTCAATTCAAGAAAGATGTTGAGGTGCTGGAGCATGTCCAGAGAAGGGCAACAAAGCTGGTGAGGGGCCTGGAGCACAAATCCTATGAGGAGAGGCTGAGGGAGCTGAGGTTGTTTAGCCTGGAGAAGAGGAGGCTCAGGGGTGATCTTATTACTGTCTACAACTACCTGAAGGGACATTGTAGCCAGGTGGGGGGTGGCCTCTTCTCCCAGGCAATCAGCAATAGAACAAGGGGACACAGTCTCAAGTTGTGCAGGGGTAGGTCTAGGCTGGATGTTAGGAGGAAGTTCTTCACAGAGAGAGTGATTTCCCATTGGAATGGGCTGCCCAGGGAGGTGGTGGAGGCACTGTCCCTGGAGGTGTTCAAGAAAAGACTGGATGAGGCACTTAGTGCCATGGTCTAGTTGACTGGATAGTGCTGGGGGATAGGTTGGACTGGATGATCTTGGAGGTCTCTCCCAACCTGGTTGATTCTATGATTCTATGATACTCAGCACTGGTGAGGCCACATCTGTGTCCAGTTTTGGGCTGCCCAGTGCAGGAGATGGACATATTGTCAGGAGTCCAGGAATAGACCATGAAGATAAGGGGACTGAATCATCTCTCCAATGAAGTAAGGTTGAGAAAGCTGGGACTGTTTAGCAGAGAAAAGGCTCGGGGGGCGAGGGAAATCTCATCAATGTATATAAATACCTGAAGGCAGGGTTCAAAGACAACACAGAATCATACAATCAACCAGGTTGGAAGAGATCTTCAAGATCATCCAGCCCTGTCCAATCAACTTGACCATGGCACTGATTCATCCAGCCTTTTCTTGAACACCTCCAGGGATGGTGACTCCACCACCTCCCTGGGCAGCCCATTCCAATGCCAATCACTCTCTCTGGGAAGAACTTCCTCCTAACATCCAGCCTATACTTTCCCCGGCACAACTTGAGACTGTGTCCCCTTGATGTGTTGCTGGTTGTCTGGGAGAAGAGACCAATCCCCACCTGGCGACAGCCTCCCTTCAGGTAGTCGTAGACAACAATGAGATCGCCCCTGAGCCTCCTCTTCTCCAGGCTAAAGAACCCCAGCTCCCTCAGCCTCTCCTCATAGCATTTGTGTTTCAGGCCTCTCACTAGCTTTGTCACCCTTCTCTGGACATGCTCCAGCACCTCAACACCTCTCTTGAATTGAGGAGCCCAGAACTGGACACAGTACTCAAGGTGTGGACTGACCAGTGTTGAGTACAGGGAAAGAATAACCTCCCTTGTCCTACTGGCCACACTGTTCCTGATACAGGCCAGGATGCCATTTGCTCTCCTGGCCAACTGGGCACACTGTTGGCTCATCTTCAGCCTACTATCTATCAGTACCCCCAGGTCCCTTTCTTCCTGGCTTCTCTCCAGCCACTCTGTCCCCAGCCTGTAGCACTGCTTGAGGTTGTTATGGCCTGTTGGGGTTTGAGCAGAATTGAGCAGTCTGAAATAAGGAAAGTAGGAAGGGCAATGTTAGGTCATTGTGATAAGGAGCCACAGCTGAAGGGAGTGGTCTTGGGAGGGCTGGCAGAAAGGCTGCTATCTGGGAAAGCTAGTTGTAGTTAGCTGTGTGAAGGGGATTAAGGGTGGCTCGTCTATGTGTGTGGACAGCCCATACTGCTGTTATACGACCTATCAGAATTATACACGTTGTATTGGCCACTATACAAGCATCACTCTTAGCTTCAATAAATGGTATAGACCGTATACATCATATTGATGTCTAAATGTGTTATGCTGGTTCCCTGCATGGATTCTGAGGAAGGCACATGCAGCATCTGGTGATATGAGAAGAGTCAGGAAGCGGATGACCAGAGAAGGCAGGGGGAATCCTGCCAGCTGGCAAAGAGGTCAGCTGGGCTGCCCGAGAGAGGCAGGATTGGGCCACAGAATGGTGGGATGGTATTTTGCTGTGTCAGCATGTGGTAGTTTGAAGCAAGCTAGAATGTTTTGGTGAGAAGAACTAGATCATAGGTCGTGAAAGGAAAACAATGGTGATATCTACTCCCCTCAGAGTCTTGCTGAAGAAGAAAGGAAAAGATTAGATAACACTCTTGCCATTTTGTGTCGCACTCTGCCTTGGGCTTCTGACTGAACTGCATCTCCCTAACGTCACCTTCCATTTGGACTAACCCACTTTGCTTCTTAACCTCTTGGCTGAACCTCTATTCTTCTTTAGGACTGGGGTAAGGTTGAGAGGGGCAGGGGGAAGGTGTAGGGGTGGTTGAGAGCCCCTCCTGGGGACTCAGATTTCTGGGAGGGGAGTTGTGTTTCTGCATTACCTTTTACTTTGTATATTTCTGTATATAACTATATATATAGTAAATATCTGCTTGTATATTGTGCTAGCTGTAAATAAATAGCTTCATTTATATTCCCAGAGCCGGCTGAGAATAGTTTGGGTGATTTCTAAAGTGGGGGGGGGGGGGGGCGGGGAACACCCAAACCATCACACAGCAAGAAGAAGAAAAAGGCTGCAGAAAAAGCTTTGATGCGGCTTACTCCAAAAGAGTGAGGTGTCTCTGAATGAAGAGACTTAGCAAAGCTTTAGTCATGGAGTCAGAGGATGGGATATTTAAGATTTAAGGCAGCTGTTTAACAACAGAGGTCTAGCAAAAACAGAAGATTTATGGGAGTGGTAAACATTGGGAGCGGATTGTAAAGCTAATGCTGGAGGACAAGAAAGGTCTATGAAGAGTGGTAAAAAGCTTCTCCAAAACTTTTATCTCTGTGAGAGATGTACTTCGGGACAGTGAAACTTTAAAAAGCTATTTTTGCTGTGCAAAAAGAACAATTTTTAATCACCTGGGATGTGATGAGAAAAGCCCTGAAGGATGAAAGAAGCCAGGGCTCCAAAGGGCTCGTAAATTACCTTTAACGAGAAGACGGAGGAAAGAAACGGGAAGCCAGCACAGCAGAAGCTGGCAAAAGTATTTGAGGAATTTCACCTCTGACCAGAGGCTCCTGCTAGCAGCCGCTGATAAGAAGTGCTTAATTACCATCTCCTGAAGCATCTGCGACTCAAATTCATCTGCGTAGAGAGCTCACTTTTCGGCTGCAAAGATGGAGGATTTGGTGAACTGAGGGGTGAGTCTATGGGACAGTCACAATCAGAGGGAGGGGCTGATTCGGTGGTGGGAGTCATGGGAGCCATGGGAGGGGCATCCCCCACAGGATTCACCCAAAGCACCCCTCCACCTGCTGGAGCAGTGAGGCCCACTCCCCACCCCCCTGCCTTCCTTCTTCAGCTTCTGCAGAGAAGTCCTTAGTTCTTAAAGGGGACAGTGTTGTATTTGTGATAGCCTTTTGCAAACTAAAATCCTGAAAATGTTTTTAGCTTTTGATTGTAATAGATCTTTGTGATGGTTTGGGTGTTCCCTGCCCCCCCACACTTTAGAAAGCACCCAGACTAGTCTCAGCCGGCTCTGGGAATATAAATGAAGCTATTTATTTACAGCTAGCACAATACACAAGCAAATATTTACAGTATATACAGTTATAGACAGAAATATACAAGATAAAAGGTAATACAGAAACACAACTCCCCTCCCAGAAACCTGAGTCCCCAGGAGGGGCTCTCAACCACCCCTGCACCTTCCCCCTGCCCCTCTCAACCTTACCCCAGTCCTAAAGAAGAATAGAGGTTCAGCCAAGAGGTTATGAAGCAAAGTGAGTTAGTCCAAATGGAAGGTGACGTTAGGGAGATGCAGTTCAGTCAGAAGCCCAAGGCAGAGTCCGAGACAAAATGGCGAGAGTGTTATCTAATGTTTTCGTTTGTTCTTCAGCAAGACTCTGAGGGGAGTAGACATCACCACTGTTTTATTTTCACAGCCTATGATCTAGTTCTTCTCACCAAAACATTCTACCCTGCTTCAAACCAGCACAATCTTATATTTTAAGAGTTTACCAGATAAGATATTAAGTAGTTGTTAATTGTAATAGGATAAGTTTGGAGTCATTTTAGCAGGGTAATCGTGATAAGGCTCAGGTAATTAAAATAGAATATGTTAAATAGGTAGCTGAGCATGATCAGTAGTTAATATAATGCAATATTATGGTAAGAAGTTGTTTTGTAAGTGTCTAAGTTAATGATTCTCTTTTTGTGATGATTGATTAAAGATCTTTTTCCTTTTTCTGGATACTAGGGTATTTTCAAGGAGCTCCATGAATGTAATATCTTCTTGATTCTGTTTTTCCTCAGTAATGATTCAATGGTTTAATTTCCTTTAGTTGATAGATTTTTTTAGTTGATAGATAGTTAAGGCTAAGAGTTTATAATAGGGAAATTATAGGATATTTTTTCCTAGTTTTTTTCTTTTTAAGGATAAGGATTATGTAACTCAAAAAAGAGAGAGGTTATGATACACTGACAAAGTTATTATGGCAAAGATTATTGGATTCAGTTTTCACATAAACATCAAGATTTCAATTGCAGTGTGCCAGATTAGGCAGTGGTTTTCAAAAGGATGGCTTGTGATAGACCACTGCAATTATTCAAAGATATCATCAGGCTTATGCAGGTTGTATGCTCAGATATTATACTTGACACCTTTTTATGCTAATTTCACACCATTATATAAAAAAAAAAATTAAGAAGGTCAAAACTAAACTTACATCTGTCTTCTGGAATTGGGGTGATTTCATTCTTGGGTATGCTGGTTTTAATGTCACTGAAAATTTTACCAGTAATATTACAGGGGTATTTACCAATAATATTACAGGCAATGAAAGTACTTCTTTTGCTTTATCTACCGCACTAATGAGAGTTATTCAACCTAAAACTGAGATGCCAGACCCTTGTTCAGAATTTTATACACATCAGACTTTGGTATTTCTAGTGTGTGTGATCCTAGGTCTTATAATTTTTGATTTCATAATACTTTTAACATTCTGTTTGAAAAATTCTAATGCAATGCCTGTAAGAACTAGGAAACTACCTGTGTCCAAGAGGAAAGATAAACAATGTACCAGTCCAAACCAAAACAAAGATAACTCAAGGGCACAGCAGGGAGCTACCACTACACCTCCCTCTCCAGATTCTGGGAAAGCTGCCAATGTTCCTAGTGGGAATGATAACACGGCAGGATTGGCAGTATTCCCAGGAGTACAGGAAAATAATCAAAGCCCAGATGTTCCCTCAACTAATAACACTAATAACACTAACAACACTAACTTAGCCAGTTCAAATCCCCAGCCAGCAGTAGACAAGGACCCAGTTAGCTCTAAGGCAGATCTGAACTCACAGGCCTCAGGTAAGACCCCAAATAATTCAAACCCTCCGGTAGACACGTCAAAGTCTGTCACTGAGCAGCAAGCCTTTTTGGCACCTGCTAATGCGAAAGCTAAGACAACACAGTTAACAAAGTATGATTCAAAAGGGGATGTAAGACAGGGGACCTCTGGTGAGCAAGAGGAGGTAGAGGAGACATACAGTCTTCTGGATTTGGCAAACATGCTCAGTTCCCAGTACTCGGATGAGAGGAGTGCTGTGAGGTTGGCTGCCAAGAAAGAGGATGGTTACAATGACTTTAACAATCCTCTTAAGAAAGTTCTGTTTCTAGGCCAGAGACATCCAGATCAACAAGAGGAAGAGGACAAGGATGACATCCAGGTATTCAACGATCTCCTCAGAGAGGTCAGGGAAGTTAGAAAGGAATACGCAAGGGAATGAGGAGAGCCAATCCAAAGCTGGCTAGTGAGATGCTGTAACATTGGTGCCCATGCCCTGCAGGTAGGAGACAAGTCTGCCAAGCAGCTGGGACCACTTACCAAGGAGAGTGGAGTGGACAAATACCAGGCAAGTCCTCTTGGTAAGGTCAGCTAGTGGACACGCCTTCTGTTGGCTGTGGCTATGAGATATCCTTCCTGAGATGATTTGCCATGGGCAGCCAAGAAGTGGAACACCATTGAGCAGGGAATTAAGCTTCTGAAGGAGTTTGCTGTGAAGGAAGTGCTTTATGGAGATCACATGAGCCTGATGATATTCCTATTGGAACAGGTCTCATGAAGAAGCTTATTAAGCTTGCTCCTTCATCCTATGCTAACATCTTAGCCAGCAAGTTTCTATCAAGGAGTGATAATGGAAGATCTATCACTGTTGGTGAATTCACTGACCAGCTCAGGCAGACAGAGGACAGCTTGTCACATTCTACCCTAGTCTCTCCCATACAAACTATAAGAACAGAGATAAAGGGGATGAAAGATGACATTAAAGACAGCATAAAGGATGGAATTAAAAATGGCATGAAAGAACTGAAGGAGGATCTCAGAAACATTTCCAATCTGGTAAAGGATACCAATCCTGCATCATCTGAATGGGTGCATGTTTCTGCCATCAGGAACAGACACCCACCTCCTGCAAAGCAATTCCAGCCGAGGAGGAGACAAATTCCACTGAGACATCAGCAATCACGTGCGTCACTGTGGATAATTCTGCTTGACCAATACGGTGAGAACATGATCAAATGGGATGGTCAACCTACTTCAGCTCTTTCAAAGAGTGTCAGGGAACTACAGAGTGGCAGAAACAGAGGCAGCAATGCCAGAAAAGTAGCTGTCACTTCTTCAGCTCCTGAGAGTAACTGCAATTATTCCAACAACTGAAATTCCTCTCACAACAACACCAATCACTGTGTACACCCCACATGCCACGGTCAGCATTAGGGGTGCCCTGCCTCCAGCCAGGAGGAGGAAAGGGATAGTGGAGAGAACCGAATCTATAGGAATGTATTCATTAGGTGGCCTGACAGTTCAAAAGTTCAGAAATACAGGGCTTTAGTTGACACAGGAGCTCAGTGTACTTTATTGCCATCAAATTGCAAGGGGACAGAGTCCATACCTATTTTTGGAATCACTGGTGGATCTCAAGAATCAATTAAGTTGCAGGCTGAGATAAGCTTAACAGGTAGAGAGTGGAAGAAACATACTATTGTAACTGGTCCTGATGCGCCTTGCATTTTGGGAATTGACTTTTTGAGACAAGGTTGTTTCAAAGATCCTAAGGGTCATAAATGGGCTTTTGGAATAGCATCTGTAGAGATTGCAGATGGTAAATTGAAATTGTCCATTAGACCTGAGCTTTCAGATGAACCTGCAGTTGTGGGACATCATGACATAGAGGATCTGGAAGTGCCAAATGCTACTCAAACTGTGCACCACAGGCAGTACAGAACTAACCGTGACTCTTTGTTACCCATTCATCAGCTGATTCGTCAATTGGAGAGTCAGGCTGTCATCGAGAAAGCTCATTCACCTTTCAACAGTCCCATCTGGCCTGCACGCAAGCCTAACAGAGACTGGCAACTGACAGCTGATTTTCGTGCCCTCAACGAGGTGACGCCACCCATGAGCGCAGCTGTGCCAGACATTCTGGAACTCCAGTACGAGCTGGAATCGAAGGAGGCTAAATGGTATGCAACTATAGACATTGCTAATGCTTTCTTCTCTATTCCCATAGCAAAGGAGTGCAGGCCTCAGTTTGCATTCACCTGGAGAGGAATCCAGTACCAGTTCAACCGTTTGCCTCAGGGGTGGAAACACAGCTCAACCATCTGTCATTCAGTCATCCACAATGCACTGGAGAAAGGTAAAGCTCCAGAGCACATCCAGTACATCGATGACATCATTGTGTGGGGCCAAACTGCTGAGGAAGTCTTTGAGAAAGGTAACAAAATCATTGACATTCTGTTGCAAGCAGGTTTTGCCATTAAGAGAGACAAGGTCAAAGGACCTGCCAAAGAAATTCAGTTTCTGGGAGTGCGGTGGCAGGATGGTCGCCGTTACATTCCTCAGGATGTGATTGACAAAGTCTCCACCATGGCCAATTCCACCGACAAGAAGGACACACTTTCTTTTCTTCGTGTAGTGGGATTTTGGAGACTACACATTCCTGGTTTCTGTCAGATTGTCAAACCTCTGCATGATGTGACTCGTAAGAGAAACAATTTCGAGTGGGGACTTGAAAAACAAGCAGCCTTTGATCAAATTAAATGAGAAATAGTCCATGCAGTGGGCTTGGGACCTTTGCATTCTGGTCCAGACATTGAGAACATTCAATACACAGCTGCCAGTGACAATGGTCCAACTTGGAGCCTTTGGCAGAGAGCTCCAAATGAGACACGTGGTCATCCACTTGGTTTCTGGGGTCATAGCTACAGAGGTTCAGAGGCAAATTACACCTCAAAAGAGAAAGAGATAGTAGTAGCCTATGAAGAAGTGAAAGCAGCTTCTGAAGTGATTGGAACTGAGTCACAATTGCTCCTAGCTCCCAGATTGCCAGTTCTTAACTGGATGTTCAAGGGCAAAGGTTCATCACCACATCATGCCACAGGCGCAACCTGGTCTAAATGGATGGCTTTGATAACCCAACGAGCGCGAATAGGTAATCTTGATCGACCTGGTCTGGTGGAGGCGATCACTAACTGGCCGGAAGGCACAGACTGT
Source organism: Pogoniulus pusillus (assembly GCF_015220805.1). Lineage (NCBI taxonomy): Eukaryota > Metazoa > Chordata > Aves > Piciformes > Lybiidae > Pogoniulus > Pogoniulus pusillus. The sequence goes on along the minus strand of NW_026974536.1, from coordinate 206,180 downwards.
TCCAAACCTCCAGAGGAGAAAATAACTCGTGCTGAAGAAGCTCCTCCCTATGGTGATCTCTCTGATCAGGAAAAGAACTATGCTTGGTTCACAGATGGTTCCTGTCGTCTTGTTGGGAACAAGCGAAGATGGAAGTCAGCAGTCTGGAGTCCTACCAGGAGAATTACCGAAGCGAGAGATGGAGAAGGAGAATCCAGTCAGTTCGCTGAGGTAAAAGCTGTCCAGCTTGCTCTTGATGTGGCTGAACGTGAAAATTGGCCTATCCTTTACCTCTACACCGACTCATGGATGGTAGCCAACGCTCTATGGGGCTTACTAAAAGACTGGAAAAAGCATGGTTGGCAGAGGAAAGGAAAGTCTATTTGGTGTGCTGATCTATGGCAGGACATTGATGCACGGATGGAGAGAATTCCAGTGAAGGTGCGGCACGTAGACGCACACATGCCTAAGAGCAGAGCCACTGAGGAACACCAACACAACCAGCAGGCAGACCAAGCTGCTAAGATTTCTCAAGTTGATACCAACTCTGATCTTGACCTTGATTGGAAACACTGAGGTGAACTGTTCCTAGCTCGATGGGCCCATGACTCATCTGGAAATCAAGGCAGAGATGCAACATACCGATGGGCTCGCGATAGGTCAATTGACTTATCCATGGACGCTATCACCCAAGTCATCCATGACTGTGACATCTGTGCTGCTATTAAGCAGGCTAAGCGAATGAAGCCCTTATGGTATGGTGAGAGATGGTCAAAGTACAAGTATGGTGAAGCCTGGCAGATTGAGTACATCACTTTACCTCGATCTCGTTCTGGCAAGCAGTATGTGCTAACGATGGTGGAGGCCAGCACCGGATGGCTGGAAACCTATCCAGTTCCACATGCTACTGCACCTAACACCATTCTTGGCTTGGAGAGACAGATCATGTGGAGACATGGAACTCCAGAGAGAATCGAGTCAGACAATAGCACTCATTTCAAGAACAATCTTGTTAAAGACTGGGCCAAAGAGCACAGCATTGAGTGGATCTACCACATACCCTACTATGCACCAGCTTCAGGGAAGAGTGAGCGTTAGTTACAACGGTTTGCTGAAAGCTACCCTAAAAGCCATGTCGGGTGGAACTCTGAAAAACTGGGACAAACATTTAGCACAAGCTACCTGGTTGGTAAATAGTAGAGGTTCAGGAAACAGAGCAGGATCTGCACAATCAGATTTAGTCCAAACAGTAGATGGTGATAAAGTTCCTGTTGTACGTGAAAAGAATCTGTTAGGGAAAACTGTTTGGGTATTTTCTCCTTTGGGCAAAGGGAAACCTGTCCGAGGGGTGGTTTCTGCTGAAGGTCCTGGTCATACCTATTGGGTAATGCAGGAGAATGATGAAATCCAGTGTATTCCACAGAGAAATCTAACCTTAGCTGAGAGAGTCTAAATTCAGAGTGTATAATACAAGCTGTTAGGAGTTTTCTGTTCTAGGTTGAGTCTAGTCTGGGTGATTCCTAAGCATGGCGGGGAACACCGAAACCATCACAGGGGGGAAGAGAGAGAAGGTAAATTTGAAAATTCTGTAATTACATCACACAGAGAAACTCACCCTAGAGAGGGGCAATATATTTTTTAGCCTAGTGAATGAATGTGTTTTTATCTGGTTTTGTATCTGTTTGCATTTGTTTATGTATGCTCACAGGTCTCTTTGATGGATACCACCTTGTTATGTTCAGTCTGGTTTTTGGCAGTGAGCAGAAGTCTTGCTCAGATGGCTGTGCTGAGAAATGTATACTGAGATATGGTTGTTTGCATAGGCTTTGGTCATGCTTTGAGTTAGGTATTTTGTTCAATCTCTGTTATTAGGGCTAGGCCCACTCATTGGCAAAGATGGGGAACACCTGTTTTTGTTAGTGGCGTTTGAAGTGCTGTGTTTGTTATCTTTTTGTGAAGGGCCCTGCAAAAGATGACAAACTCTGCCTTCATCTTAAAACAAAAAGAGGAATTGTGGGAATTAGGCCTATATGAAGTCTGAACGAGCAGTGCTGTAGGCACTGTAGTTAGATCTAGGGCATATCTTTTGTATCATATTCTAAAATTAGTAGCTCTTAAGCACAATAGACAATGGAAGCAGATCATAGCAAGGGAGTGCGGTGAAAACATCCAAATTCCTGAGAATTATAGAGTGAATCCAGAACAGTGGGAGTCTGAGAAAAAAATATTGGGCAAATAGGTGAGCACAATGGAAAGCAGGAGCTAATCAGGGCTGTCATTTTTTTTCTATGTGGGGATAGAGCCTGGCCTGCTATTCCTTCATGTATAAAGGGAGGACCCCATAGTTTAGGGCATCTTTCCCTGTTAACTGCAAACACATCTACGATTCTACAGCACCAATTACCACACAGAGTCCGCTGAAAATGCAATGCACGTGCATTCTCCCGTGACCGTGATGATCGCCTGGATTTTTTGATCTTTTGGACAACTATTCACTTCTGCTTCTACCACAAGGCCACGGGTGTGAAGATTTCAAGGGTATGTGTTGCATGAATCTGTCTGATCATGCAGAATCATCACATGCCAGTATCCAGCACTTGAAAGATGATGTACCAAGGCTCAAAGAAGAAGACAGATGGGATTGGCTTGACAAGATCTTTGGAGAATGGGGACTAACAGGATGGCTTAGAAGCCTGGTTGAAATGATTGCATATACACTTGTTTTCTTGATGATCACTGTATTTTTACCATGTGTAGTGCAGTGTGTATGAGGCATGATCAGTAGTGCGACATTTAAAAAGAAAGGGGGAGATGTCAGGATTTGAGCAGAATTGAGCAGTCTGAAATAAGGGAAGTAATAAGGGTAACATTAGGTCATTCTGATAAGGAGGCACAGCTGCAGGGAATTGGCCTTGGGAGGGCTGGCAGAGACTGCTATCTGGGAAAGCTAGTTGTAGTTAGCTGCATGAGGGGGATCAAAGGGGGCTGGTGGGTTAGATCTGCCTCTACATGTGTGGACAGCCCATACTGCTGTTATACGACCTATCAGAATTATACACGTTGTATTGGCCACTATACAAGCATCACTCTTAGCTTCAATAAACGGCATCGACCATAAACATCATATTGATGTCTAAATGTGTCATGCTGGTTCCCCGCACGGATTCTGAGGAATGCATATGCAGCAGTGGCCAAAGTGTAGGACCCTGCACTTGGCCTTGTTAAATCTCATCCCATTGGCCTCTACCCACCGATCCAGTCTGTCTAGGTCCCTCTGCAGGGCTCTCCTACCTTCCAACACATCAACACCTGCTCCTAGCTTGGTGTCATCTGGAAATTACTGATGCTGGACTCAATCCCCTCGTCCAGGTCATCAATAAAGATGTTGAACAAGACAGTGGCCCAGCACTGATCCTTGAGGAACACCACTAGTGACTGGATGCCAACTGGATGTGGCACCATTCACCACGACTCTCTGGGCCTGGCCTTCCAGCCAGTTCTTGACTCATATAGAGTGAATCTATCCAAGCCACAAGCTAACAGCTTTGTCAGGAGCTTGTGTCATGGAGGGCCTGTAGGCCTGAAAAGAGGCTTCTTTATGCCTATACATGCCTGGACATGTTTTTCTGCCAGGACCCCTGGTTGTAAACAGGTTGTGTAAGCCACACACACCCAGCCCATGTCTCCCTGGGGCAAATCCATGTGATCCCCATATTTGGGAAAGTCCAGGCAAGTAGCCTTCTGCCTTTTATGGTAAGGTTTGGCTTACTGCCAACCTGATTGGTCACTCCAGTGGCCAAAGAGGCCATTAATCTCGACCCACAGTCAATAAAGAGAGGTGCACAGATAGACATGTGCTCAGCCCTCTCTGACTCACCCACATGGCACAGACCCTGCAAGGCTCAGGCATAGCTCTGACCCTACCCGAAGCTCAGCTCGGACTACATCGCAGCGCCCTGCTGCTCTGACTCACCTGCAAGGCTCAGACAGAGAGTCTGACCCTCACTTGCAGCTCTCTGAGGCTCAGACCTCATGCTTTGATTTAATTGCAGCTTACCTGCCTGTGTACCTTAGATGCAGAGCTCATTTAAGCCTGCACAGTTATATAAAAGGAGCCTATAGCCTCCTAATCCAGCTGAGCATTTCTGCAGGCTATATTGCTATCAGGACCTGATCGTGCATTGATTTACCTATGGAGCTTAGACTCCCAGCAGCCGAGCACACTTTGCATGCCTGCTGCTTATTGCCTGATAAAAGCCATTGCCGCTGAGAGAACCAGGTAGCAGACTCGGGATTGTCTGCTAACACACACACACAGCCTGCTACCCGTGTGAAGGAACCGTGCCAGAGACTGCACTGACATTCTCCTGCTCCTGAAGTCCTGCCAAGCTGATATCCCTGGACACAGCATCCAGAAGAAGGCAGCAGCATCAAAGGCAGAGATCATCCCTCGCCAGGAGAACAAAGGTTAGAACCTAAGACCCCAGAGACTGGGAAGATTTATCATCTCCCCTCAAGCCAGGAAGATTCTAGCCTCAAAGAGTCCACAGACAGATCCCCTGAAGTCTGGACACTAGGCACAGGCTGTGACACAGCCCCAGAGGGTGATTAATAATTAATAACACTTGTGAGTAAAGCTTTGATACCTCTGTAATATAAGTTGCCTCTGCCATAGAGCAGAAAGAGTTTCAGTCCACTCTGCTGGGCAAATAGCACAAAGATCCCAAGCACCATCAAGCTGCAGGGGAAACTCCTCTCTCTGTTTATAGTTTGAATATTTGCTAGTTAAATAACTAATTCCCTGTATATATTTTGTCCTAAATTGTTTTCATAACCGTGGATTGAATATAAATATTAATATACAGTGTTTGGGGGTGGCAAGAGTTCATAGATATTAAATTTAACAAATTATATTTTTATATAGAATTTATATAGCTTCAAATTAATTTCTCACCTCCGCCAAATAGGCATAGGTACAGAAATCCCCCTTCATGACAGCTTGTTGTGGCAGATGGTGTCAAAGGCTTTGCTCATGTCCAGGTAGACTACATCCACAGCCTTTCCGACATTCACCAGGTGGGTAACCTGATCAGGCAAGACCTGCCCTTCCTAAACCCATGCTGGCTGGGCCTGATCCCTTGGCCATCCTGTAGGTGATTTGCAATGGCACTCAAGATGACCTGTTCCATCACCTTGCCTGGCACTGAGGTCAGGCTGACAGGTCTGCAATTTCCCGGTTCCTCCCTCTGGCCCTTCTTGTGGATGGGCATCACATTGGCCAGCTTCCTGTCTCCAGGAACCTGTCCAATGAGCCAGGATTGTTGATGAATGATGGAGAGTGGCTTGGCCAGCTCAGCTGCCAGCTCTCTCAGCACCCTAGGATGGATTCCATCTGGTCCCATAGACTTGTGAGGATCCAAATGACTCAGCAGGTCCCTTACTTTTCTCCTGGATTACAGGGGGGCCATACTGGTCCCTGACTCCATCTGCCACTTCTGGAGTCCAGTTGTCCTGGAGACAACCTGTCCCACTATTGAAGATTGAGGCAAAGAAGGTGTTAAGCACCTCTGCCTTTTCCTCAACCTTTGTCACTATATTCCCCTCTCCATCTAATACTGAGTGGAGGTTGTCCTTGCCCCTTCTTTTGCCAGACTTTTCAGTCATGCCCAGTAACAAAACAAGATGCAATGGGCACTACCAGCACAGGTTGCCAAGTCCAAACATACCAATACTATTTATTATCAGTTTTCAAGGCAATGCAAACTTATTCTTTGGTATGGAATATGGCCTTCAATAGTTATTCTAAAATTATGCACTTTCAGAAAAACACTGTTTTCTTTTTAACTACTGAAATAAGTGCTATAGAACTCTGGACTTGTTACCTCTGACAGACCCACATAAAGAAATAACTTCACACTACATTGAGACAAAACACTTTTTACTTTCACTCAAACCATGTTTATTTATTATTTCTCTACCCAGCTCTCTTCAATTGTTTTTTCTCACTAATGTTGCCTCAACTGATACCAAGACTGACCATAAGAATGTGCCTACTGCAGGTAGGATTTTTGTTTTTACAAGATGGTATTTTGACAACTTAGCTCATCTTGTAAGGTTAATACCTTTTGAACTGATAATCACTGCTAAAAATTAAAAATCATCATATGGTAATACCTACACAATTCATATTTTCATAACACCATTTCTTACTGTCATCAACCTCTGACAGTGAGCTTTGCAGACAGGGTAGACAGTGCAGAGAAAAAGACCAAAAGACACAGAGAATTGTCCACTATTTCCTAGCATCCTGTGCCTCCCATCTACCATTAAGCTACAGCATAAACATGCTGCTTCTATACTCAAAAGCACACACTGAACAATTGTTAAATCCATCTCACTCAGGATTATGGGGCTAGCATTACCTTACACAGTATTTGTGTGCCTCCTGTACACCAAGGACAGAATTGGAACAGCGGCAGGATATGTGATGACTGGCTAACATGTCCATATAGTGCTCGAAAAGGACAGCCCAATAAAGGAATTCTGAATTCCCTGATCCCATTGGTTGGTCTATGTCACCCATTTGACAAAGCCATGCCCTGCTTTCTGCCACCCTGCCCAATAACCATGGCTACATAAAAGCCTTTGCACTCACAGATATTAATTTATCAATATTGAACTAAACTTATTGGATTTGCTGTTTTTACATTAATTACTGAGCATGTTGTCACAACACAAATAATTGCACTACTGATCTGTATTTATCAATGTACCTATATTTGGCAATAGCTTGTTTATCTGTGAAGCTGTTGGTCTGTCAGCTGTTACTGTATACTGAACCTGTAACTTGACTGTGTCACTGTAGGCCCTTATAAGGATCAAAGATAAGTGTTTATCATACATTGAGATTTTAAGTATTTTAATTACAAGAATCTGTCACATATTGCCACTGCTAGAAATTGTGTTAAAATGTATTTCCATTTCCTGATGTACTTGGAAAAGAAAAAAGGAACTTAAATGTGTCAGGTATTTAATTATAATACTAAGGTGGCAGATCTTTGTTCTTTTAATAAGAATTCAATTCCATAAAAGCAGATGGTATGACTACAAAGAAAGGAAGCTTCCAAAAATAAAACATCGGGACTTGAAAGGATAAAACTTACTATCAACATGTGGCTAATTTAAATGACTTAGCTGAGAATAGTAACAATCTATTACAATAGATGCATGAAAAAGGTTTCTAACTCAACAAACAAAAAAAAGTTGTCTAAAAATAAAGTCACAATAGTCACAAATAAAATACAGTTAAGTACATAGAAGTATAAGTTTCTGGACACATTCTTTACTCTATTAAATATCTAAGCAGTGAGATCAAGTAACTGCAAGAGCTAATACTCAACTATGATTATGCTAGTCCTGCAAAGATTTCAATGCCCCCTTTGTCTTAATAAGGTAAGTAGCCTCATAGACCAATACAGAAAAACAGGGCCTTCAGTCTTCCTCTTCGAAAATGCTTTTTATCAGAAATTTTTCATCCTTTCATCTTTTATGACAGTTAATCATTATGCTATCATTAATTACAAGACAATACTCTGACAGCGAAATCCATTCACATTCATGAAAGTAGTAACAATTGCTTAGTATCAAATACATGATCATTATCCCTCTTTCTAAAAATATTTCAAAACCCTACTTTCTGAGAAACATAAGAGTACTTTTTCTGTTAGAACTGGTTATCTTTCAAAGAGAAAACCAGAGAAATCACTCTGACTTAATACACGATATTGAAAAAGTAACTTTATCTTTATGTGCTTCTATTTCCCTCATCAGTCTTTAAACTGTCTGATTATACTACTAGCTCTTTATGGAACTTTAAAGCTAGTTAAACACTGCCATCACAAAGTCTTATTCTTTATTAACTTCCACGAAAATAATTTAGAAGGGAAAAAAATAGTAGAAAGCCTGTCAAGGTTAGAGAGATTACTATTAAAAAAACCAAAACAACCCACAGTTTACCTGCTCTTTACAACTGCAACGGCTTCCAAAATCTTGGAAATACCCGGGATAACACAGAAGTTAACTCTCTGAAACTGGAGTTATGTGACAAGGTAAAAATGAACCCAAATTCAGATGGGTTTTCAGATTAACTTTGACCTATACCGTCAATGTATCTGCCATCCTTTATCTTGAAACCCTGTGATTTTCTATACTTAATGTTACTGCAGGAATAACTTATTTCTAGGTACCAACCTAAGCAATTCAAACCTTTGACACGGTTTCATTTTTGGGAGAACAAGTACCTGCTTGAGGGCTGTTCCATACAAGCTTCGCAACCTTTTTACGTACGTCTGCAGATTTCATTGTTAAATCCAAAGGTTGTTTAGAGTACTTGTTAGTTACATGAAGTCTCTATAACAGTCTTTGATTTTAGGTCACAAAATATAAACACAGAACTGCTCTGCTTCCAGTACAAAATTCTTTACGTAACTATCACTGTAGGAATTACGATTAACCTAATGGAAGGATAAGTATAAAGCCTTAATGAAAACGTACAGTTTGTTTTTAATTGCCTATTCTCCCCAAACACAGCCTTATTAAATACTTCTACAATACTTCCAAAGAAGTTTGACACACTTCACACTGAAAAAAGGTGGAAGCCCAACGCCACGCTCCCCTCTGCGACGCTCCCTCCTCCCTGCGGGGAAACTGCCCATCGGTGGCGGGCGCTCGGCGGAGCACAGAAGCGTTGCTACTCACTGGTTCATAGGGGGGGCGCTGAGCAGTATGGCCACCTCCTCCTCTTCATACTCTGGACCATCCAACGAGTCGCCTTCGTCCATCGTCCCCAGTCCCCCGATCAAGGAAGGTGGTTGTGGCGGCAGCGGGGGAAAGGCGACAATGCTGAGTTTTGGTGGGGGAAGCACCCTTCCGGACACCTCCGTCCCCCGTGTCTGGCCAGTTGGTGTCACAACGCTACAGTCTCCAGACAACAGAGGGGCAGGCCCCGAGCCTAGTCCCAGGAGTCCTACCGCGGAGCACAAAGCCGGGCCGCAGGCGCCTGAGCTGGCTCCCCCCCCGGAGCCTACCAGGAAGTGGCCCTGCGGCCCCAGCTCCTTGTCCCGGCATAAGGCGGGGTAATGTTCCGAATCAGCTCCCACCATCCCGGTGGAGGTAACCAAGGTGCTCTCCTCAGCCCCGGCCTCAGCCGCCATTATGTTGAGCCTCCCCACCCACCACGCACTGGGGAGGTGGCAACGACTTCCCCCTCCCCGCGCCTCCGCCTGCAAGGAGCAGAGGCGAGACAAAGACTTCTCCAGCGGGGACAGGCTCCGAACAATGGCCGTCTGCACACCTAAATTAACTTTATAAGGCCCCAACACTACTACTTTATTACCCTGCAACCACGAAAGGAGCAACTCCTGCAGAGACACAGCTCCACAGTCAGACACCACACCCCCAAAAAGCAGCGAAAACGTGTGATTACATGAACAGAGCAAAGAGGGAGGGACAGAAAAGACCATATTTATGAGCCGCACCTGCGCGTTTATTATCTCATGGAGGGAGTAGGTTAGCAGTAGCTCGCGGAGCGCGAGATGGCCAGGGAGGCGGGGAGCAGATCTGGGTGGGAGACGGTGCCACAGACTCCAGCTATTGGGGTAGGGCTGGCCGGAGACCGAGAGGAAATCGGTTTCCTTACCCAGCCACCATATACACGATGATGAAGGTCTCGCTGAATATTCAAGTGCTTATTCAGGCAGCGGTGTGCGTCCGGTAACAAGTGAGGGCTTCCTGGTGCGTTAGTTTCTGGTTAAAATTGGATAGTATTCTGACAGGATTTAGTCAGGAGTACTTTTTGGTACTTGGATCCACACTTTCTCAGCAAACTGGAAGTTACTGTTTGTATAGTGGTTTGAAAGCACTGCATAAGAGCCTAGATGCAAAAGAACCCAGAAAGATCCAAAAGATCAAGCATTAATTCACTACTAGTGGGCCTGCCTGTCTTCAAGCAGGATGACAACACTGATCACTGAGATGGGCTTTCATATAGCATGGTGACTGGCTGCCAGGTGAAAACATTCTAAAACTCCCCCCTCCATCAACAAGATAGGGAGAAAATACAAAAACCTTTGTGATTTAAAATAAGGACAAGGGACACCACTCACAAATTACCATCACAGGCAAAACAGATTCAACATAGGGAAATTAATTTACTTTATTACCAACTAAACAGAGTAGGATAATGAGAAATAAGAACAAATCTTCCCCCTACTTCTCCCTTCTTCCCAGACTGTCATAGTTTAACCCCAGCTGGCAGCTAAGCACCACATAGCCACTCTCTCACTCCCCCCCAGAGTGGGATGGTGTCATGGAGGGTAGCAGAAGCCCTTAGCAGGCCTCCCTGCTGTAAAAGTTTCAATGTCTCACATTAATGCCAAGAGCATCGTAAAACCAAAACAGTCCTTCAGCCCCATGAGAAAGTCTCTCCCTAGTTGAGATAAAAGGTAAACAATGGCCACTGTTTTGGCTAGGGGGAACAGCAGTTCTCATGCCCGCTCGACACCTGGTGTGGGCCGAGCTTTGGGTGATCCTACAGGTTGTTTTGGTAAGAACTGTCCAATTATATAGGTTAATTGTAATTTTGTGCCAATCTGCAAGAATAACGTAAAATAGCCTGGACTGGAGGGTTACACCTCTTTTGAACATTATAAAAATGGTGTGCCTTCCTGGATCGGGGCGCTTGCTGGCTTGAGCTTGCTGGTACCTGCTCCTACCGCTCGCTCGCTAGCCTGCCTGCCTGCCTCGCTCCTGCCGTGGTGCCCTCACGTTCCTGATCGGCCCTGCCCGACGAGGGGCTCGCAGAGGCCTGAAACCTGCTTGGGCCCGATCCTGACGAACAAAGGGACACCGCCCAAAACCTTCGAACTTTGCTGAACTGAACTACGAACAGTGAGTAAATTGGAGGAAGAACTCTTTACCTAAAGACTGAGTAACTTTAAAGACTCAAAGGAACTCTAAAGAAATCACAGACTCTCTTTTATCTGCTATTTTCTGAACTGTTATTTTACAACTTCAATCCAAAAGAACTCACGTGGCGAATTTAGTTCGGGAGGGGGATCTCCGTGTTTGAGCAATAAATCACTTGAAAATCCACAAGTGAGTCTCCACGTATTTTCCCCATGTGATAAATATATAGAATCATATGTTTGATCCGATCAATTCGTGGCAAGAGGTCACAGACAAGGAGGAAGGGGGGGTTGAATGTAACTGCATTCCTGCTTGCACCACCATCTCAATAAGCTTAAAGATAAGAGTAATTAGATTGACAAAGGAGGGAGGCATGTGGAAGAGATAGTCTTTTGCATATTTAAATGGCAATGCATTCCTCCTGGTGCCACCTTTCCTGTATGAGCAAATAGAAGAACCAGGACTTTGAAGTTCATGAGGAAGACACTTAAGCAAGACCCCTTACTTCATCAAACATTACCAGAGGGACCACCGGATAAAAGGAGGCCTGTGTGGAAGAGACATCTCACATTCCTAAGAACTGATAAAGAAAACCCAACCTTTTCTTAGAACTTAGTAAATATGTAATAGAATAGGGTATAAAAAGAGAAAGCTGAAGGCAAAGGGTGTGCGTTGGGGTAGATCAGAGTCTCTCCTCGCACCCAGGCCTGTACATTGCTTGATTCCTGCAACTTTATTAAAGCCTTAACTTGCATGAACGCCAGTTTGTGCCTGTTATTTATGACGCCCACAACCTCCCAAACTACCTTCCTTGACAAATTGGCGACGAGGATGGGATTGTAACCGTAGAATAACTACAGATTTATGGCAGAAAATATCATGATGGAGCAGCAACAGCTGCAGCCACAGGCTATGGCAGCTGAAGCAGAGTCTGAGTCTGCCACAGTGGAGGCAGTAGCAGATGATCCAGTTGTTAAGTTGATGTCTGTTTTTGAGATTGCTCACATACGAAAGACTATGGATGCACTTGCAAATGATACCATGAAACAGGTCACCGATAATTTAATAGATATGGTTATTATGCTATATAAAGCTTTCCAAGACGTGGAAGGAATAGATAAAGAAAATCTTCTTGTGCTGGCAGTAGGCTTAATTCGAGCTCAAGATAAAGTAGATGAATTGGAGTATGAGTTGAAACAGGCGAGTGACGAAGGAGACAAGTTAAGGAGAGAAGTTGATTATCTCGATAAACAGCGAAAATGTTGGAGGCAGATCGGCCAGAAGGCAAGACAACAGGTTGAGGAGTTGAAAGCTGAGAATAGCAGGTTGAGTAGCGAGATTAATCGCGTGAACGTACCCGCGGTTACCGATCAACGACTTCGGGAGTTGGAGGAGAGGCTAGAGGGGAAGTTTCTCCAAGCCTTTCAAGAATTACAGCTGCGAATGTTGCCATCGCAGTCCCCGCAGCCGCGCGTAGGGCAGCAGGGCCCAGAGGCGCTGTCGCTGCAGCAGTCCCCGGCACGGCCGGCACCCGTCCCTCTGCCGCGGACCTCAATTCGGCGGACATCTCAGCCTGTGCCACCGCCGCTCTCTCCACAGATAACTGTTTTGCCTTCTCAGTCCCTGCCGCAAGCCCAGCCGGCTCCGCCGCCAGCGGCTCCGATACCGTCTCAGCCCATGCCACAGCTGCCCCCACAGCCGCAAACGGCTCAGCAGCCCGTGCCGACGTCGCTTTTGCAACCAGTTTTGCCAGTCCCGATGCCTTCTCAGCCTCAGGCAACGGCTCAGCCGCAATTAGCGATGTCTTTTCAACCGATTTTGCCTCAGCAGGTTCCGTTGCAGGTTCTGATTCCGCAGGCCATGCTGACGTCCATCCCGGTTAAACAGCCCGCGCCGCAGACGCCATCTTCTTCGCAGCCACGCCCGCAGGCGCCATTACGGAGCGACAAGGACAGCGCGCCTGCGCAGCCCCACTCCGAGCCGTCACCCGCAATTGCGTCAGTGAGCAGTGACACGGAAGTGGAGGAGATAACCGACAGCATGAGGAACGCATCTGTCAATCCCGTTTTCAAGACAGAAACCGTTATAGGACCACGAGGACAGCGCACCACGACTCAGAAAACTCGACCATACACCGCATTGCAGAAGCAGGACATAAGGGAAAGGTATTCCCGATTGCCTAACGAGACTATAACTGATTATGTTTATAGACTTATAATGAATGATGCTGAATCTGTAATTTTGTCTCTTGAAGAGGTAAAGGGATATTGTTGGGGACCTGAAGTGTTTCTAGGGAATGGTCCCGAGGGTGAGCTTGCATTGAGTTCTAGAATACTTTATTGGGCTGGTGCTTATCATCCTTCGGAGAGAGATGAGGTAATCAGATGTCGTATTTCAAATTGTGATCAGTTAGTTGAAACAATCACAAAGCTGGCTTGTATACAGGCCATGGATAATCGTGGAATTAACCCAAATCCTATGAGTCTCCCAATTGAACCAAATAGGCTTCATCCTTTGGTAAAAGGTTTGCCAGGAATTTTGAGAACTGTGTGTGAGGCTAGAAGGGAGCATATTGAGAAAGCGATACAAGAAAAGGTAAGAACAGGAGATAACACATTAAACCACACTACGTGGGGAGAACTCCTAGAAGAATTAATGTTTAAAGGGCGAAATCTAGGTTATACTGATACCACACCTTTACATCCATCCTGGTACAAATCAAGAACATTTGACCGAAGGAGCAAACCTCCACATGGAAAGAAGCCAGAAGTGAGGTATGCCAAAGCTTATGGTGGTCCAGAAAGCCCTGTGGGAAGCCCCAGGACGAGCCCACGGTCGAGCCCCAGGGGGAGCCCTGAGATCAACCGTCGCTCTAATTCGAGAACATTCTGGGGGCGGAATTCCTATTATGGGCAAGGTGACTACCCGAAGAAGAGACTGGTGGAGTATGACCCCATGAAGACTGAAATTGGTGCTATGGGTAAAGCCATCATTGATGAAATGAAAAAACTATTAGGCCAGGATGGAAATAAGACAAAACAGGGACGCAAGAGGGGTTCCAGAAACACCTCTCCCAATAAGTCAGGTCAATCTGATCAGCAAAGGGCTAAAAACAAGTCAAAAAACTAGAAGCAGCGATGAATGCTTCAGGCCACACTCATCGCTTCGTTTCTGCTTGTCAGTGGTCTGAAAAACCTGAACCCTTCATTATGATTCCAACAGGACCAGATAGAACTGCTGTTAAGTACCTAATAGACACAGGTGCACAAATTACTGTGTTGAATGAGCAATTGGCAAAACGCCTCAGAATTCTGCCATCTAGTAAGAAGATAAAAATAACAGGTGTAACAGGACAGCCTGACATATGCCACTTGGCTAAAACGAAACTATGGTTGCCTGGGGAGAAGAGAAGTACCCTGGTAGAAGTAGCATTAGCTGATTGTCGATATAATATTCTCGGATTTGATGTTTTAGCAGGTAGAAGGTGGCATCTTCCAGATGGAACATTATGGAGCTTTGGTGCTTATGAGGTGAGAAATAAGAGGGGAAAATTAGTACATGCTCGTGTTCATTGGTTACAAACTGCTCCTCCTTTGCCAAAGTCGCACATTACCTGTGTTGCACAATATCCATTGCCAGCAGCAGCTAGGCAAGGTATTACTGAAGTGATAGCTGATCTTGAGAAGAGAAAGATCATCACCAGAACTCATTCTCCTTACAATTCACCTGTCTGGCCAGTCCGCAAACCAGATGGCCGATGGAGATTAACGATTGATTTCAGAAAACTTAATAGTAACACTCTTCCTCTCACTGCAGCAGTTCCTAGTCTCTCATCCACAGTAACAGCGATCCAAGCAGCCTCTCATGCCTGGATGGCGACTCTGGACGTGAAGGACATGTTTTTCATGGTACCACTAAGAGAAGAGGACAAACCGCAGTTTGCATTTACTTGGCAAGGTATTCAATACACATTCAACAGTCTCCCACAAGGGTACAAACACAGTGCAACTATTGCGCACAACACACTTGCAGCTTTGCTTGACACTGTTCAACTTCCTAAAGATGTTAAGGTGTATCATTACATTGATGACATCTTGGTGGGAGGGAATGACAAAGAACAAGTTGCTACAGTAGCTGAGAATATTCGAAAGCTGTTAACTGATAAAGGGCTAACTATTCCAAAGGAAAAGTGTCAAGGTCCAAGCCAGGAAGTTAAATTTTTGGGATCCTGGTGGATAGCAGGTGCAATATCTGTGCCAGAGGACACCCTTCAAGAAATTGAAAAGGGTCAGATACCCCAAAACAGGAAGGAGCTGCAACAATTGTTAGGTACCTTGGGTTACTGGAGAAAACACATCCCAGGTTTCTCTGTAATTGCTCGTCCTCTGTATGATTTGCTTAAGAAGCACAAAGTTTGGGATTGGACTCCACAACATTCTGAGAGCCTGAAAGTTCTCAAAGATGAAGTGAAGGCATATCAGAAGTTGGGGCCCTTGCACCCAAAAGACGCCCTAAGGGCTGAATGGGGTTTTTCCGAGAATGCCTCATACTGTGGAATTTTTCAGAGAGGACCCAATGGTCCCAGTAGAGCTCTTTTGTTTTCCTCAACAGCGTTCAAAGAGACTGAGACACGGTACTCGGAATGGGAAAAGGGGCTCCTTTCCCTAACTCGAGCTGTCAAAGAGGCAGAGAAGCTTCGCACTACACAAGACATTGTAGTGCAAGGCCCATTTCCTCTGCTAAAATCGATCCTCAAAGGATCTTCTCCACCAGAAGGAATTGCCCAAAAGGCCACTGTAAGAAAGTGGTATGCTTACCTAGAGGGAATCTCACAGC
Organism: Pogoniulus pusillus; assembly: GCF_015220805.1. NCBI lineage: Eukaryota > Metazoa > Chordata > Aves > Piciformes > Lybiidae > Pogoniulus > Pogoniulus pusillus. Next base: position 190,400 of record NW_026974536.1, on the reverse strand, counting down.
TTATGCCGCTGAGAGAAGGACCTACTAAGGTATCCAAATTACAGCAGCCCATCAACCCTGACAAGGCACTACTTGGTCAGCCATATAAGCCTTCTCCTGTTCAGGTGGCCCCAGAAATGACCGCAGACTCTGATAAATCAGGAGTATGGTTCACAGATGCATCTTCTCGGAGAGTGGGGTCAAAGTGGCGCTACAAAGCCGCTGCCTTGGAGATTGCTACAGGCCAAACCATCACTGAGGAGGGTGATGGCAGTGCACAGGTAGGGGAGTTGCGTGCTCTCATGCTAGCAGCAGAGCACGGAGCAACAACCTTTTACACTGATTCCTACTCTACATTCAAAGGTGCCTCTGAGTGGATTTGCCAGTGGGAAGCGTCCTGGCCTGCATCAGGAATGGTGTGGTCAGCAGGAGCAGGGAGGTCATTCTGCCCCTGTACTCTGCACTGGTCAGACCACACCTCGAGTACTGCGTTCAGTTCTGGGCCCCCCAGTTTAGGAGGGACATTGAGATGCTTGAGCGTGTCCAGAGAAGGGCGACGAGGCTGGTGAGAGGCCTCGAGCACAAGCCCTACGAGGAGAGGCTGAGGGAGCTGGGGTTGTTTAGCCTGGAGAAGAGGAGGCTCAGGGGTGACCTTATTGCTGTCTACAACTACCTGAAGGGTGGTTGTGGCCAGGAGGAGGTTGCTCTCTTCTCTCAGGTGGCCAGCTCCAGAACAAGAGGACACAGCCTCAGGCTGCGCCAGGGGAAATTTCGGCTCGAGGTGAGGAGAAAGTTCTTCACTGAGAGAGTCATTAGGCACTGGAATGGGCTGCCTGGGGAGGTGGTGGAGTCGTCGTCCCTGGGGCAGTTCAAGGCAAGGTTGGATGTGGCACTTGGTGCCATGGTCTAGCCTTGGGCACTGTGGTAGAGGGTTGGACTTGATGATCTGTGAGGTCTCTTCCAACCTTGGTGATACTGTGATACTGTGAATCAGTAGAAGGTTTCAAACGTGGAAGTTTGGAGGGCTGATGACTGGAAAAGACTATTAGAAATAGGCCGATCCAGATCTCTTGAAGTTGGTTGGGTTAAAGGGCATTCTAAACAGCAAACTCCAGCTGCAGCCTGGAATAATCAGGCAGATTTTCTGGTGAGAATAAACATAGTTGAAGATGAGAAAGATGAATGGTGGAGATTAGCTGAATGGCTACACATTAAAAGAGGCCATTCAGGAAAAGCAGACCTCTACTACGAGTGTAGATCCAGAGGATGGCCAATTTCTATGACTACCTGCGGGGAAATCATTTCAGCTTGTCCACAGTGTAAAGTTAGGCTTAGAACTGATCACCCCAACTTAGCTCCAGCACAACACATTAGAGAAGACAAGAAGCTATGGAGCACATGGCAAGTTGATTATGTGGGTCCATTTAAACCCTCACATGGGAAGAGATACATACTGGCGGGGGTGGAAGTAGTTTCAGGATTAGTCATGGCTACAGAAACTAGTGCTGCTACAGGAGCTCAAACTATTGAAGCTTTAAAGCAGTGGTTTAGTTTCTTGCCAATGCCAGAGTACATCCAAAGTGATAATGGATCTCACTTCACAGCGTCTTCTGTACAAGACTGGGCTAAGGGTGAGGGAGTCACATGGGTATTCCACACTCCCTATTATCCTCAAGCCAATGGTATTGTAGAGAGAACAAATGCTCTGAATAAGAAACATGCCATTGTATCTAAAGGTAACTGGGATAAACGTTTGCCATATGCAGTTTTCATCGTGAATAACCGATGGGGTAACTATGGTAGTCCTAAGATAAGAGCATTTTGTCCTGACAAGCCAGTGGAGAATGTCAACCATCCACCGGATAAGTCTCGACACCTTCAACAGTCATTACACAGGTTAAAGGTGGGACAACCAGTAATGGTAAACTTACCTTCAATCGGAGTTGTGCCTATGACCCTGTCAAAACCAAATGGGTTGTATGCATGGGAAGCAACTGATGTAAGTGGGAAAACTCATCGCATCAGTGTACGATGGATTCTCCCAGACTTCTGAATTGCTTTCGCATATACCAGGTTTTCTTGCTTTGTAAATATTCAATAAAGCTGTATGTTATTCAGGGGGTGGGCATATATAGGATTAATCTGTTTTAGGTTGTAGTAATGTTTATGTATTAGTATACTGTTTATATCTGTATAATAGTTAAGAATACTTGTATTTTGTTTTGTTTTCCGATTTTTGGCTTAATGTGAGCCAGGGGGTGGAGTATGTCATGGAGGGTAGCAGAAGCCCTTAGCAGGCCTCCCTGCTGTAAAAGTTTCAATGTCTCACATTAATGCCAAGAGCATCGTAAAACCAAAACAGTCCTTCAGCCCCATGAGAAAGTCTCTCCCTAGTCGAGATAAAAGGTAAACAATGGCCACTGTTTTGGCTAGGGGGAACGGCAGTTCTCATGCCCGCTCGACACCTGGTGTGGGCCGAGCTTTGGGTGGTCCTACAGGTTGTTTTGGTAAGAACTGTCCAATTATATAGGTTAATTGTAATTTTGTGCCAATCTGCAAGAATAACGTAAAATAGCCTGGACTGGAGGGTTACACCTCTTTTGAACATTATAAAAATGGTGTGCCTTCCTGGATCGGGGCGCTTGCTGGCTTGAGTTTGCTGGTACCTGCTCCTACCGCTCGCTCGCTAGCCTGCCTGCCTGCCTCGCTCCTGCCGCAGTGCCCTCACGTTCCTGATCGGCCCTGCCCGACGAGGGGCTCGCAGAGGCCTGAAACCTGCTTGGGCCCGATCCTGACGAACAAAGGGACACCGCCCAAAACCTTCGAACTTTGCTGAACTGAACTACGAACAGTGAGTAAATTGGTGGAAGAACTCTTTACCTAAAGACTGAGTAACTTTAAAGACTCAAAGGAACTCTAAAGAAATCACAGACTCTCTTTTATCTGCTATTTTCTGAACTGTTATTTTACAACTTCAATCCAAAAGAACTCACGTGGCGAATTTAGTTCGGGAGGGGGATCTCCGTGTTTGAGCAATAAATCACTTGAAAATCCACAAGTGAGTCTCCACGTATTTTCCCCACAACCTCCCAAACTACCTTCCGTGACAGATGGGAGTGAATCAGAAAAGTGAGAAAACTTGTAGGTTGAGATAAAGACAATTTGATAGGGAAAGGAAAATCCATGTGTGTAAGAAAAGCAAAGCAATGCACCACTTACCACCAGGCAGGTGTTCAGTCATTTCCAGGAAAGCAGCACTCCACCATACGTAATGGTTACTTGGGAAGGCAAATAACATCACTCCAAACATCACCCCCTTCCTTCTCCTTCCTCCAGCCTTATATGCTGAGTATGACATCATATAGTACAGAATATCCATTTGGTCAGTTGAGGTCAGCTGTCCAGCAGTCCTTTCCATGGGGTGTAGTTTGTTAGGAATCACGTTCGGTGGAGCGCTATGGGAAGATGACTCTTTGTTCACCAATATGGTTAGATGGTCAAATCCACTTTCTTTCCGTGATACAGTGACTTATATGCATTCTAGCAAGAGGCGTGCTCAGCTTAAGATTGGTTACAGTCAGAGGGTCCAGAGTTACATGTAAGGTGTGCATAGGTTAACTTATCACAACATTCTAAGGGTCAGCCTCCCAGACCACCCACTCCAGCCCCCTTGGTTATCTAGTCTCTGCCCACTGCAGCTGTGTGTGGGGTGCTCAGTTGTTTACATCTCGATTTCCTAGCCTCGCTGGGAACCAAGGACGTTCTCAGCGCCAGTTACCCATGTTTATGACTTTATGTCCTCGACTGGTGAGAAATTCTTCCACAGTAGTTCTTGAAGAATAGATTGCTCCAGGGTAGGTGTCCCATGGGGCCATGGTTCCTGCCAGAAAACCTGCTCCAGCATGGGTTTCTGTTGGAGAAATTCTTGCTAGCAAAGGACACAGAAATGATAAACATGAGCAACCCATGCTGGGAGTGTCCTTGAATCCATCTTGGGAGTTAAGATACCAGGCACAGGGTAGCACCCCCCACATGCAGCTGCAGGGGGTGGAGTGGCAGCTGCAGGTGGGCAGAGTTTAGCCAGCCCCAGAGGCTGACCCTCAGATTGTTATGGTATACTGACCTATCCATGCCTTATATGTAACCCTGTACCCTCTATATGTAACTAGTCTTGGTGAAGCACGCCTCTTGCTAGAATACATATAAGTCTCTGCATCACGGAAATAAAGCAGACTATGACCATCTAACCGTATTGGTGAACAAAGAGTCATTTTACCCAGGTGCTCCACCGGTTTACGCTAATAGGTTTCTTTCCATGAGCTGTGGTTCCTGCCAGGAGCTTACTTCATCATGGGCTCTCCATGAGCTGCAGCTACCATTAAGGCACATCTACATGCTCTGGTGTGGAATCTTCCATGGACTGCATGGGCACAGCCTACGTCTCCATGATCTTAGAATCATAGAATCAGTCAGGGTTGGAAAGGACCACAAGGATCATGCAGTTCCAACCCCCCTGCCATGGGCATGGACACCCTACCCATAGATGAGGCTGGCCAGAGCCCCATCCAGCCTGGCTTTAAACACCTCCAGGGATAGGGCCTCAACCACCTCCCTGGGCAACCCATTCCAGGCTCTCACCACTCTCATCATGAAGAACTTCCTCCTCATGTCCAGTCTGACTCTCCCCACCTCCAGCTTTGCTCCATTCCTCCTAGTCCTGTCACTCCCTGATATCCTGAAAAGTCCTTCCCCAGCTTTTTTGTAGCCTCCCTTCACATACTGGAAGGCCACAAGAAGATCACCTTGGAGCCTCCTCTTCTGCAGACTGAACAGCCCCAACTCCTTCAGTCTGTCCTCATAGGAGAGGTGCTCCAGCCCTCTGATCACCCCAGTGTCCCGTCTCTGGACACACTCCAGCATGTCCACATCCTTCTTGTAATGGAGGCTCCAGAACAGGTTACAGTACTCCAAGTGAGGTCTCACCAGAGCAGAGTAGAGGGGGAGAATCACCTCCCTCGACCTGCTAGCCACACGTCTCCTGATGCAGCCCAGGATCTGGTTGGCCCTCTGGGCTGCAAGTGCACACTGCTGGCTCATGTTGAGCTTCTTGTCCACCAGCACCCCCAAGTCTCTCTCCTCGGGGCTGCTCTCCAGACAGTCACTGCCCATCCTATATTTGTGCTTGGGATTGCCCCGAGCCAGATGCAGAACCCTGTACTTGGTCTTGTTGAACCTCCTGAGGTTGGCTTGTGCCCACCTCTCCATCCTGTCCAGGTCCCTGTGGATGGCATCCCTTCCCTCCAGTGTGTCTGCTGCACCATACAGCTTGGTGTCATAGAATCACAGAATCAACCAGGTTGGAAGAGACCTCCAAGATCATCCAGTCCAACCTATCCCCCAGCACTATCCAGTCAACTAGACCATGGCACTAAGTGCCTCATCCAGTCTTTTCTTGAACACCTCCAGGGACAGCAACTTCACCACCTCCCTGGGCAGCCCATTCCAATGCCAATCACTCTCTCTGTGAAGAACTTCCTCCTAACATCCAGCCTATACTTCCCCCAGCACAACTTGAGACTGTGTCCCCTTGTTCTATTGCTGGTTGCCTGGGAGAAGAGGCCACTCCCCACCTGGCTACAACCTCCCTTCAGGTAGTTGTAGACAACAATGAGGTTACCCCTGAGCCTACTCTTCTCCAGGCTAAACAACCCCAGCTCCCTCAGCCTCGCCTCATAGCGTTTGTGTTCCAGGCCTTTCATCAGCTTTGTTGCCCTTCTCTGGACACGTTCCAGCACCTTAACATCTCTCTTGAATTGAGGAGCCCAGAACTGGACCCAGTAGTCAAGGTGTGGCCTGACCAGTGTTGAGTACAGGGGAAGAATAACCTCCCTCGTCCTACTGGCCACACTGCTCCTGATGCAGGCCAGGATGCCATTGGCTCTCTTGGCCACCTGGGCACACTGCTGACTCATCTTCCACCTACTGTGCACCAGTACCCCCAGGTCCCTTTCTTCCTGGCTGCTTGTGCTAATTTGAAGCAAGCTAGAATGTTTTGGTGCGAAGAACAAGATTACAGGCTGTAAAAAGAAAACAATGGTGATGTCTCACAGTCTTGCTGAGAAGTATAGGAACAAGAAATAAAAGCATTAGATAACCACTCAGCACCACTCTCACTTGGGCTGCTGGTAGAGCTGCATCTCTCTGACCTCACTCTCCATTTTGGGCTAACCCAGTTTGCTTCCTAACCTCCTGGCCGAACTTCTATTCTTCCTTGGGACTGGAGTAAGGTTGAGAGGGGTAGGGGGAAGGTGAAGGGGTGGATGAGAGCCCCTCCTGGGGAGTCAGGTTTCTGCGAGGGGAGTTGTGTTTCTGTATTACCTTTTACCTTGTATATTTCTGTATATAGCTGTATAAACTGTAAATATCTGCTTGTATATTGTGCTAGCTGTAAATATAAGCTTCATTCATATTTCCAGAGCCGTCTGAGACTAGTCTGGGTGATTTCTAAAGTGGGGGAGGTGGAGGAACACCCAAACCATCACACTGCTATCCAGCCAATCTATCCCCAGCCTGTAGCGCTGCTTGGGGTTGTTGTGGCCAAAGTGCAGAACCCTGCACTTGGCCCTGTTAAATCTCATCCCATTGGCCTCTGCCCACCCATCCAGCCTGTCCAGGTCCCTCTGCAGGGCTCTCCTACCTTCCAACAGATCAACACCTGCTCCTAGCTTGGTGTCATCTGCAAACTTACTGATGCAGGACTCAATCCCCTTGTCCAGATCATCAATAAAGATGTTGAACAGGACTGGGCCTAGCACTGACCCCTGGAGAACACCACTAGTGACTGGCTGCCAAGTGGATATGGCACCATTCACCACGACTCTTTGAGCTCTGCCATCCAGCCAGTTCCTGACCCAGCTGTCACGGAAGGTAGTTTGGGAGGATTAGGGGAAAATACGCGAAGGCTCACTTGTGGATTTTAAGTGATTTATTGCTCACACACGGAGATCCCCCTCCCGAACTAAATTCCCCACGTGAATTCTTTTAGGTTTGAAGTTGTAGAATAACATTTCAGAAAATAGCAGATAAAGGAGAGTCTGTGATTTCTTTAGAGTTCTTTGAGTCTTTAAAGTTATTCAGTCTTTAGGTGAGGAGTTCTTTCTTTGGTTTACTCACGATTCAGCAGTTCAGATTAGCCGGATTCGAAGTTTGGGCGGTGTCCCTTTGTTCGTCAGGATCGGGCCCAAGCGGGTTTCGAGCCTCTGTGGGCCCCTTGTCGGGCAGGGCCAATCAGGAACGAGAGGTCACCGCGGCAGGAGCGAGGCAGACAGGCAGGCTAGCGAGCGAGCAGGTAGGAGCAGGTAGGAGCAAGCAAGCGAGCGAGCTCCCAATCCAGGAAGGCACACCATTTTATAATGTTCAAAAGAGGTGTAACCCTCCAGTCCAGGCTATTTTACGTTATTCTTACAGATTGGCACAAAGTTATAATCAATCCATACAATTGGAGAATCTTTATGAAAACAATTTCTAAGACCACCCCAAGCTCGGCCCACACCAGGTGTGGAGCGGGCATGAGAACTGCCGTTCCCCCTAGCCAAAACAGTGGCCATTGTTTACCTTTTATCTCGACTAGGGAGAGACTTTCTCATGGGACTGAAGGATTGTTTTGGTTTTGCGATGCTCTTGGCATTAATGTGAGACACTATAACTTTCACAACAGGGAGGCCTGCTAAGGGCTTCTGCTACCCTCCATGACACCAGCACAGAGTGAATCTGTCCAAGCCATGAGCTGCCAGCTTGGCTAGGAGCTTGCTGTGGCAGACGGTGTCGAAGGCTTTGCTGAAGTCCAGGTAGACTACATCCACAGCCTGCCCCACATTCACCAGGTGGGTAACCTGATCATAAAAGGAGATCCTTTTATGACCTTGCCTGGCACTGAGGTCAGGCTGACAGGTCTGTAGTTTTCTGGCTCCTCCTTTCGACCCTTCTTGTGGATGGGTATAACATTGGCAGCTTCTAGTCTTTGGGGACCTCTTCAGTGAGCCAGGACTGTTGGTAAAGTTCTGGGCCCCCCAGTTTAAAAGGGACATCGAGATGCTTGAGTGTGTCCAGAGAAGGGCGACGAGGCTGGTGAGAGGCCTTGAGCACAAGCCCTATGAGGAGAGGCTGAGGGAGCTGGGATTGTTTAGCCTGGAGAAGAGGAGGCTCAGGGGTGACCTTATTGCTGTCTACAACTACCTGAGGGGTGGTTGTGGCCAGGAGGAGGTTGCTCTCTTCTCTCAGGTGGCCAGCGCCAGAACAAGAGGACATAGCCTCAGGCTGCGCCAGGGGAGATTTAGGCTTGAGGTGAGGAGAAAGTTCTTCACTGAGAGAGTCATTGGACACTGGAATGGGCTGCGCGGGGAGGTGGTGGAGTCGCCGTCCCTGGGGCACTTCAAGGCAAGGTTGGACGTGGCACTTGGTGCCATGGTCTAGCCTTGAGCTCTGTGGTAGAGGGTTGGACTTGATGATCTGTGAGGTCTCTTCCAACCCTGATGATACTGTGTGTGTGTGTACTGTGTAAATGACGGAGAGTGGCTGGGCCAGCTCAGCTGCCAGCTCTATCAGCACCCTAGGTTGGATCCCATCCGGTCCCATGGACTTGTGAGGATCCAAGTGTCACTTACTTCTTCCTCATGGATTTCAGGGTGACTATGCTGGTCTCTGACTCCATCTGCCACTTCAGGAGTACAGCTGTCCTGGGGACAACCTGTCCCACTATTGAAGATTGAGGCAAAGAAAGCGTTAAGCACCTCTGCCTTTTCCTCATCCTTTGTCACTATATTCCCCTCTCTATCTAACAAGGACTGGAGGTTGTCCTTGGCCATTCTCTTGCCATTCATATATTTATAGAAGCATTTTTTATTTTCCTTGACAGCTGTGGCCAGCCTAAGTTCTAAATGGGCTTTTGCCGCACTCATTTCTTTCCTACAAGACCTAGCAACATCCTTGAACTTTTCCTGGGACACCTCCCCTCTTTTCCAAAGGCAATACACTCTCTTTTTTATCTTTAATTCCTTCAGCAGCTCCTTGCCCATCCAGTCTGGCCGCCTCCCTCCTCGGCTCATCTTCCAGTACAATGGCACATCCTGCTTCTGTGCCTTTAGGAGTTCTTTCTTGAAGCAGGTGTTATGGAGGGGAGGTTCTCTGTACCTACTTCTGATGGTTTGGGCTCTTACCCGCCCCCCCCACACTTTGTATTTGCCCCAGCTAACTCAGACGGCCTCTGGGAATATAGATGAAGCAATTTATTTACAGCTAGCAGAATTTACAAGCAGCTATTTACAATATATACAGTTATATACAATTATATACAGAATTATACAAAGGATAAACAATACAAAAGCACAACTCCCCTCCCAGAAACCTGAGTCCCCAGGAGGGGCTCTCAAACCACCCCAACACCTCCCCCAGCCCTCTCAACCTTACCCCAGTTCTCAGGAAGAAGAGAGGTGCGGCCAAGAGGTTAGGGAACAAGGTTAGTAGGAGCAAGGTTAATGAGATGTGACTAGGTCTGAAGGCAAAGGCAGAAGTGAAGGACAAAATGGAGAATGTTTACTTCTTCTTCCCAGAGTTCTCAGCGTAACTGTGAGAGAAGGAGACAACATGTTTTCATTCCACTGCCTGTTATCAAGTTCTTTTACCAAAACATTCTAGCTTGCTTCTAATTAGCACAATCCACCCCTTCTCTACTTCACTCAGAGTATCGCTGAGAATTATCCAATCTAATCTAAACCAATATTTACACTAAAACAATATATACAAGTTCAGTTCACACTTCAATCAGATGTAGGTGATTCAAAAGCTCAGAACAGGGACTCCCAGGTGATGTTGGGTTCATGCTCACGTACTGTGGATTCTATCGTAGATTCTCTCAGTGTTGGGCGCCGATGGTACCTAGAACAGAAAACTCCTAACAGCTTGGATTATACACTCTGAATTCAAACTCTCTCAGCTAAGGTTAGATTTCTCTGTGGAATACACTGGATTTCTCCATTCTCCTGCATTACCCAATAGGTATGACCAGGACCTTCAGCAGATACCACCCCTCAGACAGGTTTCCCTTCACCCGAAGGAGAAAATACCCAAACAGTTTTCCCTAACAGATTCTTTTCACATACAACAGGAACTTTATCACCGTCTACTGTTTGGACCAAATATGATTGTGCAGGTCCTGCTCTGTTTACTGAACCTCTACTATTTACCAACCAGGTTGCTTGTGCTAAATGTTTGTCCCAGTTTTTCAGAGTTCCACCCCCCATGGCTTTTAGGGTGGTTTTCAGCAAACCGTTGTAGCGTTCAATCTTCCCTGAAGCTGGTGCATAGCAGGGTATGTGATAGATCCATTCAATACCATGCTCTTTGGCCCAGTTTTTCACAAGATTGTTCTTGAAATGAGTACCATTGTCTGACTCGATTCTCTCTGGAGTTCCATGTCTCCACATGATTTGTCTCTCCAAACCAACAATGGTGTTACGTGCAGTAGCATGTGGAACTGGATAGGTTTCCTACCATACAGTGCTGGCTTCTACCATTGTCAGCACATACTGATTGCCAGAACGAGATCGAGGCAAAGTGATGTAGTCAATCTGTCAGGCTTCACCATACTTGTACTTTGACCATCACTCACCATACCATAAGGGCTTGACTCGCTTAGCCTGCTTAATAGCAGCACAAATGTCGCAGTCATGGATGACTTGGGTGATAGCATCCATGGACAAGTCAATTGACCTATCGCGAGCCCATCGGTATGTTCCATCTCTGCCTTGATGTCCAGACGAATCATGGGCCCACCGAGCTAAGAACAGCTCGCCTCGGTGTTTCCAATCAAGGTCAATGTCAAGTTCAGAGTTGGTATCAACTTGAGAAATCTTAGCAGCGTGATCTGCCTTCTGGTTATGTTGATGCTCCTCAGTGGCTCTGCTCTTAGGCATGTGTGCATCTACGTGCCGCACCTTCACTGGAATTTTCTCCAGTCGTGCATCAATGTCCTGCCATAGATCAGCACACCAAATAGGCTTTCCTTTCCTCTGCCAACCATTCTTCTTCCAGTCCTTTAGCCAACCCCATAGAGCATTGGCTACCATCCACGAGTCGGTGTAGAGGTAAAGGATAGGCCAATTTTCACGTTCAGCTACATCAAGAGCAAGTTGAACAGCTTTTACCTCAGCGAACTGACTGGATTCTCCTTCGCCATCTTTCGTTTCGGTAACTCTCCTGGTAGGACTCCAAACTGCTGACTTCCGTATTCGCTTGTTCCCAACAAGACGACAGGAACCATCTGTGAACAAAGCATAGTTCTTTTCCTGATCAGAGAGATCACCATAGGGAGGGGCTTCCTCAGCACGAGTTATTTTTTCCTCCGGAGGTTCGGAACAGTCTGTGCCTTCTGGCCAGTTGGTGATCACCTCCACCAGACCAGGTCGGTCAAGATTACCCATTCGTGCTGGTTGGGTTATCAAAGCCATTCATTTAGACCAGGTTGCATCTGTGGCATGATTTGGTGATGAACCTTTGCCCTTGAACATCCAGTTAAGAACTGGCAGTCTAGGAGCTAAAAGCAATTGTGACTCAGTTCCAATCACTTCAGAAGCTGCTTTCACTCCCTCATAGGCTGCTAGAATCTCTTTCTCAGTTGCAGTGTAATTTGTCTCTGAACCTCTGTAGCAACGTCCCCACAAACCAAGTGGACGACCACGTGTCTCATTTGGAGCTCTCTGCCAAAGGCTCCAAGTTGGACATTGTCACTGGCAGCCGTGTACAGAATGTTCTTAATGTCCGGACCAGATCGCACAGGTCCCAAGCCCACTGCATGGACTATTTCTCATTTGATCTGATCAAAGGCTGCTTGTTGTTCAGGTCCCCACTCAAAATTGTTTCTCTTACGAGTCACATCATGCAGAGGTTTGACAATCTGACTGAAACCAGGAATGTGTAGTCTCCAAAATCCCACCACACCAAGGAAAGAAAGTGTGTCCTTCTTACGGGTGGGAACTGCCATAGTAGAGACTTTGTTAATGTCATCCTGAGGAATGTAACGGCGACCATCCTGCCACCGCACTCCCAGAAACTGAATTTCTTTGGCAGGTCCTTTGACCTTGTCTCTCTTAATGGCAAAACCTGCTTGCAGCAGAATGTCAATGATTTTGTTACCTTTCTCGAAGACTTCCTCAGAAGTTTGGCCCCACACAATGATGTCGTCGATGTACTGGATGTGCTCTGGAGCTTTACCTTTCTCCAGTGCATTGTGGATGACTGAATGACAGATGGTTGAGCTGTGTTTCCACCCCTGAGGCAAACGATTGAACTGGTACTGGATTCCTCTCCAGGTGAATGCAAACTGAGGCCTGCACTCCTTTGCTATGGGAATAGAGAAGAAAGCATTAGCAATGTCTATGGTTGCATACCACTTAGCCTCCTTCGATTCCAGCTCGTACTGGAGTTCCAGCATGTCCGGCACAGCTGCGCTCATGGGCGGAGTCACCTCGTTGAGGGCACGAAAATCAACTGTCAGTCTCCAGTCGCCCGTAGGTTTACGCACAGGCCAGATGGGACTGTTGAAAGGTGAATGAGCTTTCTCGATGACAGCCTGACTCTCCAGTTGACGAATCAGCTGATGAATGGGCAACAAAGAGTCACGGTTAGTTCTGTACTGCCTGTGATGAACAGTTTGAGTTGCAATTGGCACTTCCAGGTCCTCTATGTCATGATGTCCCACAACTGCAGATTCATCTGAAAGTTCAGGTCTAACAGACAATTTCAATTTATCATCCTCAATCTCTACAGATGCTATTCCAAAAGCCCATTTGTGACCCTTAGGATCTTTGAAACAACCTTGTCTCAAAAAGGCAATTCCCAAAATGCAAGGTGCATCAGGACCAGTTACAATAGTATGTGTCTTCCACTCTTTACCAGTTAAACTGATCTCAGCCTGTATCTTAGTTAACTCCTGAGATCCACCAGTGATTCCAAAAGTAGATATGGGCTCTGTCCGTTTGCAATTGGATGGCAACAAATTACACTGAGCACCTGTGTCAACTAAAGCCCTGTATTTCCGAACTTTTGAACTGCCAGGCCACCTAATGAATACATTCCAATAGATTCAGTTCTCTCCACTATCCCTTTCCTCTTCCTGGCTGGAGGCAGGGCACCCCTAATGCTGAACATGGCATGGAGGGGGTACACAGTGATTGGTGTTGTTGTGAGAGGAATTGCAACTGTTGGAACAATTGCAGTTGCTCTCGGGAGCTGAAGAAGTGACAGCTACTTTCCTGGCATTATTGCCTCTGTTTCTGCCACTCTGCAGTTCCCTGACTCTCTTTGAAAGAGCTGAAGTAGGTTTACCATCCCATTTGTTCATGTTCTCCCCGTATGTGTCACGCAGAGGCATCCACAGTGACGCACGTGATTGCTGATGTCTGGGTGGAATTTGTCTCCTCCTGGGCTGGAATTGCCTTGCAGGAGGTGGGCGTCTGTTCCTGATGGCAGAAACATGCACCCATTCAGATGATGCAGGAACGGTATCCTTTACCAAATTGGTAATGTTTTTAAGATCCTCCTTCAGTTCTTTCATGGTCTCTTTGATGCCATCTCTAATACCATCTTTAAGCTCTGTAGTCATAGTCTTTATGGCACAGATTATACCAGAATGGGACAAGCTATCCTCTATCTGCCCGAGCTGATCAGTGAATTCACCAACAGTGAAAGACCTTCCATTATCACTCCTTGATAGAAATTTACTGGCCAAGATGTTAGCATAGGATGAAGGAGCAAGCTTAATCCGCTTCTTCATGAGACCTGTTCCCAAAGGAATATCGTCAGGCTCATGAGTACCATGATCTCCATAAAGCACTTCCTTCACAGCAAACTCCTTCAGAAGCTTAATTCCCTGCTCAATGGTGTTCCACTTCTTGGCAGCCCATGGCAAATCATCCCGGGAAGGATATCTCATAGCCACAGCCAACAAAAGGTGTGTCCACAAGCTAACCCTACCAAGAGGACTTGCTAGGTATTTGTCCACTCCACTCTCATTAGTGAGTGGTCCCAGCTGCTTGGCAGACTTGTCTCCTACCTGCAGGGCATTAGCACCAATGCCACGGCATCTCACTAGCCAGCTTAGGATTGGCTCACCTGATTCCCTTGTGTATTCCTTCCTAACTTCCCTGACCTCTCTGAGTGGATCCTTGGAGCCCTGGATATCATCTTCCACCTCTTCTTCCTCCTGTTGTTCTGGTGGTGCCTGGCCTAACACAATCTTCCTCATAGCATTCCTAAACTCATGGGAACCGTCCTCTCTCTTGGCAGCTAACCTCATCAGGTCCCTTACTTTTCTCCTGGATTACAGGGGGGCCATACTGGTCCCTGACTCCATCTGCCACTTCTGGAGTCCAGTTGTCCTGGAGACAACCTGTCCCACTATTGAAGATTGAGGCAAAGAAGGTGTTAAGCACCTCTGCCTTTTCCTCAGCCTTTGTCACTATATTCCCCTCTCCATCTAATACTGAGTGGAGGTTGTCCTTGCCCCTTCTTTTGCCAGACTTTTCAGTCATTCCCAGTAACAAAACAAGATGCAATGGGCACTACCAGCACAGGTTGCCAAGTCCAAACATACCAATACTATTTATTATCAGTTTTCAAGGCAATGCAAACTTATTCTTTGGTATGGAATATGGCCTTCAATAGTTATTCTAAAATTATGCACTTTCAGAAAAACACTGTTTTCTTTTTAACTACTGAAATAAGTGCTATAGAACTCTGGACTTGTTACCTCTGACAGACCCACATAAAGAAATAACTTCACACTACATTGAGACAAAACACTTTTTACTTTCACTCAAACCATGTTTATTTATTATTTCTCTACCCAGCTCTCTTCAATTGTTTTTTCTCACTAATGTTGCCTCAACTGATACCAAGACTGACCATAAGAATGTGCCCCAGGAGGGGCTCTCAAACCACCCCAACACCTCCCCCGGCCCTCTCAACCTTACCTCAGTTCTCAGGAAGAAGAGAGGTGCGGCCAAGAGGTTAGGGAGCAAGGTTAGTAGGAGCAAGGTTAATGAGATGTGACTAGGTCTGAAGGCAAAGGCAGAAGTGAAGGACAAAATGGAGAATGTTTACTTCTTCTTCCCAGAGTTCTCAGCGTAACTGTGAGAGAAGGCGACACCATATTTTTCATTCCACTGCCTGTTATCAAGTTCTTTTACCAAAACATTCCAGCTTGCTTCTAACTAGCACACTACTGTGCTAGTTTGAAGCAGGGTAGAATGTTTTGGTGAGAAAAAGTAGATCATAGGCTATGAAAGGAAAACAATGGTGATGTCTACTCCCCTCAGAGTCTTGCTGAAGAAGAAAGGAAAACATTAGATAACACTCTCACTATTTTGTCACACTCTGCTTTGGGCTTCTGACTGAGCTCCATCTCCCTAACCTCACCTTCGACTCACCTTTGCTTCTTAACCTCTTGGCTGAACCTCTGTTCTTCCTTGGGACTGGGGTAAGATTGAGAGGGGCAGAGGGAAGGTGCAGGGGTGGTTGAGACTCAGGTTTCTGGGAGGGGAGTTGTGTTTCTGTATTACCTTTTACCTTCTATATTTCTGTCTATAACTGTATCTACTGTAAATATTTGCTTGTATATTGTGCCAGCTGTAAATAAATAGCTTCATTTATATTCCCAGAGCCGGCTGAGACTAGTCTGGGTGATTTCTAAAGTGTGGGGGGTGCAGTACACCCAAACCATCACAACCTATGCCTATTTGGCAGAGGGGAGAAATTAATTGGGGCAAGATAATTTAATATAAAAATATATATTTATTGATCTCAATATTCTGGACTCTTGCCACCCCCAACAACTGTATATTAATATTAAAAATTCAATACACGGTTGTCATGGAGGGTGGCAAAGCCCCTGAAAGGTCCCCATGTCATGCAAGTTATAGTGTCTCACATTGTAAGCCAAAAGCATCATAAAACCAAAACAATCTTCTAGTCCCATGAGAAGTTTCCTCCCCAGGGAAGATAAAAGGTAAACATCGGCCTTGTTTTCCAGTTTTCGGCCTTGGTTCTCATGCACACTGACCACCTGCTGATGGGCCGAACTTTGGGTGGTCCTGCAGGTTGTTTTGGTAAGAATTGCCCAATTATACAGGTTGATTATAACTTTGTACCAATCTGTAAAAATATCATAAAAATTGTCAGAACTGGTGAGCACACCTCTTTGGAACACTACAAAAATGGTGTGTCTGCCTGGATCACGCACGCTGCTGTATGCTGTTGTTGCTGCTGCTACCAACCTACCAGCTACCAAGCCAGCTACCTGCCTGCAGCCCGTTCCGACTGATCAGCCTGCTCCAGCATTCTTGCCTGTTTCGGTTTCAGCCCGGCGTAAGACTGCTGATGCCTGATCCTCAGAGGCCGAGGGCCTGCTTGGACCCGATCCTGGCCGGGGAAAGGGACAATGCCCTAGTGGTGCTCCAAAACCCTGCTAAGCTGCTGACTGTGAGTAGACTGATGAACTCTTAAAAATCAAGACTGAACAACTTCAAAGACTCAAAGAACTCTTTACAGAATCATAGACTCTCTTTTATTTTACCATTTTCTGAAATGTTACTCTAGCCTCAGCAAAGAATTCACGTGGGTAACTTAGTTTTCAGGAAGGGAATCTTCACATTTAGCAATAAATCACTTGTTCTTTACAAGTCAGCCTCGCGTGTTTTCCCCATGAATTTCCTGTGAAACTGCATTCCACGACAACGGTTATGAAAGCAATCAGGGATAAAAAATGTACAGGAATTTGTTAATTAACTAGCAAACATTCAAACTATAAACAGAGAGGAGTTCTTCCCCACGGCTTAATGCCATTTGTGGTCATATGCTATTTGCCCAGCAGAGAGGGCTGAAAACTCTTTCTTCTCTATGGCAGAGACAACTTCTATTACAGAGGTATTAAAGCTTTTACTCACAACTCTTATTAATTATTAATCACCCTCCAGGGCTGCATCACAGCCTGTATAGAGTTAACACTCCAGGGGGACTGTGGCCATTTGAGCTGATCCTCTAGCTCAGACATAGGGGAGAGATGAACATTCCAGGGATAGGCCACATAAATGGCAACAATAGATAAAATAATATAATTTCATTGGAGCATCAAGAACTTAATGTCTAGAAGCACAGTTTGTTCTCCCTTTTTCTCCCGCTGGCTTCAGCTGCTTCAGCTTCGCCTGTCGTCCTCCGGCTGCTGTTTTGGCTACTGCTGCTTCTGCTGCTTCGCCGCCACTTGACCCCTCCCCCATCTCCCTTAAGGTTATTGTATTGTTTTGTTTTTTTTTCCTCCTTCCTTCCTTCTCTAGTTATTATTTCTCTTTACATTGTTATACTATAAGAAAATACAATTTCATCTTTCCCTGACTTTCAACAAAGGGGGGTCTGTGTTGTGAATTTCTTCCCGGGGAAGGGATCAGCCCAAAGCCGGGACATTATTTTTGGTTCCCAACGTGGGGCACAATCTTGGTTTGTTTTCTTTTTTTTCCCTGTTGATTGATAATCAGAATAAGAACATCAGGGAAAAATGAAATTGTTTGATATATTCTGGCCTATTATTGCCTCAATTCTGGCTCTATCGGTTCAGCAGTGTTTTACAGCTATGGTGCACTACCAAGTGTGTTCATTCTTCACTAAGATGGTCTGGGACTCGGTAAAAGCTGTGCTAAGGAAGGTTGGAGATGTTGTTAGGAATATTTTAGGGTTTAGGAATGTCGTTGAGGGTGTGCCATATGTGACATTGGTGTCAGAGACTAGGAGTTATTTGGAAGAGATGAGCTACCCAGTAGCCTGCCTAATATGTGTGAACTTGATGTTTTTGGCTGCTATTGTAGGTCTGGTTGTAGTGTGGAGATGAGAGAAATGCAGGAACAAACAGGCTGTAAGTGAGGTTTTTACCTTCTCCGGAGGCAACAGCAGGGAGCTAAGGGTTAAAGAAACAGTCTGCGACTGAAGCGGGAGAGGGAAGGCCACGGCACTGGGCAGACGGACTGCTCTCAGGGCAGTAAAACGTCCTGCCTCGGAGCCTTTGAGAGGAGGAAAAATGGTTGGACATGGCCCGTACCCCACTGACCCTGAAGCATGGAGGCAGGAAACTGTCTGGTTCCCGTTCGTACCGAATAGAACAGAGAAAAGTAAAGGTAGAGGCGATGGAACCCCTGCAGAAGTGTGGTCACAAAGGGCTGCTGTGGCGGCGGCAGATCTGGCTGCAGACGGTGTGGGCTATGGCAAAGTTCCTCGGACAGATAAAGTTGAGGAACTGGTTTGTGGAAAATGTGGCTCGAATGTTTTGATCTGTAGGAGGGTCGCTGACACCAGAGCCTCTGCCAGCAGAGAGGCTGCTGAGGCAAAGACTCTTTCGCCTGCAACCAGGGGACCGGAAGGGGTCCCGGGGGAGGCGTCGAGGTCCTCGGAAGGCGAAGCCACTAACGCCATTGAGCCTGCTAATGCCACTGCTCCTGCCTTAGCCCCGCTTGTCTCTGCTGAGCCGACTGCTGTTGCTGCTGTGGGGAAGGGTCCTTCTGCCTCAGTCTCAGCCCCACTACCACATGAGGAACAGAGCCAGGCAGACAAACAAAATTCAGATGATTCAGTGAAAGCCACCTCCCAGAGTAAGACAGAGTTTACTTTAGATAAGGTCTCCCTTGCCCCGGTTAAAACGAGGAGAAAAATGGCAGATAGCCTTGGATTCGAGATAGCTCAGATGACGATGGGGATAAACCAGAGCCGGGTGAGCAAAGGGAAGAGGATCCAGGAGAAGGTACATCGGCTGGTGTGAAGGCCAGTACCCTTGTGGGCACAAGGAGTGGAAAGGCTAAAGCAAAGGAAAAACATATTCAGGAGACGGATGATAGTGATGATGAGGAGAGAACCCCATTGCCAAGGAAGGAGGTCAGGCATATTAGGCAAGACTATGCCCGGAAAGAGCGAGAACTGCTGATGAGTTGGCTGAACAGATGCTGGCATGGAGGCATGGACACCATAGAAATAAACCCTCGGACAGTGAGGCAGTCGGGCGTTTTCTCGAGAGACAATGGCATAGATAAGCACTTAGGACATCTCAGTGGCAACTCTAACCTCTGGTCACACGTATTGACAGCTCTGGTACTGCGGTACCCCAACAGGGATGATTTACCCTGGAGACCCTTACACTGGAATACAATTGAACAGGGGGTTCAGTGCTTGCGAGAGATGGCCATAAGAGAACTAATCTATGGAGATTATACAACAGAAAATCCCTGTAAGAGTACGACACATAGATGCTCACATGCCCAAAAGTAAAGCTACTGAGGAACATCAGCACAACCATCAGGCAGATTTGGCTGCCAAAGTGTTTCAAACCGATGTGAATTGTGATTTGGATTTAGATTGGGAACACCGAGGTGAACTGTTCTTAGCCTGGTGGGCCCATGATTCCTCATGACATCAAGGCCGAGATGCTACCTACCAATGGGCATGGGACAGAGCAATCAACATCTCCATGGACGCTATAACACAAGTTATACATGACTGTGATATTTGTGCTGCTATTAAGCCAAGCGTCTGAAGCCCTTGTGGTATGGTGAGCGATGGGCAAAGTACAAATACGGTGAAGCCTGGCAGATTGATTACATCACTCTACCTCGTTCTCGGACTGGAAAGCAATATGTGCTGACCATGGTGGAAGCAAGCACCGGATAGCTGGAAACCTATCCAGTTTCCCATGCTACTGCACGTAACACCATTTCGGGCATGGAAAGACAAATCCTGTGGCGACATGGCGCTCCAGAGAAAATTGAATCAGATAATGGTACCCACTTTAGAAATAATCTCATAAAATCTTGGGCCAAAGAGCACGGCATTGAGTGGATCTATCACATCCCGTATTATGCACCCGCCTCAGGCAAAATTGGACGTTACAATGGCTTGCTGAAAACAACTTTAAAGGCAATGGGGGGAGGAACCTTAAAGAACTGGGAGAAACATCTAGCCCAAGCCACTTGGGTAGTGAATAGTAGAGGTTCCGCCAACCGAACTGGCCCAGCTCATTCAGAGGTCTTTCAAAAGGTAGAAGGTGACAGGTTCCTGTCATTCGTGAAAAGAATTTGTTGGGCAAGTCTGTTTGGGTATTCTCCCCTTCGGGGGAGGCTACACCTGACCGAGGGGTGGCTTCTGCTGAAGGACCTGGTCATACATATTGGGTTATGCAGAAAAACGGTGAAAGACAATGTGTGCCACAAAAGAATCTGACATTGGCAGAAAGAATGTAGATATGTTGTTATGAGTTCTTTTGCAGATGATTGTGGTGCCCAAAAGCCATGAAGAGCCCGCTATCCATGAGCATGAGCCCTGAGAGTGCCAAGAGTCCTGCTCTATTCCACTCATCGAAGAAAACATCTGACTGTTCTAGAAAACCATTGAGCTAGCCAACGCCTGAGACAGATGGAAATGAGAAGATGAGTGACCGAAAACTGAAGAAAGATGCTTGAAGCCTGGAAAATGACCATCTACGATACTGATGTTATCCCTAGTTAAAAAGACTTGATGCTGCAATGGTAAATTATATTAAAGGGGTGGATTTTGGCAACAAAGTAGCAGAGTTCAAAATCAGAACAGTATTTTTCTCCGATATATCAGTAGATATGATGAAAAACGTCGATGTACATATAAAAACAGGACTGTTCAGCTTGAAAGCACACAATTACATTATGAATCAATAGACTTCCCGCAGAAACACATCGATTTTCGCAACAAAGTTAGCAGAGTTCAAAATCAGAACAGTAGTTTCCTCCCATAAATCATTACATATCACAGTATCACAGTATCACAGTATCACCAAGGTTGGAAGAGACCTCACAGATCATCAAGTCCAACCCTTTACCACAGTGCCCAAGGCTAGACCATGGCACCAAGTGCCACGTCCAATCTTGCCTTGAACAGCCCCAGGGACGGCGACTCCACCACCTCCCCGGGCAGCCCATTCCAGTGTCCAATGACTCTCTCAGTGAAGAACTTTCTCCTCACCTCGAGCCGAAATTTCCCCTGGCGCAGCCTGAGGCTGTGTCCTCCCGTTCTGGCACTGGCCAACTGAGAGAAGAGAGCAACCTCCTCCTGGCCACAACCACCCTTCAGGTAGTTGTAGACAGCAATAAGATCACCCCTGAGCCTCCTCTTCTCCAGGCTAAACAATCACAGCTCCCTCAGCCTCTCCTCATAGGGCTTGTGCTCGAGACCTCTCACCAGCGTCGTCGCCCTTCTCTGGACACACTCAAGCATCTCAATGTCCCTTTTAAACTGGGGGGCCCAGAACTGAACACAGTACTCAAGGTGTGGTCTAACCAGTGCAGAGTACAGGGGCAGAATGACCTCCCTGCTCCTGCTGACCACACCATTCCTGATGCAGGCCAGGATGCCACTGGCTCTCTTGGCCACCTGGGCACACTGCTGGCTCATGTTCAGGCGGGTATCAATCAGCACCCCCAGATCCCGCTCTGTTTGGCTGCTCTCCAGCCACTCCGACCCCAGCCTGTATCTCTGCATGGGGTTGTTGTGGCCAAAGTGCAGCACCCTGTTAAACTTTTCCTTTTAACTTCCAAATCGAGTGAGATTGATTTATTTGGGTGTGTTTACCTCTCTCTCTCTCTCTCTCCCTATATCTAATTCCTTCCTTTGGGAAAGAAGGGGGGAAGAGGGTAGGGCACTCCACAAACTGGGAAGATTTATCCTTTCCCCTCAAGCCGGGAAGATTCCAGCCTCCAAGTCCAGGTGTAGAGATCCCCTGGAGAATTGGACATTAGACACAGGCTGTCTCTTGGGTTCTAATTCAAGTTTCCAGAGACTCTAATAAATTTGATAGGCCCAATAATAATTTGTAGAGTGTCCTACCTTCTTCCCAGGTGACGTTGGGTTCGTGCTCACGTACTGTAGATTCTCTCGTAGATTCTTTCAGCATTGGATGCCGATGGTACCTAGAATAAAAAACTCCTAACAGCTTGTATTATACACTCTGAATTTAAACTCTCTCAGCTAAGGTTAGATTTCTCTGTGGAATACACTGGATTTCACCATTCTCTTGCATTACCCAGTATGTATGACCAGGACCTTCAGCAGATACCACCCCTCGGACAGGTTTCCCTTCGCCCGAAGGAGAAAATACCCAAACAGTTTTCCCTAACAGATTCTTTTCACGTACAACAGGAACTTTATCACCATCTACTGTTTGGACCAGGTCTGATTGTGCAGGTCCTGCTCTGTTTACTGAACCTCTACTATTTACCAACCAGGTAGCTTGTGCTAAATGTTTGTCCCAGTTTTTTAGAGTTCCACCCCCCATGGCTTTTAGGGTGGTTTTCAGCAAACCGTTGTAGTGCTCATTCTTCCCTGAAGCTGGTGCATAGCAGGGTATGTGATAGATCCATTCAATACCATGCTCTTTGGCCCAGTTTTTCACAAGATTGTTCTTGAAATGAGTGCCATTGTCTGACTCGATTCTCTCTGGAGTTCCATGTCTCCACATGATCTGTCTCTCCAAGCCAAGAATGGTGTTACGTGCAGTAGCATGTGGAACTGGATAGGTTTCCAGCCATCCAGTGCTGGCCTCTACCATCGTCAGCACATACTGCTTGCCAGAACGAGATCGAGGTAAAGTGATGTAGTCAATCTGCCAGGCTTCACCATACTTGTACTTTGACCATCTCTCACCATACCATAAGGGCTTGATTCGCTTAGCCTGCTTAATAGCAGCACAAATGTCACAGTCATGGATGACTTGGGTGATAGCATCCATGGACAAGTCAATTGACCTATCGCATGCCCATCGGTATGTTGCATCTCTGCCTTGATGTCCAGATGAGTCATGGGCCCACCGAGGTAAGAACAGTGCACCTCGGTGTTTCCAATCAAGGTCAATGTCAAGTTCAGAGTTGGTATCAACTTGAGAAATCTTAGCAGCTTGGTCTGCCTTCTAGTTATGTTGATGTTCCTCAGTAGCTCTGCTCTTAGGCATGTGTGCATCTACGTGCCGCACCTTCACTGGAATTTTCTCCATCCGTGCATCAATGTCCTGCCATAGATCAGCACACCAAATAGGCTTTCTTTTCCTCTTCCAACCATGCTTCTTCCAGTCCTTCAGCCAACCCCATAGAGCATTGGCTACCATCCATGAGTTAGTGTAGAGGTAAAGGATAGGCCAATTCTCACGTTCAGCCTCATCAAGAGCAAGCTGGACAGCTTTTACCTCAGCGAACTGATTGGATTCTCCTTCTCCATCTCTCGCTTCGGTAACTCTCCTGGTAGAACTCTGTCGGGGTACGGAGGCTGGTGAGAGGCGAGATCGGGGTACTGACGACTCGAGACAGCAGCTTCTAGGCATCTGTGCATCAGTACATCAGTACAACTTTATTAGGGTAGTGCAATGGCTTATATAGTGTCTCTGAGGAGGTGTTTCCAGCCAGCCTGGGGCTGGCAGAAGTGGACAGTACAGATTGGCCCCAAGTTATGTGTAAGGCAGAGATAGGTTACCTGTGGTAAACAACCTGTGAGTACCACCCAGGGGGGCTGGCCAGGGTCAGCCCCCATTGGGGCTGCGTCCGCCCCGGGGGCCGGCAGATTCCACCCCCTGACAGCTGTGCGTGGGTTGCTCATGGTTGCCAGCTTAGGCCCCTGGGAATCAGTAAGACCCAAGGACACTTCCCATCACAGGGCCTGATGTTTACATTCCATACCTCGTTGCAGGAGAAAGCTTCCCACAGAACTCCAGACTTCTGACTTCCATAACCGCTTGTTCCCAGCAAGACGACAGGAACCATCTGTGAACAAAGCATAGTTCTTTTCCTGATCAGAGAGATCACCATAGGGAGGAGCTTCTTCAGCACGAGTTATTTTCTCCTCCGGAGGTTTGGAACAGTCTGTGCCTTCCGGCCAGTTGGTGATCACCTCCACCAGACCAGGTCAGTCAAGATTACCCATTCGTGCTGGTTGGGTTATCAAAGCCATCCATTTAGACCAGGTTGCGCCTGTGGCATGATGTGGTGATGAACCTTTGCCTTTGAACATGCAGTTTAGAACTGGCAGTCTAGGAGCTAGAAGCAATTGTGACTCAGTTCCAATCACTTCAGAAGCTGCTTTCACTCCCTCATAGGCTGCTAGTATCTCTTTCTCTGTTGCAGTGTAATTTGTCTCTGAACATCTGTAGCCATGTCCCCACAAACCAAGTGGCCGACCACGTGTCTTATTTGGAGCTCTCTGCCAAAGGCTCCAATTTGGACCATTGTCACTGGCAGCCGTGTACAGAATGTTTTTAATGTCCGGACCAGATCGCACAGGTCCGAAGCCCACTGCATGGACTATTTCTCATTTAATTTGATCAAAGGCTGCTTGTTGTTCAGGTCCCCACTCAAAATTGTTTCTCTTACGAGTCACATCATGCAGAGGTTTGACAATCTGACTGAAACCAGGAATGTGTAGTCTCCAAAATCCCACCACACCAAGGAAAGTAAGTGTGTCCTTCTTGTGGTTGGGAACGGCCATGGTGGAGACTTTGTCAATCACATCCTGAGGAATGTAACGGCGACCATCCTGCCACCGCACTCCCAGAAACTGAATTTCTTTGGCAGGTCCTTTGACCTTGTATCTCTTAATGGGAAAACCTGCTTGCAACAGAATGTCAATGATTTTGTTACCTTTCTCAAAGACTTCCTCAGCAGTTTGGCCCCACACAATGATGTCATCGATGTACTGGATGTGCTCTGGAGCTTTACCTTTCTCCAGTGCATTGTGCATGACTGAGTGACAGATGGTTGAGCTGTGTTTCCACCCCTGAGGCAAACGATTGAACTGGTACTGGATTCCTCTCCAGGTGAATGCAAACTGAGGCCTGCACTCCTTTGCTATGGGAATAGAGAAGAAAGCATTAGCAATGTCTATGGTTCCATACCATTTAGCCTCCTTCGATTCCAGCTCGTACTGGAGTTCCAGCATGTCTGGCACAGCTGCACTCATGGGTGGCGTCACCTCGTTGAGGGCACGAAAATCTACTGTGAGTCTCCAGTCACCGTTAGCTTTATGCAGGGCCAGATGGGACTGTTGAAAGGTGAATGAGCTTTCTCGATGACAGCCTGACTCTCCAGTTGACAAATCAGCTGATGAATGGGCAACAAAGAGTCACGGTTAGTTCTGTACTGCCTATGATGAACAGTTTGAGTTGCAATTGGCAATTGGCACTTCCAGATCCTCTATGTCATGATGTCCCACAACTGCAGATTCATCAGAAAGTTCAGGTCTAATGGACAATTTCAATTTACAATAGCAATCCCTACAGATGCTATTCCAAAAGCCCATTTGTGACCTTTAGCATCTTTGAAACAACCTTGTCTCAAAAAGTCAATTCCCAGAATGCAAGGTGCATCAGGACCAGTTACAATAGTATTTGTCTTCCACTCTTTACCAGTTAAACTGATCTCAGCCTGCAACTTAGTTAACTCTTGAGATCCACCAGTGATTCCAAAAATAGATATGGACTCTGTCCCTTTGCAATTTGATGGCAATAAAGTACACTGAGCACCTGTGTCAACTAAAGCCCTGTATTTCCGAACTTTTGAACTGCCAGTCCACCTAATGAATACATTCCAATAGATTCGGTTCTCTCCACTATCCCTTTCCTCCTCCTGGCTGGAGGCAGGGCACCCCTAATGCTGAACATGGCATGTAGGGTGTACACAATGATTGGTGTTGTTGTGAGAGATATTGCAATCGCTGGAATAATTGCAGTTGCTCCCGGGAGCTGAAGAAGTGACAGCTACTTTTCTGGCATTATTGCCTCTGTTTCTGCCACTCTGCAGTTCCCTGACTCTCTTTGAAAGAGCTGAAGTAGGTTTACCATCCCATTTGTTCATGTTCTCACCATATGTGTCACGCAGAAGTATCCACAGTGACACACGTGATTGCTGATGTGTGGGTGGAATTTGTCTCCTCCTGGGCTGGAATTGCCTTGCAGGAGGTGGGCGTTTGTTCCTGACTGCAGAAACATGCACCCATTCAAATGATGCAGGAATGGTATTCTTTACCAGATTGGAAATTAGGGTTGTAAGATCCTCCTTCAGTTCTTTCATTCTGTTCTTAATACCATTTTCAATACCTTCTTCAAGCTCTGTACCCAGAGTTTTTATAGCAGAGACAAGGCCAGAATGTGACAAACTGTCCTCTATCTGCCTGAGCTGGTCAGTGAATTCACCAACAGTGAAAGACCTTCCATTATCACTCCTTGATAGGAACTTACTGGCCAAGATGTTAGCATAGGATGAAGGAGCAAGCTTAATAAGCTTCTTCATGAGACCTGTTGCAATAGGAATATCATCAGGCTCATGTGATCTCCATAAAGCACTTCCTTCACAGCAAACTCCTTCAGAAGCTTAATTCCCTGCTCAATGGTGTTCCACTTCTTGGCAGCCCATGGCAAATCATCTCGGGAAGGATATCTCATAGCCACAGCCAACAGAAGGCGTGTCCACAAGCTAACCTTACCAAGAGGACTTGCTAGGTATTTGTCCACTCCACTCTCCTTGATGAGTGGTCCCAGCTGCTTGGCAGACTTGTCTCCTACCTGCAGGGCATTTAGCACCGACGCTACGGCATCTCACTAGCCAGCTTAGGATTGGCTCACCTGATTCCCTTGTGTATTCCTTTCTAATTTCCCTGACCTCTCTGAGAGGATCGTTGGAGTCCTGGATGTCATCCTCCTCCTCTTGACCTGGTTGTCCCTGGCCTAACAGAACCTTCCTCATAGCACTCTTAAACTCATTGGAACCATCCTCTTTCTTGGCAGCCGACCTCACAACGCTCCTTTCATTTGAGTATTGGGATCTCAGCACATTTGCGAGGTCTCGCAGACTAAGTACCTCTTCTTCCTCCTCTTGCTGATCACCAGAGGTCCCCTCTCTTACATCCTCTTTTGAACCACACTGTGTCTTGGCTTTTGCCTTAGCAGGTGCCAGAAACACCTGCACAGCAACAGACTTGGCCGTGTCTGCTGGAGGGTTCGAATCATTGGGGGTCTGACCTGGAGCTTGTGAGTTGAGATCTGCCTTAGATCTAACAGCATTCTGGTCTGCTGGCTGGGAATTCGAGCTGGCTGAGCTGGTGTTATTAGGACTTGGACTAACTGGGCTAGTGTTACCAGCATTATCAGTGTTATTGTTTACATTCCCACCAGGAACATTGGCAGACTTCCCAGAATCTGGAGAGGAGGGTATAGAGACTGGCTGTGGGGAAGGAATTTGAGACACTTTCCCATTTGCTTTCAGAATAGACACCTTTTTAACTTTTAATTTTTGCACTACATTTGAATTTTTTACATATAGTGCAAAAATTAATATGAAAATTAAACCCATAAGACATAGATTAAAAATTTTGAGAATCAAAACAGTTTTACATGAGCAGCTTCCTAAACAAACGTCTGGCATGCCAGTTCTCGGGTGTATTACTCGCATGAGAGCTGTGGCTGGCTTGATTGCAATATTATTGACAAGTGCTCCTGTAATGTTACTCGTAATATTTTCAGTGACATTAAAACCAGCATAACCAAGAATAAAATCACCCCAAGACCAGAAACTGCTTGAAAGTTTAGCTTTGACCTTCTTAAAAACTACATGAAGCAAGAAATAACCAATTTCGTCTTTGATCCAATTGTACACAAAGAAACAGCAAACAGGCCACACAATAGCCCCCACCAAGTACAATAGCTGCTTTATTAACTTCATCCTGAGTCACAGAGTTAATTAACAGTCACTCAAATGAGTTTAGCCCCACGTTGGGTGCCAAATAAAGATGTGGTGGTTTGGATGTTATCTGCCCCCCCACACTTTAGAAATTGCCCCAGCTAACTCAGACGGGCCCCGGGAATATAAATGAAGCTATTTATTTACAGCAGCACAGTATACAAGCAGCTATTTACAATATATACAGTTATATACAGAAATATACAAAGGAAAAGTAATACAGAAGCACAACTCCCCTCCCAGAAACCTGAGTCCCCAGGAGGGGTCCTCAACCACCCCAGCACCTCCCCCTGCCCCTCTCAACCTTACCCCAAATCCTGAGAAAGAATAGAGGTGCAGCCAAGAGGTTAAGAAGGAAGGTTAGTGGCAGTGAGGTTAAGGAGATGTGGCTCAGTCTGAAGGCAAAAGCAAAGAGAACAAAATGAAGAATGTTATCTAATGTTTACTTCTTGTTCCCAAAACTCTCAGCGTGACTGTGAGAGGAGACACAACCATGTTTTCCTTACATAGCCAATTATCTACTTTTTCTCACCGAAACATTCTAGTCTGCTTCAAACTAGCACAAATACAACCCGAGTTGTGTGATGGTGGCTTTGTCTGCCTTGTGGCAAGCTGGTATGCAGGCAGAGATGTGTGGAGTGTGTGGGGAGAGGGAGGGGGAGAGGCAGGGAGAGGGAGGGAGAGAGAGGGAGGGAGGGAGAGCAAGCGAGCTCGAGAACGAACAGGAAGCCACTCTCCTTTATAGGACAGGAAGTGGGGGGGGAGTGGGCTAACCATCACCTGGAGTGTGACCCACCCCTGGGGAGGGGCCAAGACCCCTAGGGTCAGGTTCAGGGTTACTCCCCCTGGAGTGTTAACCCTATACATTCCACCCCTTGGTTAGACCACTTCCACCTTCCTACGAACAGTCTTCTTCTCCAAAGATAGGAAAAAGTGTCCATGGGCTAAGAGTTCTTAAAGTCCTTCTTGGTCCCCAGCTGTATCCCAAGGCGATGTGCTTCTCTGGTCCGGTGCAGGTTGGTGAGGTGAGGTGTGAGCAGGACAGGAACGTGGAAGAAGAGTCAGTGAAACAGGAACAGTTCTTGTTGGAACGCAGGAAAGAGTCTTTTTCCTCTGTGAACAGTCTCTCAGTGTAGGGCACCAGGGAAACAGGCGTAGATGAGATGGTTGTTGTCACGGAAGGTAGTTTGGGAGGTTGTGGGGAAAATACGCGAAGGCTCACTTGTATAGTTCAAGTGATTTATTGCTCAAACACGGAGATCCCCCTCCCGAACTAAATTCCCCACGTGAATTCTTTTGATCTGAGGTTGTAGAATAACATTTCAGAAAATAGCAAATAAAAGAGAGTCTGTGATTTCTTTAGAGTTCCTTTGAGTCTTTAAAGTTACTCAGTCCTTAGGTAGAAGAGTCTTTTCTTTGATTTACTCACTGTTCCGCAGTTCAATTCAGGTAGATTCGAAGTTTTGGGTGGTGTCCCTTTGTTTGTCAGGATCGGGCCTAAGCAGGTTTCGGGCCTCTGCGGCCCCTTCGTTGGGCAGGGCCGATCAGGAACGAAGCAGGCAGCGAGCAGGCATAGAGCCGAGAGCAGAGAGCGAGAGCGAGAGCGAGCTCCCGATCCAGGAAGGCACACCATTTTATAATGTTTTCAAAGAGGTGTATCCCACCAGTCCAGGCTATTTTACGTTATTCTTACAGATTGGCACAAAGTTATAATCAATCCACACAATTGGAGAATTTTACCAAAACAATTTCTAAGACCACCCCAAGTTCGGCCCACACCAGGTGCACAGTGGGCATGAGAAGCAAGGCCGACAGTTAGGAAAACAGTGGCCAATGTTTACCTTTTATGTCGACTAGGGAGAGACTTTCTCATGGGACTGAAGGATTGTTTTGGTTTTGCGATGCTCCTGGCATTAATGTGAGACACTATAACTTTCACAACAGGGAGGCCTGCTAAGGGCTTCTGCTACTCTCCATGACAGTTGTAGACATCCGCTGGAGGGAAATCGGGAACAGTCTTTTCACTGCAGGGCATCAGTGAAGAATCAGGTGCAGGGTTCTGTCAGACGCTTTGTTGTGATGTGATGCTGTAGGACTCCTCTGGATAGCTGCTGGTGTGGTGTAGGTTCTGTTGCATGTGTTGTGGTGAGGGTGTAACTAGGAAAAACAACTTATAATCCCTTATGAACTATAATGCAAGTATTACACAACTATGATACAAATATTATACAACTATAATACAAGATAGCATGGAATACATGGAATACATGGAATACATGGAATCAACTCTGAGATTTAAACCTTTTCAGCTAAAGAGAGATTTCTCTGGGGGACACACTCGATAGTACTAGTTTCAAGCATTACCCAGTATGTGTGACCAGGACCCTCTGCAGATGCCACCCCTTTGATAGGTTTTCCCCCACCAGAGGCAGGAGCAACCCACACAGTTTTCCCCAGTAGATTCCTTTCACAGACTACAGGAACTCCATATCCCTCAACTATGGACAGTAGGGCAGACTGAGCAGGACCAGCTCTGTTGACTGATCCCCTGCTGTTCACCAGCCAAGTGGCTTCTGCAAGGTGCTTCTCCCAGTTTTTGAGAGTTCCACCTCCCATAGCCTTCAGGGTGGTTTTCAGCAGGCCATTGTGATGCTCAATTTTTCCTGCAGCTTGTGGGTAGTATGGGATGTGGTAAACCCATTCTATCCCATGCTCTTTTGC
This sequence comes from Pogoniulus pusillus, assembly GCF_015220805.1. Lineage (NCBI taxonomy): Eukaryota > Metazoa > Chordata > Aves > Piciformes > Lybiidae > Pogoniulus > Pogoniulus pusillus. Next base: position 159,873 of record NW_026974536.1, on the reverse strand, counting down.
CCAGTTGCTTACGAGGTTGTTCTTGAAATGGGTCCCGTTGTCTGACTCTATTCTCTCTGGGGTACCAGGTCTGCACAGGATGTGACTCTGCAGGCCCAGAATGGTGTTACGGACAGTATCATGAGGTACTGGGTAGGTTTCCAGCCATCCAGTGCTTCCCTCCGCCATGATTAGCACATATTGCTTGCCACTGCGAGACCGAGGCAGAGTGATGTAATCCATCTGCCAGGCCTCCCCATACTTGTACTTTGACCACCATCCCCCGTACCACAAAGGCTTCATGCGCTTGGCTTGCTTTATGGCAGCACAGATGTCACAGTCATGGATAACCTGGGCTATGGCATCCATGGGTATGTCCATGGACCTGTCTCGGGCCCATTGGTATGTGGCATCTCTTCCTTGGTGGCCAGAAGAGTCATGTGCCCACCGAGCTAGGAACAGTTCACCTTTGTGTTTCCAGTCCAGGTCTATCTGGCAGATGTGGGCAGCCAAGTCAGCTTGGTGGTTATGTTGCTGCTCCTCAGTGGCTCTGCTCTTTGGGATGTTGTGGGAGAATTTCTCCCGCAGAGGGGCATGAGCTGTAAACATGAGACCTTGTGATGGGAGATGTCCTTGAGCTTGCAGGCTCTAGGAAGCTAGGCTGTGGACTGTGAGCAACCCACGCACACCTGCAGGGGGCTGAGCCTGCCAGCCCCCTGGGGTGGGAACCACAGATTGTTTGGCACAGGGTAAACCTATCTGCGCCTTGCACATGGCTTTGGGCCAATCTGTACTGTCCACTTGTGCCAGCCCCAGGCTGGCTGGATACACCTCCTCTGAGCACTATATAAGACACTGCACTACCCTAATAAAATTGCACTGATGCATAGTAAGCTGCTGAGTCGACTCTTCAGTGCCCTGATCTCGCCTCTCGCCAGCCTCCGGACCCCGACAGGATGTGAGCACTGATGTGTCTGATTTTAACTGGTACTTTGTCCAGGCATGCAGAAATGTCTTGCCAGAGGTCAGCAGCCCAAATAGGCTTCCCTTTTCTCTGCCAGTCATTTTGCTTCCATTCCTTCAGCCACCCCCATAAGGCATTTGCTACCATCCATGAGACGGTGCAGATGTATAGCATTGGCCACTGTTCTCTCTCTGAAATGTCCAGGGCCAGCTGGATGGCTTTTACCTCAGCATATTGGCTGGAGTTGCCTTCTCCATCTTTTGCCTCTGCAACCCTGCGTGTAGGGTTCCAGACAGCAGCCTTCCATCTCCGCTTGCTGCCTACCAGGCGGCAGGATCCATCTGTGAACAGAGCAGATGCCTTTTCCTCCTCAGGAAGGTCACTGTGTGAGGGGACTTCCTCAGCATGGGTCACTGCCTTCTCTTCTGCTGGCTTTCCGAAGTCAGTACCCCCTGGCCAGTTGGTGATGACCTCCACAATGCCTGGGTGCTCGAGAGTCCCCATCTGAGCTCTCTGAGTTACCAGAGTCATCCACTTACTCCAAGTGGCATCTGTGGCATGGTGTGGAGTTGAACCTTTCCCTTTAAACATCCAAGTCAGAACTGGAAGCCTTGGAGCTAAAAGGAGTGGTGACTCCGTCCCAGTCACCTCAGAGGCAGCTCCAACTCCCTCATAGGCAGCTGGGATTTCCTTCTCTGTGGGGGTATAATTGGCCTCCGAACCTTTGTATGCCTTGCTCCAGAACCCGAGTGGGTGCCTCGTGTTTCATCAGGAGCTTTCTACCATAGGATCCAGCTAGGACCATTCTCACAGCTGCTGTGTAGAGAATGTTCTTAATCTCTGGGCTGGTTCGAACTGGTCCCAAGGCCATGGCATGGACCACCTCTCGTTTGATCTGGTCAAATGCCACCTGCTGGTCAGGTCCCCACTCAAAGTTATTTCTCTTTCTTGTAACGTCAAAGAGGGGTTTCACAATTTGACTGTACCCAGGAATGTGCATCTTCCAAATGCCCACAAACCCCAGGAAGGATTGTGTCTGCTTCTGGTTAGTGGTTCCACCATAGTGGCCACTTTATTCACCACATCCATAGGGATGTGGCATCGGCCATCCTGCCATCGAACTCCCAGGAGCTAGATCTCTCTGGCAGGCCCCTTCACTTTGCTTCTCTTAATGGCAAAACCAGCATCCAACAGGATATTAATGATCTTCTCACCCTTCTGGAAGACCTCCTCTGCTGTCTCACCCCATACAAAGATTCACTCTGTGCTGGATCAAGAACTGGCTGGATGGCAGAGATCAGAGAGTGGTGGTGAATGGTGCCACATCCAGTTGGCAGCCAGTCACTAGTGGTGTTCCCCAAGGATCAGTACTGGGCCCAGTCCTGTTCAATATCTTTATTGATGATCTGGACGAGGGGATTGAGTCCAGCATCAGTAAGTTTGCAGATGACACCAAGCTAGGAGCAGGTGTTGATCTGTTGGAAGGTAGGAGAGCCCTGCAGAGGGACCTGGACAGGCTGGATGGGTGGGCAGAGGCCAATGGGATGAGATTTAACAAGGCCAAGTGCAGGGTTCTGCACTTTGGCCACAACAACCCCAAGCAGCGCTATAGGCTGGGGACTGAGTGGCTGGAGAGCAGCCAGGAGGAAAGGGACCTGGGGGTACTGATAGATAGTAAGCTGAAGATGAGCCAGCAGTGTGCCCAGGTGGCCAAGAGAGCCAATGGCATCCTGGCCTGCATCAGGAACAGTGTGGCCAGTAGGACAAGGGAGGTTATTCTTCCCCTGTACTCAGCACTGGTCAGACCACACCTTGAGTACTGTGTCCAGTTCTGGGCCCCTCAATTCAAGAAAGATGTTGAGGTGCTGGAACATGTCCAGAGAAGGGCAACAAAGCTGGTGAGGGGCCTGGAGCACAAATCCTATGAGGAGAGGTTGAGGGAGCTGGGCCTGTTTAGCCTGGAGAAGAGGAGGCTCAGGGGTGATCTTATTACTGTCTACAACTACCTGAAGGGGCATTGTAGCCAGGTGGGGGGTGGCCTCTTCTCCCAGGCAACCAGCAATAGAACAAGGGGACACAGTCTCAAGTTGTGCCAGGGTAGGTATAGGCTGGATATTAGGAAGAAGTTCTTCACAGAGAGAGTGATTTCCCATTGGAATGGGCTGCCCAGGGAGGTGGTGGAGGGACCGTCCCTGGGGGTCTTCAAGAAAAGACTGGATGAGGCACTTAGTGCCATGGTCTAGTTGATTGGATAGGGCTGGGTGCGAGGTTGGACTGGATGATCTTGGAGGTCTCTTCCAACCTGGTTGATTCTATGATTCTATGATTCTATGAACTGCAGATGTTCTGGAGCTCCACCCTTCTCCAGTGCAGTCTGGATGATGCTATGGCAGATTGTAGGGCTGTGCTTCCACCCTTGAGGCAGTCTGTTCCAGTGGTACTGGACTCCTGTCCAGGTGAAAGGAAACCGTGGCCTACATTCTTCTGCAATGGGGATGGAGAAGAAAGCATTAGCAATGTCAATTGTGGCATACCATTTGGCCTCCTTCATTTCCAGTTCATACTGCAGCTCCAACATATCAGGCACAGCTGTGCTGATTGGAGGAGTCACTTCGTTCAGGCCTCTGAAGTCCACAGTCAGTCTCCATTCCCCATTCTCCTTTGGCACTGGCCATATCGGGCTGTTGAAGGGTGAGTGGCTCTTGCTGATGACAAGCTGCTGCTCCAGGCAGCGAATCAGCTGCTGTATGGGTAGCAGGGAGTCTCTGTTGTTGTGGTATTGCCTGCGATGAACTACACAAGAAGCAATGGGTAACTTAACATCTTCCACCTTGTGGGTACCAACCACGGAAGGGTCATCTGACAAGCCAGGCATGATAGACAGCTGCTCTTTGTCTGCAGTCTCTAGAGCTGCTATGCCCACTTGTTCCCTTTCAGGTCTTTAAAATACCCTTCTCGCAGAAAGTCAATCCCCAGGGTGCAAGGTGCATCAGGGCCAGGCACTATGGTGTGCTTCTCCCACACATTCCCGGTGAGGCTTATCTCAGCCTGCAGCACACTCAATTCCTGAGACCCTCCTGTGACTCCTGCAATTGTAATAGTTTCTGTCCCCCTATGGCTGGAGGGGATCAGAGTGCATTGGGCACTGCTGTCTACCAACGCTCTGTACTTCTCAGCTTCAGCAGTGCCAGGCCATTTCATGAACACATCCCAATATACTCTGCTATCCCTAGCCTCCGCCTGGCTGGAGACAGGGCACCTCTAATGCTGAGCAGTGTGACCGCATGAGGCACATGGACCTGAGTTACTGGCTTCACCACCCCTTGGGCGAGAGGGCTGCCTGCGGGACACTGGGGCAACCCCTCTTCTGGAGTTATTCCCTGTGTTTGTCCTCTGCAGTTCCCATAGAGCTGAGGTGGGCTGGCCATGCCATTTGTCCATGTTTTCCCCATGTTCACACAGTGTTCTCCAAAGTGAACCCCTGGATGTCCCCTGTCTGCTTTGGGCTGGTCTCCTACGAGGAGGAGGAGGAGTACGGCGGCGTGTGTTCCTGACAGCTGAGACTTGTACCCATTCAGAAGGTGAAGAGCAGTCATCCTCTGCCTTCTGCAGTTCAGAGACAGAGGCTTTCAGCTCGTTCATCTGCTGGGTGAGGGTTTCCACAGGTGCTATCAAGGTTCTCCTAGACAAACTATCTTCAAACTGTCTCAGGTCATACACAAATTCTCTGATCGTGGGAAGGCTGTTGGGGTCTCTGCCCAGCAGCAGTGCTCCCAGTGTGGGGGCATATGTGGAAGGAGCACACTGGGTCAGTTTCTTTAAGAGGGCTGGCTTAATGTGGACATCATCAGGGTCTGAGGGCAACTGACCATCTCCATAGATTACCTCCTGTACAGCCATTTGCCTCATTCGACCTTGGGGGAACTTTTACTGAGCCAGACCTGCTTGATCATGATGGGGTTCAGTTATCTAAGAGGGGCAGGAGAGTCCTGGCACTGGAGTTGGCAGGGCTCATTAGGCGGGCTTGAAACTAGATATGAAGGGGGTGGGTGAGGCAATTACTCTCTCTGAGAAGGAGAGAGTGGGAAGGAAACTAGAGACAATTGGGGAATCGAGAGCCCAGCTGAAGTGCATCTACACCAATGCAGGCAGCTTGGGTAACAAGCAGGAGGAACTGGAAGTCCTGGTCCACCAGGGTGACTATGATATAGTTGCCATTTCAGAAACTTGGTGGGATGACAGGCATGGTTGGAGTGCTGTACTGGGGGGATACAGCCTCTTCAGGAGAGATAGGCAAGGGAGAAGAGGAGGAGGGGTGGCCCTGTATATTAGGGAGTCACTCCTTGCCACAGATCTTGAGGTGAGGGATGAAGGGGTTGAGAGCTTGTGGGTTAAAATCAGAGGGAGGACAAACAAATCTGACATCCTGGTTGGAGTCTGTTATAGACCACCCAACCAGCATGAGGAAACAGATGAGATATTTTACAAACAGTTGGAGGCTGTCTCAAGATCTTCAGATCTTGTCCTTGTGGGTGACTTTTAAATGCCAGATATCTGCTGGGAACTTAATTCAGCAGAGAGGAGGCAGTCCAGGAGATTTCTAGAGTGCATGTGTCATGGAGGGTGGCAAAGCCCCTGAAAGGTCCCCATGTCATGTAAGTTACAGTGTCTCACATTGTAAGCCAGAAGCATCGTAAAACCAAAACAATCTTCTAGTCCCATGAGAAGTTTCCTCCCTAGGGAAGAGAAAAGGTAAACATCGTCCTTGTTTTCCCGTTTTCGGCCTTGGTTCTCATGCACACTGACCACCTGCTGATGGGCCGAATTTTGGGTGGTCCTACAGGTTGTTTTGGTAAGAACTGTCCAATTATACAGGTTGATTATAATTTGTACCAATCTGTAAAAATATCATAAAAATTGTCAGAACTGGTGAGCACACCTCTTTTGAACATTATAAAATGGTGTGTCTGCCTGGATCGGTGTGCGCTGCCGCTACTGTACCCTGCGGGCCACCAACCTACCAGCTACCAAGCCAGCTGCCTGCCTGCGGCCCGTTCTGACTGATCAGACTGCTCCAGCATGTTTGCCTGCTTCGGCCTCAGCCCGGCGTAAGACTGTTGACGCCCGATCCTCAGAGGCCGAGGGCCTGCTTGGACCTGATCCTGGCCGGGGAAAAGGGACAATGGCCTAGTGGTGCGCCAAAACCCTGCTAAGCTGCTGACTGTGAGTAGACTGATGAACTCTTGAAATCGAGACTGAACAACTTCAAAGACTCAAAGAACTCTTTCAGAAAATCATAGACTCTCTTTTATTTACCATTTTCTGAAATGTTACTCTAGCCTCATCAAAGAATTCATGTGGGTAACTAGGTTTTCGGGAAGGGAATCTTCGCATTTTTGCAATAAATCACTTGCTCTTTACAAGTCAGCCTCGCGTGTTTTCCCCATCAATTTCTCGTGAAACTGCGTTCCATGACAGCATGGAGGACAGCTTCATGACCCAGCTGTTAAGTGAGCCTACTAGGGGTCAAGCTCAGCTTGACCTGCTGCTCTCCAACAGAGAAGGGCTGGTAGGAGATGTGACAGTGGGAGGCTGCCTGGGGTGTAGTGATCACGAGATAGCGGAGTTTTCAATATGCAGGAAGGTAGGGAGGCACTACAACAAAACCCACACCTTGGACTTTCGGAGGGCAAACTTCAATTTGCTTAAGAAACTTATTTGCAAAGTCCCCTGGGCAGCAGTCCTTGAGAACAAAGGGGTCCAGGATGGTTGGACCTACTTTAAACAGGAGCTTTTGAAGGCTCAGGAACTGGCAGTTCCCATGTGCCAAAAGATGAGCCGGCGGGGAAGGCGACCAGCCTGGATGAACAAACAGCTCCTGAAGGAATTGGGGAAAAAAAGAGGGTGTATCACCTCTGGAAGGAGGGGAAGGCTTCTCCTGATGTGTTTAAGGAGGTAGCCAGATTATGCAAGAGAAAAATTAGAGAGGCTAAGGCCCAGCTAGAACTTAGGCTGCCACTTCCGTGAAAGACAACATAAAGCACTTTCATAAATTCATCAATGCTAAAAAGAAGGGCAAGAAGAGCCTCCACTGCTTACTGGACCAGGAGGGGAACACTATAACTGATGATGAGGAAAAGGCTGAGGTCCTGAATGCCTTCTTCACCTCAGTTTTCAACAGTAAGGAGGGAGAAGGAGGCAAGTGGCCTCTTGAACTGGGGGATGGGGTCGGGGAGCGGTGTGTTGCCCTGGAAATTCATGAAGAATTAGTTCAGGACCTGCTGAGCCACCTGGACACCCACAAATCCATGGGACCAGATGGGATCCATCCCAGGGTGCTGAGAGAGCTGGCAGCTGAGCTGGCCAAGGCGCTCTCCATCATTTTCCAGCAGTCCTGGCTCACCAGAGAGGTCCCAGGAGACTGGAAAATGGCCAACGTGGTCCCCATCCACAAGAAGGGTCAGATGGAGGAACCTGGGAACTACAGACCCGTCAGCCTGACCTCAGTACCAGGGAAACTGATGGAGCAGGTTATCTTGGGGGTGATAAGAGCGCACCTGAGGGATGGCAAAGAGCTCAGGTCCAGCCAGCATGGGTTTAGGAAGGTCAGATCCTGCCTTTCTAACCTGATCTCCTTCTATGATCAGGTGACCCGCTTGGTGGATGTGGGGAGGCCTGTGGATGTGGTCTATCTGGACTTCAGCAAGGCCTTTGACACTGTCCCCCACAGCAAACTGCTGGCTAAGCTGTCAGCCCATGGCTTGGATGGCAACTCTCTGTGCTGGGTTAGGAACTGGCTGGAGGGCCGGACCCAGAGAGTGGTGGTGAATGGCGCCACATCCAGCTGGCAGCTGTCGCTAGTGGTGTCCCTCAGGGATCTGTGCTGGGCCCCATCCTCTGTAACATCTTCATAGATGATCTGGATGAGGGCATGGAGTCAGTCATCAGCAAGTTTGCAGATGACACCAAGCTGGGGGCAGATGTGACTGAGTTGGAAGGCAGAAGGGCTCTGCAGCGGGACCTTGACCGCCTGGACAGATGGGCAGAGTCCAATGGGATGGGGTTCAATAGCTCCAAGTGCAGGGTGCTGCACTTTGACTACAACAACCCCATGGAGAGATACAGGCTGGGGTCGGAGTGGCTGGAGAGCAGCCAAACAGAGCGGGATCTGGGGGTACTGATTGATACCTGCCTGAACATGGGCCAGCAGTGTGCCCAGGTGGCCAAGAGAGCCAGTGGCATCCTGGCCTGCATCAGGAATGGTGTGGTCAGCAGGAGCAGGGAGGTCATTCTGCCCCTGTACTCTGCACTGGTTAGACCACACCTTGAGTACTGTGTTCAGTTCTGGGCCCCCCAGTTTAAAAGGGACGTTGAGATGCTTGAGTGTGTCCAGAGAAGGGCGACGAGGCTGGTGAGAGGCCTTGAGCACAAGCCCTATGAGGAGAGGCTGAGGGAGCTGGGATTGTTTAGCCTGGAGAAGAGGAGGCTCAGGGGTGACCTTATTGCTGTCTACAACTACCTGAGGGGTGGTTGTGGCCAGGAGGAGGTTGCTCTCTTCTCTCAGGTGGCCAGCGCCAGAACAAGAAGACACAGTCTCAGGCTGTGACAGGGGAGATTTAGGCTTGAGGTGAGGAGAAAGTTCTTCACTGAGAGAGTCATTGGCTACTGGAATGGGCTGCCTGGGGAGGTGGTGGCGTCGCCGTCCCTGGGGCACTTCAAGGCAAGGTTGGACGTGGCACTTGGTGCCATGGTCTAGCCTTGAGCTCTGTGGTAAAGGGTTGGACTTGATGATCTGTGAGGTCTCTTCCAACCCTGATGATACTGTGATGTCCCACAACTGCAGATTCATCTGAAAGTTCAGGTCTAATAGACAATTTCAATTTATCATCCTCAATCTCTACAGATGCTATTCCAAAAGCCCATTTGTGACCCTTAGGTTCTTTGAAACAACCTTGTCTCAAAAAGTCAATTCCCAGAATGCAAGGTGCATCAGGACCAGTTACAATAGTATTTATCTTCCACTCTTTACCAGTTAAACTGATCTCAGCCTGTATTTTAGTTAACTCTTGAGATCCACCAGTGATTCCAAAGATAGAAATGGACTCTGTCCCTTTGCAATTAGATGGCAATAAAGTACACTGAGCACCTGTGTCAACTAAAGCCCTGTATTTCCGAACTCTTGAACTGCCAGGCCACCTAATGAATACATTCCAATAGATTTGGTTCTCTCCACCATCCCTTTCCTCCTCCTGGCTGGAGGCAGGGCACCCCTAATGCTGAACATGGCATGTAGGGTGTACACAATGATTGGTGCTGTTGTGAGAGGAATTGCAACTGTTGGAACAATTGCAGTTGCTCTTGGGAGCTGAAGAAGTGACAGCTACTTTCCTGGCATTATTGCCTCTGTTTCTGCCACTCTGCAGTTCCCTGACTCTCTTTGAAAGAGCTGAAGTAGGTTTACCATCCCACTTGTTCATGTTCTCCCCGTATGTGTCACGCAGAAGTATCCACAGTGACGCGCGTGATTGCTGATGCCTGGGTGGAAGTTGTCTCCTCCTGGGCTGGAATTGCCTTGTAGGAGGTGGGCGTCTGTTCCTGACTGCAGAAACATGCACCCATTCAGATGATGCAGGAACGGTATCCTTTACCAGACTGGAAATTGAGGTTGTAAGGTCCTCCTTCAGTTCTTTCATGGTATCTTTAATCTCTGTGGTCATAGTTTGTATGGCAGAGATTAGGCCAGAATGTGACAAGCTATCCTCTATCTGCCCGAGCTGGTCAATGAATTCACCAACAGTGAAAGGTCTTCCATTATCACTCCTTGCTAGAAACTTACTGGCCAAGATGTTAGCGTAGGATGAAGGAGCAATCTTAATAAGCTTCTTCATGAGACCTGTTCCCAAAGGAATATCGTCAGGCTCATGAGTACCATGATCTCCATAAAGCACTTCCTTCACAGCAAACTCCTTCAGAAGCTTAATTCCCTGCTCAGTGGTGTTCCACTTCTTGGCAGCCCATGGCAAATCATCCCGGGAAGGATATCTCATAGCCACAGCCAACAAAAGGCGTGTCCACAAGCTAACCCTACCAAGAGGACTTGCTAGGTATTTGTCCACTCCACTCTCCTTAGTGAGTGGTCCCAGCTGCTTGGCAGACTTGTCTCCTACCTGCAGGGCATTAGCACCAATGCCATGGCATCTCACTAGCCAGCTTAAGATTGGCTCACCTGATTCCCTTGTATATTCCTTCCTAACTTCCCTGACCTCTCTGAGTGGATCCTTGGAGCCCTGGATGTCATCTTCCACCTCCCCTTCCACCTGTTGTTCTGGTGGTGCCTGGCCTAACACAATCTTCCTCATAGCATTCCTAAACTCATTGGAACCATCCTCTCTCTTGGCAGATAACCTCACAGCGCTCCTCTCACTTGAGTATTGATGTCTCAACATATCTGCAAGGTCTTGCAGACTAATTATCTCCTCCTCCTCTACTCCTTGCTGATCACTAGAGGTCCCCTCTTTTACATCCTCCTGTGAACCACACTTTGTCTTAGCTTTTGCCTTAGCAGGTGCCAGAAAGGCCTGAACAGCAACAGACTTGGACATATCTGCTGGAGGATTTGAATCATTAGGGGTCTGACCTGGAGGGTTTGAATTATTAGGGGTCTGACCTGGAGCTTGTGAGTTCAAATCTGCCTTGCTTTTAACAGGAGGATTTTGATTCTGGTCTGCTGGCTGGGGGTTCGAATTGGCTGAGCTGGTGTCATTAGGATTTGGACTGACTGGGCTAGCGTTACCAGCATTAGTGTTATTATTTGCCTGTCCTCCTGGGATGCCTGCCAACCCTGACGTGTTATCATTGTTGCTAGGAACATTCTGATTTTGGGTACCTGCCTGTCCTCCTGGGACTCCTGCCAAACTCTGCCCGTTGTTTTTGTTATGATTATTATTGTTTATGTTACCAGTGGGAACATTGGCAGAATTCCCAGAACCTACAGAGGAGGGTGGAGAGGCTGCCTGGAGGGAAGAAGATTGCTGAGAAACTGTTACTGAATTTGGTTTTGAGACAGAATTTTTCCTAGCTCTTACAGAAGCTGGTTTTGAATTTTTCACACATAATGCCAAAATTAATATGAAAATCAAAATCATGAGGCAAATATTAAAAATTGTGAGTAGCAAAACAGTTTTACACGAGCATGTGCCTAGGCAAACAGTTGGAATTCCTGTCTTAGGCTGAATAACTCTCATTAGAGCCATATTTAAAGCAGAATTTCCATTGATTGTCACATTATTGACAAGAGCTCCCGTAATATTTTTGGTAATATTCTCAGAGATATTAAAACCAGCATAACCAAGAATCAAATCACCCCAGCTCCAGAACATATCTGAAACCTTAGCTTTAGCCTTATTATAAGCCAGATCAATAAAATAAGCAACAATTTGAGCTTTTATCCAACTAAATGCCAAGAAAACAAAACCAGACCAGAGCAATGCCCCAACCAAATACAATAGCTGCTTGATTCGCTTCATCTTAATTCCCAGAGCTAATTTCCAATCACTCAAATATATCTAGCCCCACGTTGGGAAAGCCAATTAAAAATGTGATGGTTTGGGGGTTACCCTGCCCCCCCACACTTGTAGGTACCCAGCTAACTCAGACGGACCCTGGGAATATAGATGAAGCAATTTATTTACAGCTAGCAGAATTTACAAGCAGCTATTTACAATATATACAGTTATATACAATTATATACAGAAATATACAAAGGATAAACAATACAAAAGCACAACTCCCCTCCCAGAAACCTGAGTCCCCAGGAGGGGCTTTCAAACCACCCCAACACCTCCCCTGGCCCTCTCAACCTTACCCCAGTTCTCAGGAAGAAGAGAGGTGCGGCCAAGAGGTTTGGGAGCAAGGTTAGTAGGAGCAAGGTTAATGAGATGTGACTAGGTCTGAAGGCAAAGGCAGAAGAGAAAAACAAAATGGAGAAAGTTTACTTCTTCTTCTCAGAGTTCTCAGCGTGACTGTGAGAGAAGGAGACACCATGTTTTCATTCCACTGCCTGTTATCAAGTTCTTTTACCAAAACATTCCAGCTTGCTTCTAACTAGCACACCCCAGTCCCAAGGAAGAATAGAGGTTCAGCCAAGAGGTTATGAAGCAAAGGTGGGTTAGTCCAAATGGAAGGTGACTGTAGGGAGATGCAGTTCAGTCAGAAGCCCAAGGCAGAGTGAGTGAAAATGGCGAGAGTGCTATCTAATGTTTTCGTTTCTTATTCAGCAAGACTCTGAGGGGAGTAGACTTCACCATTGTTTTCCTTTCACAGCCTATGATCTAGTTCTTCTCACCAAAACATTCTAGCTTGCTTCAAACTAGCACATATGAGAATAGAGAAGAAAGCATTAGCAATGTCTATGGTTCCATACCATTTAGCCTCCTTCGATTCCAGCTCATACTGGAGTTCCAGCATGTCCAGCACAGCTGCGCTCATGGGTGACTGTGAGAAGCTTCCTCCCGCAGCGGAGCATGAAAGGTAAACATCAGACGCTGTGATGAGAAGTGTCCTTGGAGCCTTGAGGCTCCCAGGGGCCTGAACCTGTGACTATGAGCAACCCACGCACAGCTGTCAGGGGGTGGAATCTGCCCGCCTCTGAGGTGGGCACGGCCCAGGGGGCTGACTCTGGCCACCCCCCCTGGGTGGGATCCTTAAGGTGTTTACTGTAAGTTAACCTATCTCTGCCTTACACTTAACCTGGAGCCAATCTGTACCCTCCACTTGTACCAATCTTGAACTAAGTCAGTTGTCTACACCCCCTTTGGGGGCTATAAAGGTCGCTGTATCGCCCTAATAAATTGCACTGCTGCGCAGAAGCCACAGAGTCAACTCTCAGTGCCCCGATCTCTCGCCGCACCGGTCTCCGTCCTCCAACAGATGGCGCCCGAACACACCGATTGAACCTCCGGACAACTCCAGGTACGGAAGACCCGCACCCCGGGCCACTCACCGCCAGGCCGCGGAACCGCCGACCAGGCCTCTCTCCCCCCCCACCACCAGGCCGCGAAAGAACCGCCGACCAGGCCTCTCTCCCCCCCCACCGCCAGGCCGCGAATGAACCGCCGACCAGGCCTCTCCCCCCCCCCACCGCCAGGTCGCGAAAAAAAAACGCCAGGCCGCTTCCCCCCCCCCCCCCCCCCCCCCCCCCTCCTCCGGCCACGAAGGACATAGAGGCTTCCACATAAAAGGAGCTGGTGGAAACGCAAGAGATCGGACGCTACTATACCCCTTGCTGGGGAAACACGTCTCCTTTTTTTTCTCTCTTTTTTCCTTTTTTTCTTTCTTTCTGTTTTTCCTTTTTTTTTCCTTTTTTTTTCTTTTTTTCCTTCCCCCTCGTTAAACCCGTTACTAACCAAGGGATAGGTGTCTGCCGATACGGACGGCCTATATAGATAGGCGTTTATTAAAAAAGAAAAAAAAAAAAAAGAAAAAGGGTCGCCGCCCATAAATATGGGGGCAAAAATTTTAATAACGGCAGCTGGTGTGACGACAGGTGTGACCATATAGATGGGCACTTCTGGGGGCAGTGATCGTGCATAGTCAGATCCCCCCAGGGCAGTTGCCGCCGGAAGGCGAACGCACCACCCACACCCCCCCCCCCCCCTTTTTTTTTCCTTCTTTCCTTTTTTTTTTTCTCTTCTTCCGCGCGCTTACGGAACCTTGCCGTTACCATGGAACCTCCCAGCCGCCCCACCCTTCTTCCGCGTTTTTTTCAAAGTATTGGTGACTCCCTTTGGGGAGCTGGCGAACCGACCACGCAAGCACTTTTGGATAAACAAGTAGCAATTTCTCTCCTCTTGAACTTTTTGGAAAAGCGAGGAGTCTCCATGTCAAAGAAAAAATTGACTTCCTTAGTAGCATATGGACTAGTAAGAGGACACTTTCAAACTTCAGACTCTCTTTTTGATGAATCTGAATGGCGCCGCTGTGGCGATACTATTTTTGACCAGGCTATTGACGGTGACAGGGCAGCCAAAAGCGTGCAAAGGCAATGGCGTGATGTCATCAATTGCTTGAAGAAATACAGACTGGAACAGACCCTTGCAGCTACAGCAGCGGCACGGCTTGCTGATGGCTTGGACACTCGGGGGGAGAGACCACTAGAGGCAATGGTTACCCCAGCTAGCTCTCTCTTTTCCGACCTGAAAATTTCTCCAGGCACGGTGGTGCCTTTGATGACTCTCCCCCGTGCATCTACTGTTCTGATGTTGTCCGCAGTGCCGAAGCAACCGGTGCCGCCAACTTCAAACACTCCGACGCAGCCAGCAGCGCCTCAGCAACCGGTGCCGCCAACTTCAAACACTCCGACGCAGCCAGCAGCGCCTCAGCAACCGGTGCCGCCAACTTCAAACACTCCGACGCAGCCAGCAGCGCCTCAGCAACCGGTGCCGCCAACTTCAAACACTCCGACGCAGCCAGCAGCGCCTCAGCAACCGGTGCCGCCAACTTCAAACACTCCGACGCAGCCAGCAGCGCCTCAGCAACCGGTGCCGCCAACTTCAAACACTCCGACGCAGCCAGCAGCGCCTCAGCAACCGGTGCCGCCAACTTCAAACACTCCGACGCAGCCAGCAGCGCCTCAGCAACCGGTGCCGCCAACTTCAAACGCTCCGACGCAGCCAGCAGCGCCCCAGCAACCGGTGCCGCCAACTCCAAACGCTCCGACGCAGCCGGCAGCGCTTCAGCAACCGGTGCCGCCAACTTCAAACACTCCGACGCAGCCGGCAGCGCCCCAGCAGCCGGTGCCGCCTCAGCAGGACGTCCCAATGCAGCCGGTGCCGCCGGCTCAGGACCCTTCGTTATACCCTGCGCTGCCTCAAGACGTTCCCGACGTTCCTGCCGTTCCAGTGCAACCACCAGCACCCCCGATGCCAGCGGCACCAATTCCCCAAAACATTCCTACCATCCCTGCCGTTCCGGTGCAGCCGTCTGCCCCTCTGCTCCCAGCGCCACCGCCCTACAGTGGTCCGTTTTCCCCACTCCCGGCTTCCGCTACAATCTCGCCACGTCCGGCGCAAACTCCTTCTGCTACATTCCGACCCGCCCCCCCGGCTGCAGCGGGCCCGAGTTGGACTTCCGCCGCGGAAGCCGGTCCTTCCTCTCAAGCCCGGGAACCGCCGCCTGTGATTAACTCGGACGCTAGCGACTCCTCACAGTCCGATGCCGACGACACTATTGACAATGTTGCCAACGACTTGCAGAAACTTAGAATAATGCCTTCTGGCAATGCCCAGCCCCTGGCGGCACCACAAGCTACAGAGATCACCGGGAAGACTCTCCAGCTTACACCCGTTGGTCCACAACATCGGTGGCGTGCCGTTATTCGCGACGCCTTGTTACAAGGTGATTGGGAGGCAGCTGCTGCTCTGGAAGGTGCAGCGGCATTCCCAGTTGTGGCAGCACGGACCGCAGATGGACAGCCAGGAGCCACTCACACGGCTCTTGATTGGAAACTGCTTATGCAGTTGAAAACAGCAGTATCTTCCCACAGCTTGCACTCACAACCGACTAAGCAATTGCTGAATTACATCTTCTCCGCCTATGTGCTATGCCCAGCAGATTGTGAGACTGTTGCGAGACTGATTTTAACACCATCCCAGTTTATGTTGTGGGAAAGGGCATGGCGCGATGAGTGCAGGAAGGTGGTGGAGCAGCCACGACAACTAGGCGACCCCTTACTCAATGTTCAAGCAGATATACTGCTGGGAAAAGGGGCTTTCAGCTCGCTGGATGCCCAGATACGTCATCCCTTTGAGTGGCATCATGCGTCCATGACAACTGCCAGAGCAGCTTTTAATATGGTGCCTACAGAGCCAAAAGCACCTAGCTATACCGCTGTTAAGCAAGGTTTGAGTGAGGACTATAACCATTTCATTGATAGACTAGCAGCTGCAGTTGAAGCAGCCACTGAGTTAGATGCTGCAACCAGACAAGCCTTTTTTCGAACCCTAGCTTTTGAGAATGCTAATAATAAGACCAAGCAGCTGTTGTCCATTCTGCCTAGGGAAGCCTCAGTGGACGATATGTTGGAGCGAGTTGCTCGAATGCCTACAAACCAGCAGCAGACATTTGTTGCAACCCAAATGGATCAAGTTCTAGATAAGCACACACAGCTCATAATGGCAGCACTGCAATCCGCAGATGCAGGGAATCGTGGCCACCGAAACAACAACCCACGGAACCCCTGCTTCCGCTGCGGTCTAACTGGGCAGCTCCCCGCCGAGTCAGCCGGATAGACAGCAAACACAGCCTGGTTGATTTCTCAAGATATAGACTGGGGTCTTGATTACTATGTTGGACTCTGGAATTTTACCGTTATTTTTGACTTTAATTATAATATATTTTGTATTTTGGACATTTGTTGGATAAGGTACTGATGCTTATTAATAATATTGGATTTTTAGGATAATGTTAATAATGCAGTAATTCTTAGGCAATCATGATAGAGCATAATTAGCTTTTGATAGTTATTATACTGATATACTATGGTAAGGCATCATATTGTATACTTATAAGTCCCTACTCACTTTTTCTATACTAAAGATAATATGGTACCATATTCTCTTTTACACACTCACTCACACACCTTTTTTTTCTTTTCCTTTTCTACTAGGCTTATAAGTTAAGACAGTATTATAGTTATATGATTATTTTTTTTCTTTAACGTATAGAAATGTAGAATTTTGTCTTTTATATAAACTGGAAAAAAAAAAAAAAAAAAAAAGAGGAAAAGGGGGCGAGGTGGAAGAGGAGCTAGTAAAATAAGAAGAGAGGCATGGAGAAACACTACAGCCTTTTTGGACACATCATACAAGTAAGATCAGTGGATTTATCAGCTTAGGTATTGAATATGTTCGTATTATGCTTTATCACCTGTCTGTACAGGCCCTAAGGTGGATACCAACTTGAATATGATTGGTTTGTCCTTTCATGAAGTGAGCAGAAAATCTTGCTCAGATGGCAGAATTGTGGTAAGATCTTGGGAGAGTCATAGAGATGATGATCATGAGTATTTGGATTATAAGGCATTGGATCTTGGCTAATGAATTTGGGTATTTTCATGAGCTTCAATGATTGTAGCTTAATGGAATAGATTCGGTCTGATCCCTTTGATGAAGGCCAAAGCCCACTTAAAATTGGCATAAGATGGCAAGTGATTTCTTTATCTCTTGCAAGGGCCCTGCAAGGGATGAAAAAACACTGCTCCAAATTCTTGAAGTGAATCGAGAGCTGTGGGAAAAGGCCTAAGCAGAATAGCCTGAAAGCAACATCTAAGACGCACTCTTGTATTGTATTTGGGGGTTGGTAGTTCTTAAGCACAATCGTCAGACGCAGCTCATAGCCGAGGACTGCACTGGGAACGTCAAGATCTCTGGGAAGTATGAAGTGAACTTAAAGCTATGGAGAGATACTGAACAATTCACTTGCCCACAACATCGGCTACCACAGTGAGCTAACGAAGACGTGACAGACTTGCACCCTCCAGAAGCTGTGATGTTCGTCTGGACTTTTGGGTTTTTGAACATTTAACTCACTGTCGCTTGCAGAAATAGCTTTTGGGATCATTAGCTAAGCTTGGGTGGCTGGTTTGCCAGATTGTTGTCACTAGCAAAATTCTTAACAAATGTATTCTCTTTACTTTAGCACCATTGACCTGCGCTCCCACTGAGCACAGCTCGTTTAAAATCAAACGTGGGTTGCTCAAAAGAAAAGAAGGGGGTACTGTGGGAAGCTTCCTCCCGCAGCGGAGCATGAAAGGTAAACATCAGACCCTGTGATGAGAAGTGTCCTTGGAGCCTTGAGGCTCCCAGGGGCCTGAGCCTGTGACTATGAGCAACCCACGCACAGCTGTCAGGGGGTGGAATCTGCCCGCCTCTGAGGTGGGCACGGCCCAGGGGGCTGACTCTGGCCACCCCCCCTGGGTGGGATCCTTAAGGTGTTTACTGTAAGTTAACCTATCTCTGCCTTACACTTAACCTGGAGCCAATCTGTACCCTCCACTTGTACCAATCTTGAACTAAGTCAGTTGTCTACACCCCCTTTGGGGGCTATAAAGGTCGCTGTATCGCCCTAATAAATTGCACTGCTGCGCAGAAGCCACAGAGTCGACTCTCAGTGCCCCGATCTCTCGCCGCACCGGTCTCCGTCCTCCAACAGGTGACATCTGCTTCTAGCCGCCGTTACCAGCTGTGGGAACATTTCTTCCGCAGCGGGGCATGAGCTGTAAACATGAGACCTTGTTATGGGAAAAAATCCTTGACCTGGAAGGTACTGTGAGCAACCTACACACATCTGCTGACGGCTGACCCTGCCAGCCCCCTGGGGTGGAACCACAGGTTGTTTTGGTAAGAAATAACCTATCTATGCCTTACACATAACTTTGAGCCAATCTGTATAGTCCACTTGTGCCAGCCCCAGTCTGGCTGGATACACCTCCTCTGAGTACTATATAAGACACTGCATTACCCTAATAAAAACACACACACGCACACACGCACTGCATCGCACTGCACTGATCGCACGGCACAGCACGGCACTCGCAGAAGCTATAGAGTCTGTGGGAAGCTTTCTCCTGCAGCGAGGTATGGAATGTAAACATCAGGCCCTGTGATGGGAAGTGTCCTTGGGTCTTACTGATTCCCAGGGGCCTAAGCTGGAAAGCATGAGCAACCCACGCACAGCTGTCAGGGGGTGGAATCTGCCGGCCCCCGGGGCGGACACAGCCCCAAGGGGGGCTGACCTTGGCCAGCCCCCCTGGGTGGTACTCACGGGTTGTTTACCACAGGTAACCTATCTCTGCCTTACACACAACTTGGGGCCAATCTGTACTGTCCACTTCTGCCAGCCCCAGGCTGGCTGGAAACACCTCCTCTGGAGCACTATATAAGCCATTGCACTACCCTAATAAAGTTGTACTGATGTACTGATGCACAGATGCCTAGAAGCTGCTGTCTCGAGTCGTCAGTACCCCGATCTCGCCTCTCGCCAGCCTCCGTACCCCGACAAGAGTCGACTCGTCGGTGCCCCGATCCGCGTCGCACCAGCCTTTGAACTCAGCACCTAGCTTGGCTCGTACCCATGGAAGCTCAGACAGCGCACCCCAATAACCCCTGAATTGTTCCAATCCACGATATTTGGGACCCTTCAAACTGACTCCAGCCAGTGAGTAACTGAGAAACTCGATCTAAGACAGAATAATCTCTCAATAAGCCTACCAGTGGCACTTTCATGCCACAGACTCTCTTCCTAAATCCTTTCAAACCTTTGCTAAATTCCCAATTTGTTATACATAGACATTCTGTAATATAATCTCGTAACCGCATACAAAGAACTTGTGTGGGGTAGTTGCAAATAAGTTTGGGGAGGGGGAGTTCCTTGTGTATATAATATTAAATCTTTTAAACTCTTTAAAATTCGGCCTCATATTTCATTTCCCCAAAACCCAGACAAACTCCTCCACAACAAGGTAGCACAATATACAAGCAGATATTTACAGTATATACGATTATATACAGAAATATACAAAGTAAAAACAATACAGAAGCACAACTCCCCTCCCAGAAACCTGAGTCCCCAGGAGGCACTCTCAACCACCCCTGCACCTTGCCCCTGCCCCTCTCAACCTTACCCCAGTCCTAAGGAAGAAAAGAGGTTCAGCCAAGAGGTTAAGAAGCAAGGTTAGTGGCAGCGAGGTTAGGGAGCTGCAGCTGAGTCCGAAGCCAGCCAGAAAGTGAAGACAAAATGGCGAAAATGTTATCTAATGTTTACCCTTCTTGTTCCCATACCTCTCAGCGAGACTGTGATGGAAGGATACATCACAATTGTTTTCCTTTTCACAGCCAATTATCTACTTTTTCTCACCAAAACATTCTAGCCTGCTTCAAACTAGCACAGATCTGTTCCAAGAGGAATGTCATCAGGCTCATGTGTGCCATGATCTCCATAGAATCATAGAATCAACCAGGTTAGAAGAGACCTCCAAGATCATCCAGTCCAACCTATCACCCAGACCTATCCAGTCAACTTGACCATGGCACTAAGTGCCTTATCCAGGCTTTTCTTGAAGACCTGCAGGGACAGTGCCTCCACCACCTCCCTGGGCAGCCCATTCCAATGGGAAATCACTCTCTCTGTGAAGAACTTCCCTCTAACATCCAGTCTATACCTACCCCGGCACAACTTGAGACTTACTTCACAGCAAACTCCTTCAGAAGCTTAATTCCCTGCTCAATGGTGTTCCACTTCTTGGCAGCCCATGGCAGATCATCTCGGGAAGGATATCTCATAGCCACAGCCAACAGAAGGCGTGTCCACAAGCTAACCTTACCAAGAGGACTTGCTAGGTATTTGTCCACTCCACTCTCCTTGGTGAGTGGTCCTAGCTGCTTGGCAGACTTGTCTCCTACCTGCAGGGCATTGGCTCCAATGCTACGGCATCTCACCAGCCAACTTAGGATTGGTTCACCTGATTCCCTTGAGTATTCCTTTCTAACTTCCCTGACCTCTCTGAGGGGATCATTTGAGTCCTGGATGTCATCCTTCTCTTTCTCTTGTTGATCTGGATGTCCCTGGCCTAGAAGCAGAACTTTCCTAAGAGCACTCTTAAATTCATTGGAACCATCCTCTTTCTTGGCAGCCAACCTCACAGTGCTCCTCTCATAAGAGTACTGGGATCTAAGTATGTTCACCAAATCTTGAAGACTATATATCTCCTCTTTTTCCTCTTACTTGCCAGACATCCCCTCTCCTAAGTCCTCTTTTGAATCACTCTTTGTCAAATGTCGTGTCTTAGCTTTTGCTTTGGCAGGTGCCAAGATGGCCTGTGTGGAGACAGACTTTGCCAAGTCCATTGGCAGTTTTGAGTTATTGGGGGTCTGGCCTGAATACTGTGAGTTCAAATCTGACTTAGAGGTAGTGTCGTTTTTGTCAGCTGCCTGGAGATTTGAACTGGCTGAGTTACTATTATTAGTTGAGGGAACATGTTGGATTTGAGTAGTCGCCTGTGTTCCTGGGCATCCTGCCATGTTATCATTCTTGATGGGAACAGAATCTAGGGGAGGAGGTGTAGTGGTTGTTCCTTGCTGTGCCCCTGAGTTATCTTTGTTTTGGTTTGGATTGCCAGGCTGTTTATCTTTCATGAGGGACACTGGCACTGTCTTTTTATTTCTTAAAGGCATCAGAGTTGAGTTTTTCTTAATGCCAAAATTATTATGAAAATCAAAATTAGAAGACCTAAATTCACACACGACAGAAATACCACAGTCTGACGTGAATAAAATTCTGAACAAGGGTCTGCCTGAGTTTTAGGTTAGATAATTCTCTTGAGGGCTACAGATAAAGCAAAAGAAGTAATACTTCCATTCCCTGTAATATTACTGGAAAAAGACTCAGTGACATTAAAACCAATATAACCAAGGATGAAATCCCCCCCAACTCCAAAAAATGGATGTAAGTTTAGCTTTGATCTTCTTCAAAATTAGATTAAACAAAAGGTAACCAATTTGTGTTTTGTTCCAGTTATAAACAAGAAAACAGAAGATAGGCCACACAATAGTCCCAAGTATAATAACTTCATTAGCTTCATTCTGATTCCCAGAGTTAATTAGCAATCACTCAAAAATCAATTTGCCCCACGTTGGGTGCCAAAATAAAAATGATGTCATGATTTAGGTGTTCCCTGCACCCCCCCACTTTAGAAATCACCCAGTCTAGACTCAGCCAGCTCTGGAAATATGAATGAAGCTTATTATTTACAGCTATTAGAATATACAAGCCATTTTGGCTGCTGAGCTGAGAGAGTAAAACCGCTGCGGGGATTGCTGCTGGGATCTGTTTTTCTGCTCCGTTCTGCTGCTCTCCGTGGTTCTGAGAGAGACGTTAAGGTAAGCAGGGGGGGATGGCAGGGCTGTTGTCTCGCGAGAGAGAGCGAGGCTGTGACGGGGGCTCGTGACATCAGCCGCAGGAGATTTAAAACCCCACCACGTGCCACACGAGCCGCCATTTTGGCTGCAGAGCCACAGCCTGTGGCTGGGAGCTCCTTTTTTTTTTTTTTTTTCCCTTCTGTCTCTGACTGTCAGTATCACTGTGCACTATGCCTGTCACTCGCACTACGAAGGGCAGGAAAAGCATGTGCACGCAGACAGACTCAACCCTGGAACACACAGGAGTCCAGGCTACTGGATGCAGGGAGTGCTGGAGCCTCTCACTCACTGTAGAAGGGGAAGGGGAGAACAATTGCGCCAGGTGTGAGCAGGTGAACTTTCTGCTCACTTTGGTTGCAGAATTGAAAGATGAGGTGGCTGAGCTGAAGGATGAAGTATCCAGGCTCAGGTCGATAAGGGAAAATGAAAGGGAGTTGGATCTGTGGGAGCAGGCTCTGCAGATCGCCCCTAATAAGGGAACTGCCCCTGGAAACAGGGAGGGATGGATACAAATCCCTGTCAAAGGCAGCAAGAGAAGTCCACCCCGGCCCTCTCCTCCTCTTCCACTGCCCTTGTATAACAAGTATGAGGCACTTCATGAAGAGAGCAGGGAGGATGGGAGGGCTGAGGAGCATCTATCCAGGATGCCTAGGGTGGAGCAATCCCCACCAACTGTGGTTACTAGCTCCGCAAAAAACAAGAAAAAGAGAAGAGCCTTGGTCGTTGGGGACTCCGTTTTGAAGGGGACGGAGGGACCCATTTTTCATCCCAACCCGTCTCACAGGGAGGTCTGCTCCCTTCCTGGTGCCCGGGTTAGGGACATCGCCAGGAGACTCCCAAACCTAATCCGGCCCTCTGATTATTACCCCTTATTGGTAATACAGGCTGGCAGAGATGAAATCGAGAAGAAGGGAACCAGGGCAATTAAAAAGGAATTCAAGGCCCTGGGGAAATTGATAGATGAGGCAGGAGCACAGGTGGTGTTCTGCTCAGTCCCCCCCTGTGGCAAGAGAGTTCACAGAGAGGAACAGCAGAACCTATGACATCAACAGTTGGCTCAAGGGATGGTGTGAGAGGAGGCACTTTGGCTTCTTCGACCTTGGGGGAACTTTTACTGATCCAGACCTGCTTGATCATGATGGGGTTCAGTTATCTAAGAGGGGCAGGAGAGTCCTGGCACTGGAGTTGGCAGGGCTCATTAGGCGGGCTTGAAACTAGATATGAAGGGGGTGGGTGAGGCAATTACTCTCTCTGAGAAGGAGAGAGTGGGAAGGAAACTAGGGACAACTGGGGAATCGAGAGCCCAGCTGAAGTGCATCTTGGGTAACAAGCAGGAGGAATTGGAAGTCCTGGTCCACCAGGGTGACTATGATATAGTTGCCATTTCAGAAACTTGGTGGCTCCAGCGCGGGAACTCACGGGGCAGTCCCCCCTTCATGGGGCAGTCCTCCCCCCCTTCACGGCTGCAGGGCAGGCGAGGGGGCAGGGAAACCAGGTGGCTTTTCCCCTTTCCCCCCGAAGTCCGGGCAGGAGAGGCATTTAGGGGTACAGGACTCCAGGACACTTGGATGGCAACACTCTGTGCTAAAGACCTGCTGCCTAGGTGAGCCACATGGTCACTGACCACCTGCCCCAGTATAAAAGGCTAACCTATAGGGGTAGTGCCAATGGCACGGGGTAAACCCAGAGGCTTATATGCCTGGGAAGCCCTAGATGCAAATGGAAAAGGCCACCAGATTAGTGCACGGTGGATCGTCCCCAATTACTAATTGTCAAGCCTGGCCTTCATAGGTCGAGGCAGGTTTTGTCTCCTTACAGGTTAAGGACAGTCAAGGACCAGTTCCTGACCAGCACCTGGGAAAGGGAGAGCCAGCTACACAAGAGATGGAGTCATATCACTGGGGTGGCCAGAGGATGATGGCATCAGGACCCACGGACTGTGACCTCCAGCCATGGACTCAGAGCATCTAAGGCTCTGCCATGAACTTGGTTGCTCTACCAGGAACTGAGCAATTCTTCAAACTGACTGTGTAGCTTTATTTAATACTGTTTGGGGCTATTGTTAAGCCTTGTTAAGTATTGTTAAATATTGTTGGGGCGATTAATGTGTTATATATTGTTAATGTTGGAAAAGGCTAAGCTATATATATATATTAATAGGTTACTAAATTGAAGTGGGATCACCTATCACTCAAGTTCTAGACAAAGATTCTCATTACCACCGGGGTGGGATGTCCTGGAGTCCTGTACCCCTAAATTCCTCTCCTGCCCGGACTTCGGGGGGAAAGGGGAAAAGCCGCCTGGTTTCCCTCCCCCCTCGCCTGCCCTGCAGCCGTGAAGGGGGGGAGGACTGCCCTGTGAGTTCCCGCGCTGGAGCCAGGCTGGGATTGGCTGTGCGCTTTCGCACCTAAGGTGCGGTAACTCTGCCCTTTGTCTAGCGAAGGTTATAACTATTGGGGGTCTTCCCGCCTTTGGGGTTCCCGCTTTGGAGTTTTGCCTGTGCCTGGACGTATGTGTCTGCCTGAGCTCACACACTCTCCTGGCCTTGACTGCAGAGACCTTCAAAGGGATTGCTTTCCTATTGACACCTTTCTGTGCCTAATGACCCTTAACGACCTCTTAACGATCCACCTGCAGCTGTTGAAAGGGAGCGAGAGAGAGAAACAGACCGCACGGGGAAGCCTGAGCAGAACAAGAGGACACAGCCTCAAGCTACGCCAGGGGAAATTTAGGCTTGAGGTGAGGAGAAAGTTCTCCACTGAGTGAGTCATTGGACACTGGAATGGGCTGCCCGGGGAGGTGGTGGAGTCGCCGTCCCTGGGGCTGTTCAAGGCAAGATTGGACGTGGCACTTGGTGCCATGGTCTAGCCTTGAGCTCTGTGGTAAAGGGCTGGACTTCATGATCTATGAGGTCTCTTCCAACCTTGTTGATACTGTGATAAAAGGTGATCAGGTTGGTGAGACAGGACCTGCCCTTCCTAAACCCATGCTGGCTGGGCCTGATCCCTTGGCCATCATGTAGGTACTTTGTGATGGTACCCAAGATGACCTGTTCTATCACCTTGCCTGGCATTGAGGTCAGGCTCACAGGTCTGTAGTTTTCTGGCTCCTTTTTTTGACCCTTCTTGTGGATGGGTATCACACTGGCCAGCTTCCAGTCTTCGGGGACCTCTCCAGTGAGCCAGGACTGCTGATAGATGATGGGGAGTGCCTTGGCCAGCTCAGCTGCCAGCTCTCAGCACCCTAGGATGGATCCCATCCGGTCCCATGGACTTGTGAGGATCCAAATGTCTCAGCAGGTTCCTTACTTCTTCCTCATGGATTTCAGGGGGACTATACTGGTCCCTGACTCCATCCACCACTTCAGGAGTCCAGCTGTCCTGGAGACAACCTGTCCCACTAGTGAAGATTGAGGTAAAGAAGGTGTTAAGCACCTCTGCCTTTTCCTCATCCTTTGTCACTCTATTCCCCTCTCTATCTAATAAGGACTGGAGGTTGTCCTTGGCCCTTCTCTGCCATTCAGATATTTAAAGAAACATTTTTTATTTTCCTTGACAGCCATGGCAGCCTAAGCTCCAAATGGGCTTTTGCCTCTCTAATTTTTCCTCTACAAGACCTAGCAACTTCCTTGAACTTTTCCTGGGACACCTCCCCTCTTTTCCAAAGGTGATATATTCTCTTTTTAGTCTTTAATTCCTTCAGCAGCTCCCTGCCCATCCAGTCTGGCTGCCTCCCTCGTCGGCTCGTCTTCCGGCTCAATGGCACTGCCTGCTCCTGTGCCTTCAGGAGTTCTTTCTTGAAGTAGGTCCAACCTTCCGGGGCCCCTTTGTTTCTAAGGGCTTTTTCCCAAGGAACTTTCTGAATTAGTTCCTTAAATAGGCTGAAGTCTGCCCTTCGGAAGTCCAGTGTGGAGGTTCTGTTGATGCCCCTCCTGGTTTCTCCATGTATTGAAAACTCTATAATTTCATGGTCACTGGACCCCAGGCAGCCTCCAACCACCACATCCCCAACCAGCCCCTCTCTATTTGTGAGCAGCAGGTCAAGCAGGGCTGCCCCCCTGGTAGGCTCACGTAACAGCTGGGATAGGAAGTTGTCTTCCACACATTGCAGAAACCTTCTAGACTGCTTCTTCTCTGCAGTGTTTAAGTCCCAGCAGATGTCTGGTAGGTTAAAGTCGCCCACCAGAACAAGGGCAGGTGATCTTGAGGCAGCCTCCAGTTGCTTAAAGAGTAATAAATCAACCTCTTCTTCCTGGTTGGGTGGTCTGTAACAGACTCCAACCAGGATATCAGTCTTGTTGGCCTTCCCCTTAATTCTCGCCCATAATGACTCAACTTGATCATCCTTGATTTCTGCCCCCATGACCTCCAGAGCATTCTTAATATACAGAGCCACTCCCCCACCTCTTCTCCCTTGCCTGTCTCTCCTGAAGAGTCTGTAGCTATTGATTACAGCACTCCAATTATGCAAGTCATCCCACCACGTTTCAGTGATGGTGACAATATCATAGTTTTCCTCCAGCACCAGAGCTTCCAGCTCCTCTTGTTTGTTACCCATACTGCGTGTCTTAGTGTGCATGTACTTCAGCTGGGCTGCTATCCTCAGTTTCCTTTGATTTATCTCTAGTGCTGTCATGTTTAACCCCCTCCCCCTTCCACTCTATTTTAAAGCCCTCTCAACAAGCCCAGCCAGCTCATGTAATTGAATCTTCATTCAATTTCCAGAGCTGAGTCTAGTCTGGGTGATATCCAAAGTGGGGGGGAGGGGGGGGTGGGTAACACCCAAACCATCACATCCTTTTATTTTGGAGTGTTTTTTAGTTAACTCTGGGAATCAGAATGAAGCTAATGAAGCTATTTTACTTAGTTGGGGCTATTATGTGGCCTATTTTCTGCTTTCTTGTTTATAATTGGGTCAAAGCGCAAATTGATTACTTTTTGTTGAATACAATTTTCGAGAAGATAAAATCAAAAATTACATCCATTTTTTGGAGTTGTGGGATTACGTTTAACATTACTGGGTCTTTACCAGTAACATTACAGGAAATGTTCTTCTGCTTTGTCCACATCTTTAATGAGTGTAATTTTGCCTAAGACCCATGTACCTAATCCTATGAGGAGAGGTTGAGGGAGCTGGGCCTGTTTAGCCTGGAGAAGAGGAGGCTCAGGGGTGATCTTCTTACTGTCTACAACTACCTGAAGGGGCATTGTAGCCAGGTGGGGGGTGGCCTCTTCTCCCAGGTAACCAGCAATAGAACAAGGGGACACAGTCTCAAGTTGTGCCAGGGTAGGTATAGGCTGGATATTAGGAAGAAGTTCTTCACAGAGAGAGTGATTTCCCATTGGAATGGGCTGCCCAGGGAGGTGGTGGAGGCACCGTCCCTGGAGGTCTTCAAGAAAAGACTGGATGAGGCACTTAGTGCCATGGTCTAGTTGATTGGATAGGGCTGGGTGCTAGGTTGGACTGGATGATCTTGGAGGTCTCTTCCAACCTGGTTGATTCTATGACATTCCTCTTGGAACAGGTCTCATGAAGAAGCTTATTAAGCTTGCTCCTTTGTCCTATGCTAACATCATGGCTAGCAGGTTTCTATCAAGGAGTGATAACGGAAGGCTTCTCAATGTTGGTGAACTCACTGACCAGATGAAGCAGATAGAGGACAGCTTGTCACATTTTGCTATAATCTCTGCTATAAAGACAATGACTACAGAGATAAAGGGGATGAAAGATGGCACTAAGAATGGCATTAAAAATAGCACGAGAGAACCAAAGGAGAAACTTAAGACCATTTCTGTTGCAGCCTGTGCTGCTTGTTATCTTTGCTTGCTGCGGAAACTGTGGTCAGAAAGGCCTGTAGACCAGTGTGATCAATGCCTAGCCACACGGGACTCCAGATGATTCAATGTGAATTATGCCAGAGTCAATTTATTAAGTTACAAGTTGAGTACACACAGCCAGTAGAGCACATGCCTACACATTAGCATAATTAGTCAAGGACAAACCACTACATCAGCATAAACCATGCCTTGTTATTCTCATTAATGAGGTGTCCATTATCTATCCCTTCTGAGATAAGGAAGTCCGTAGCTGGTGGGAATCAAGGTCAGCCATCCACTTGTTATTCTTCTTCATTCCGTCCCACAACTCTTCTGCACCTGCAGCCCACAACTCCCCCTTTTGTTTTTTCTTAAAAATTAAGGTAGCGTTTCTCATCCAATTTGCAGGGCCCTTTGCAAAAGGAATGAAAAACACAGTACCCCAAAACACTACTAAGAAAGGCAGCTGCTCCTCAGCTTGTCCAATGTGTAGGTTCTTCTGCACTCTAATAACAGAGGGTCGAGCTGGTAACTACTTTTACAGTTGCCTACTCATTAAAATAGCATTGCTAGAAGCTTGTGAAGTTCATTAAGAGTGAACAAAGCTCAAAGCTTAACCATATCTCAGTATACATTCCAATACACAGTCATCTGAGCAAAAATCTTTGCTTACTGCCAAGAAGACTGAACATAAACAGCTGTTATCCATCAAACCCAAGCACATTTATTCCCTAGAGTATTTCTGAAATTTTCCTTCCCTCTCCTTTCCTCTCTTTTATTTTTTTTTTTTTTGTGAATGCAATGGTGTGAAATTAGCATAAGCAGGTGCAAAGTGTAATATCTGAGCATATAACTGTCATGGAGAGTAGCAAAGGCTCTCTAAGCTTTTGCTACATTGTGTAGTTTCTGGTGCCTCACATTCAAGCAGAAGCATCGAAAAACCAAAACAATCTTTCAGTCCCATGGGAAGATTTCTCTCTAGGGTAAGTGAAAGGTAAACACTGGCCATGTTTCCTTTTCACTTGGCCTTGCTTTCCAGACAACAGGGTATTGTTTTGGTTAAGTAGAAACGACTTTCTTAGGCCTGCCCAGCACCTGCAGGTGAGCTGGCCTGAGGAGTGGTCTTTATATTGTTTAAGTAATATTATCCAATTATATAAATTGCTTACTGTTTTTTACCAATGTATGTGAACAACGTAAAGGTGGTCTGAATTGTGGGCTAGTCCTATTTTGGAACATTATAAAAATGGTGGACAGGCCAGGATCGAGGCCCTTGCGCCCTTGCCCTAGCCTTCTGGGTCTGCGTCTTGTCCTTCTGGGTTTTTCCAGCCTTTCTGGTTTTTTCCCGGACTTCTAACAACAACAAACTGCTCGCCGATATAGCCTCGCCTCGGGCGGACACGCCGAGACGCAGAGGCAGAAAGCCTGCATGCCTGGACTCTCATCGGGAGAAAGGGACTCCCTACCAAGCTACAGACTACAGACTGTGAGTAGCTGACGAACTGTTAACTCAAACCTCAGAGACTCGAAAGAACTCTCTTTAAACATCATAGACTCTTTAATTTGCCATTTTCGGAAATGTTACTTTGATCTCAATCAAAAGAATTCACAGTGGTGGTGTAGTTTCGGGAAGAGGGAATTCGCATTCTTTGCAATAAATCACTGATAAAATAGTCAACGCCTCGCGTATTTCCCCCATAAATTCTGCCGCGAAACTGCGTTCCACGACAATAACTTGCATAAATCTGATGGTATAATTGCAGTGGCCTGTCACAAGCCATCTCTTAAATTGTGACATCATGTTATGTCACAGAAAGCCAATGCCCAAGCTGGCATGAAACTTGATCCAATAATCTTTGCCATATTAACCTTGCCAAAATCATAACCATGTTACCTCTCTGTGTTGGTTTGTTATGGTTTGTTTCTACATGATTCTTACCTGCTGGTGGAGCACGTGGGTAGAATGACTCTTTGTTCACCAATATGGTTAGATGGTCATAATCCATTTTATTTCTGTGTACAGTGAGTTATATGCTTTTTTGCAAGAGGCGTGCTCCACCAAGATTGGTTACATATAGAGGGTACAGGGTTACATGTGAAGCATGGATAGGGTAATATACCATAACAATCTGAGGGTCAGCCTCTGGGGCTGGCTAAGTCTGCCCACATGCAGCTGGCACTCCACCCCCTGCAGCTGCATGTGGGGGGTGCTACCCAGGGCCTCGTATCTTAACTCCCAAGATGAACTCAAGGAAATTTCCCAGCACGGGTTGCTCATGTTTGTCATTTTGTGTCCTCTGCTAGCAAGAAACTCTCCAACATTTCCCTCTCCTTCTTTTGAGCAACACGGGCTTGATCTTCAACTTTACATAGGCTGTTCAACACAGGGGTAAATGATACAGCTACAAATCAATAGTGCTAAAATCAGAAAGAGAATAAACTTGTTAGAGCTTTTGCTCGTAGCATTAGTTTGCCAAGCTAACTGCTGGAGATTTTCTTGCTAGCAGAGGACACAGAAATGATAAACATGAGCAACCCATGCTGGGAGTGTCCTTGAATCCATCTTGGGAGTTAAGATACCAGGTGCTGGGTGGCTTCCCCCCACATGCAGCTGCAGGGGGTGGAGTGCCAGCTGCAGGTGGTGTGGTGGAGGGTTGCACAGGCCTCCAAACGACTGTTAAGCCCATAGCCTGTTGCCAAGCTCTCATTGGACAGAATTGTGACCCAAGGACCATCAATCGCGGGGTCAAAACCTTGCTCCGCCCGACCACCCATCTGCTACTAGCCGCCATTACCAGCTGTGGGAAAATTTCTCCCGCAGCGGGACATGAGCTGTAAACATGAGACCTCGTGATGGGAGATGTCCTTGGAGCCCAGCCGGCCCCAAGGAAGCTAGACTGTTAAGCTGAGCAACCCACGCACACCTGATAGGGGATGGAATCTGCCAGCCCCTGGGGCGTACACAGCTCCAGGGGGCTGACCCTGCCAGCCCCCTGGGGTGGAACCACAGGTTGTTTTGATAAGTAATAACCTATCTGTGCCTTACACATAACTTTGAGCCAATCTGTATTGTCCACTTGTGCCAGCCCCAGTCTGGCTGGGTACACCTCCTCTGAACACTATATAAGACACTGCATTACCCTAATAAAACCGCACTGACCGCACTGATTGCACTGATGCACCGATCGCACCGATACACAGAAACTATAGAGTCGACTCGTCAGTGCCCTGATCCGCATCTTGCCAGCCTTCGGACGCCAATACCCAGCTTGGCTCATACCCGTGGAAGCTCAGACAGCGCGCCCCAATAACCTCTGAATTGTTCCAATGCACGATATTTGGGACTTTCAAAACTGACTCTGGCCAGTGAGTAACTGAGAAACTCGATCTAAGACAGAATAATCTCTCAATAACCTACCAGCGGCACCTTCATGCCACAGACTCTCTTCCTAAATCCTTCCAAACCTTTGCTAAATTCCCAATTTGTTATACATAGACATTCTGTAATATAATCTCGTAACCGCATACAAAGAACTTGTGTGGGGTAGTTGTAAATAAGTTTGGGGAGGGGGAAATTCCTGGTGTATATAATATTAAATTACCCTTTAAAAATTCAGCCTCATATTTCATTCCCCCAAAACCCAGACAAACTCCTCCACAACAGGTGGGCAGTGTTTAGCCAGCCCCAGAGGCTGACCCTCAGATTGTTATGGTATACTGACCTATCCATGCCTTACATGTAACCCTGTACCCTCTATATGTAACCAATCTTGGTGAAGCACGCCTCTTGTAAGAATGCATATAAGTCTCTGCATCACGGAAATAAAGCAGACTATGACCATCTAACCGTATTGGTGAACAAAGAGTCATTTTACCCAGGTGCTCCACTGGTATATGCCAATAGCTAACAACTCAAGCTTATCTAACAATCCTAAAAGCTATTTCTGCAAGCGACAGTAAGTCATTTGTTCAAAAGACCCAAAAGTCCAGACGAATCATCACAGTCACAGGAGAGTGCAGGTGTGCCACGTCTTCATTGGCTCTGTGTGGCAGTTGACATCGTAGATTCGCAGATGTATCAGCTGTCCAGTATTCCTCCTCAGACTCCCGTAGTTCTGGATTCACTCTATAGTTCTCAGAAATCTTGATGTTTTCACTACACTCCTTAGCTATGAGCTGCGGCTGTCTATTGCGTTTAAGAACTACCAATTTCTAAATACAATACAAAGATATGCCCTAGATGTTGCTTTCGGGCTATTCAGGGTTCTGCACTTTGGCCACAGCAACCCCAAGCAGCGCTACAGGCTGGGGATAGAGTAGCTGGAGAGCAGCCAGGAGGAAAGGGACCTGGGGGTATGTCGTGGAAGGGAGTTTTGTTTGGGGGAGTTTTGGGGAATGATATGCGAGGCCGATATAAAAGGTTTAAATGATTTAATATTATATACACTAAAAATCCCCTTCCCCAAACTTATTTACAATTATCCCACGTAAGTTCTTTATATTCAGTTTGCGAATTAAATCACAGAATGATTATGTACAAGAAATCAGGAATTTAGCAACAGTTTGTAAAAGAATTTAGAAAGAGAGTTTGTGGCTTGAAAATGCCAGGATTTAGGGAGAGAGTCTGTGATTTTTTAGAGAGTTCACTGGAAGCTTGAGAGATTATTCAGTCTTTAAATTAAGTTCTTGTCAGTTACTCACTGTTCAAATGTAGTTCAGAAAAGTTTCAAAGTCTTTATGAATTTTAAGGCGCGTTGTCCGAGTCTCCGCGGGTCCTGTCGAGCTGAATGCTGACTCCTGGGGCTCGTAAGGATCGGGCCCCTGCCTGGAATGGTGCCATCTCGAGCTGGTTGTTTGCAATGCGAATGCCCCGTGTGTGTGCGTGTGTAATCAGCGATCAGGGTATCGAGCAAAAGAGGTGCAAGTAGAGCAGGGTAGAGAGCGAGGGGCTCAGTTCAGTTAAGTTAAGTTGAGTTAAGTTGCAAGGAGTGCAAGGGGGTATTTTTTATAGTATTTTAGAAGAGGTGTGTTCTGCCAACTCAGACAGACTTGTGTTAGCTTTACAGATTGGTACAAAGTTATAATCAACTTATACAATTGGCTAATTTTCACCAAAAAACAACTTATGGAACCACCCAGGGGTCAGCCCTGTCATGGAAGGGATCAGAGCCCTTTTGCCTTATTGCAGAATTTTCATTTGTACACAAAATTGTGGCTCAGAGGCCTTCCATCGAAAAAGTCAAAACAATATTTCCTATCTACTTGCACTGACGCAGCTGCTGTACCAGCAGACGCACAGGCCTTGAGAGAATCTCTCTCTCAGGGAAGCAAAGACATAAACATGGCTATGTTTTGGGAAAAGGGTTCGAATTCTCAGACATTGTGACCACTCGACAAACATCTGCTGGGGGCTGACCCCTGGGTGATTCCATAAGTTGTTTTTGGTGAGAATTAGCCAATTGTATAGGTTGATTACAACTTTGTACCAATCTGTAAAGTTAACGTGAGTCTGACTGAGTTGGTTGAACACACCTCTTCTGAAATACTATAAAAAATGTACCCACTTGTACCTCTTGCTCCTTACCTCTTGCACCTTACCTTAACTTAACTGGCCCCTCGCTCTCTACCCTGTGCCTCTTTTGCTCGATACCCTGATCGCTGATCACACACGCACACACACGCGGCATTTGCATCGCAAACAACCAGCTCAAGACGGCACCGTTCCAGACAGGGGCCCGATCCTTACGAGCCCCGGGAGTCAGCATTCAGCTCGACCGGACCCGCGGAGCCTCGGACAACGTGCCTTAAAATCCATAAAGACTTTGAAACTTCTCTGAACTGCATTTGGGACAGTGAGTAATTGATAAACTTCTATTTGAAACTGAATAACTTCTCAAGACTTCAATGAACTCTCTCATATCATAGACTCTCTTCATTTTAGTCATTCTGTATATTAAATCTCAACTACGAACCAAGAATCTACGCGGGATAATTACAAATATGTTTGGGGAAGGGGATTTCTAGTGCTTATAATATTAAAACATTTATACCTTTTTATAAACATCGGCCTCGCATATCATTACTTCAAACCTCTCCTCCCCCCAAACAAACTTTCCCGTCCGTGACATAATGGCTGCAGACGAAGCAGGGTCGGGAAAGACGGATTTATTTTACAGAATGGCAGATATTATTGGATTGGAACATTTAAAACCGGCACTGGATATAAATAATTTAGTCAGCTCAGAACAAATTTTGAACAAGTTGGCAGATACGGTAGCCACGTTGTATACGACTTTGCAGGAAGATAAAGATAAAGAGCATATCGTTACAGTAGCAGCGTGCTCAATCCGAGCGCAATATGAATTTGATAATTTGCAATATGGTATCAATAGTTCTAAACTTGAATTGAAAGAAACGAAAGAGAGTTTTAACTAACAAATTAATCGCTTGAAAAAAGAGTCAGAGAGCTGGGAACGGCAAAGCGGAAGGCAAGAAAAGGAGATCGAAAAGTTACAAGCTGAAATTCAGAATCTCCGTTCTAAGATGCAATGGCAAAACGAGAGACTAGAAGCGGCACAAGAAGAGTTTCAGCTATTTCGAACGGACAGAGAGATTGCCGTTGCCGATACAGAATCCGCGGTACCTGAGGACCCCCAAATACGTTTTTCAGAAGAACAGTCAGAACCGACAGCTGTCCGAGATTTGTCAATTTCTTCGCCGGTAAGGATTCAAAGTTCACAACTGCACTTGTCGGCAAAATCTTTTCAGCCGCGGCAGCAGGAACCGCAATTGCAGCCTTCACCACTCCCTTTGCCGCGCACCCGAGCGTCCCTAAATCAGCGGCGGACGCCGCCACAGCCACTGTCGCCACGAGTGACCATTCTTCATACCGCCACGACTCAAACGGACCGCCACGCCAGATATCCGCCATTTGATCCACAGCCGCCATTGCACAGCAGCAGCTATGACTACGCACATCCGCAGCCTCGCCGGAAAGAAAAGTACCGCCTCAAGCCGTTGCCTGGAAACACGCCGAGCAGCAGCGACGAGGAAGTGGAGGAAATCTACGGGAGAATGAGACCCTTCTCCGTGAGACCCGTGTTCAAATCGGAAACCGTTTACGGGAAAAGGGGCAAAGGAACGACGACTACGCAAATCCGACCATACACGGCACTGCAGATGCGTGAGTTTAGGGAAATGTATTCCCGCATGCCTCATGAAACCATAACTGACTATGTGTACAGGGTGGTGGAGAGTGGTGCCGATTCGGTAATCTTATCCCGCGAGGAGGTGGGGAGAAGTTCCTGGGGACCTGCAGTGTTCCTTGGGAATGGTCCCGAGGGGGATGTTGCATTAAGTTCTAGAATCTTTTATTGGACTAGTTCCTTTGATCCTGTAGACAGGGATGAACCAACAAAATTTCGTATCACAACTTGTGCTGAATTGAATGAAGCAGTCACTAAGTTAGCGTGTGTGCAGGCTATGTATGAAGGGGGAATTTATCCAAATCCTATGGATGTCCCGATAGACCCACGACGGTTAAGACCCTTAGTAAAAGGTCTGTCAGGAACTTTAAGGAGCATATGCGATGCAAGAAAAGAGCAAATTGAGGAAATAGTGCAATTTGGTGATGCAACAGGGTATAATTTAACCTACCACATTACATGGGGAGATCTGTTGGAGGAATTATCCATCAAAGGGTATAATTTAGGTTATTATGAACCTGTATCTCCGCCGGCATCCTTTTTTGAGAAGCAGCAGCCTGGAAACAAAGGCAGCTACGTGGTCACTCCACGTGGGAAGAAGCAGGAAGTACGGCACGCAAAAGCGTCCCAGAGTGCCTACTCTGGTGGTCCTGAAAGTCCCAAAGGGAGTCCCAGAAGGAGCCCTAGAGCGAGCCCACGGTCTAGTCCCAGGGGGAGCCCTGAGCTAAATCGTCGCTATAGCTCGAGGATGTCCTGGGGACAAAATCCCAAAAATGGGCAAGATGCATACCAGAGGCAGAACATCAAATATGGGATGAAACCCTGTGATTTGTTGAAAAGGAACCGGGCGAGAGACCCCATGAAAGCTGAATTTTTTGGAATAATGGGAGGTTTAGAAAAAAGGATGCAAGATATAGTAGCTAAGGCTATGAAACACCTCCTTGAAGAGACAGGAGGGAACCACGGTAGGAGTTCCAGAGCCGCCTCTCCTAACAAGCCTGATCAGTCTTTTGCTTCTGATCAGCAGGGGGCCAAAAGCAAACAAAAAAACTAGAAGTAGCGGTGAATGATTCAGGCCACATTTATCGCTTCGTGTATGCATGCCAATGGTCTGACAAACCTGAACCTTTCATTATGATCCCAACAGGACCGGACAGAACTGCTGTGAAGTATCTAATAGATACAGGCGCACAAATTACAGTGCTAAATGTGCAACTGGCAAAAAGCCTAAGAATCCTGCCATCCAGGAGAAAGGTAAAGATAATGGGTGTCACAGGACAGCCCGACCTATGTCCCTTGGCTAAAACAAGATTATGGTTACCTGGGGAAAAAAGGAGCACTATAGTAGAAGTGGCCTTAAGTCCCTATCCAGGAAATATTCTGGGATTTGATGTTTTGGCAGGCAGGAGATGGCATCTTCCAGATGGTACATTATGGAGCTTTGGTTATTATGAAATGGGGGCAAAAGGGGCAAAATCAGCCCATGCTCGCGTCCGAATGTTGCAAACTGCTCCTCCACTACCAAAATCACAAATTACTTGTGTTGCACAATATCCATTACCAGCAGCAGCTAGGCAAGGCATTACTGAAGTGATAGCTGACCTGGAGAAAATGAAGATCATCACCAGAACACATTCTCCTTACAATTCACCCATCTGGCCAGTCCGAAAACCAGATGGCAGGTGGAGATTAACTATCGATTTTAGAAAACTCAATAATAACACTCTTCCTCTCACTGCAGCAGTTCCAAGTTTATCTTCCACAGTCACAGCCATTCAAGCAGCTTCTCACACCTGGATGGCAACTATGGATGTGAAGGACATGTACTTCATGGTGCCACTGAGAGAAGAGGACAAACCACAGTTTGCATTCACCTGGCAAGGTATTCAATACACATTCAACAGTCTTCCACAGGGATACAAACACAGTGCAACTATTGCACATAACACACTTGCAGCTTTGCTTGACACTATTCAGCTTCCTAAAGATGTTAAAGTTTATCATTACATTGATGACATCTTGGTGGGAGGAGATGACAAGGAGCAGGTTGCAAAAGTAGCTGAGGACATTCGAAAATTGTTGACTGACCAAGGACTAACTATTCCAAAGGAGAAGTGCCAAGGCCCAAGCCAGGAGGTTAAATTCTTGGGATCTTGGTGGGTGGCAGGTGCAGTGTCAGTTCCAGAGGATACCTTACAAGAAATTGAAAAGGGCCAAATGCCCCAAAACAGAAAGGAGCTACAACAATTGTTGGGCACCTTGGGCTACTGGAGAAAACACATCCCAGGTTTCTCCATGATTGCTCGTCCTCTGTATGATTTGCTTAAGAAGCACAAAGTTTGGGATTGGACTCCACGACATTCTGAGAGCCTAAGAGTTCTTAAAGATGAACTGAAGGCATATCAGAAGTTGGGGCCCTTACACCCACAAGATGCCCTAAGGGCTGAATGGGGTTTTTCCAAGCATGCCTCATACTGTGGAATATTCCAAAGGGGACCCAATGGTCCTAGCAGAGCTCTTTTATTTTCATCAACAGCATTCAAAGAGACCGAGACACGGTACTCGGAATGGGAAAAGGGACTCCTTTCCCTAACACGAGCTGTCAAAGAGGCAGAGAAGCTTCGCACTACACAAGATATTGTAGTGCAAGGCCCATTCCCACTGTTGAAATCGATCCTTAAAGGATCTCCTCCACCAGAAGGGATTGCCCAAAAGGCTACCGTAAGAAAGTGGTATGCCTACCTGGAGGGAATCTCACAGCTTTTGACACTGACAGAAGGACCTACAAAGGTATCCAAATTGCAGCAGCCCATAAACCGTGATGGAGCATTGCTTGGTCAACCATATAAACCTTCTCCTATTCAGGTGGCCCCAGCAATGACCGCAGACTCAGATAAGTCAGGAGTGTGGTTTACAGATGCATCCTCACGGAGGGTGGGGTTCAAGTGGCGTTACAAAGCCGCTGCCTTAGAGATTAGCACGGGCCAAACCATCACTGAGGAAGGTGATGGCAGTGCACAGGTAGGGGAACTGCGTGCTCTCATGCTAGCAGCAGAGCATGGAGCAACAACCATTTACACTGATTCCTACTCCACGTTCAAAGGCGCCACTGAGTGGATTTGCCAGTGGGAAGCGAATCAGTGGAAGGTTTCAAATGTAGAAGTTTGGAGGGCTGATGACTGGAAAAGGCTGCTGGAGATAGGCCGATCCAGACCCCTTCAAGTAGGTTGGGTTAAAGGGCACTCTAAACAGCAAACTCCAGCTGCAACCTGGAATGATCAGGCAGATTACCTAGCAAAAATAAATATGGTCAATGATGAAAAGGATGAGTGGTGGAGATTGGCTGAATGGCTACACATTAAAAGAGGCCATTCAGGAAAGGCAGACCTCTACTACGAATGTAGATCCAGAGGATGGCCAATTTCTATGATCACCTGTCAGGCAATCATTTCAGCTTGTCCACAGTGCACGATTAGGCTGAAAGCCAATCACCCCAACCTAGCACCAGCTCAACACATTAGAGAAGATAAGAAGCTATGGAGCACGTGGCAAATTGACTATGTGGGTCCATTTAAACCCTCACATGGGAAGAGATACATACTGGTGGGAGTGGAAGTAGTGTCGGGATTGGTCATGGCTACAGCAACTAATGCTGCCACAGGCACTCAGACTATTGAGGCCTTGAAGCAGTGGTTCAGTTTTTTACCAATGCCAGAGTACATCCAGAGTGATAATGGATCTCACTTTACAGCATCATCCGTACAAGACTGGGATAGGGGTGAGGGAGTTACATGGCTATTCCATACTCCCTACTATCCTCAAGCTAATGGTGTGGTAGAAAGGTCAAATGCTTTAATCAAGAAGCATGCCATTGTATCAAGAGGTAATTGGGATAAACGTTTATCATGTGCAGTCTTCATTATAAATAATCGATGGGGCAATTATGGTAGTCCAAAAATCAAAGCCTTTTGTCCTAATGAACCAGTAGGAAATGTTAATTATCCGCCAGATAAATCCCAACACCATCAACACTCACTACACAGGTTACAGGTAGGACAACCAGTAATGGTAAACTTGCCCTCAATTGGAGTTGTGCCTATGACCCTATCGAAATCAAATGGGTTGTACGCATGGGAAGCAACTGATGTGAGTGGGAAAACTCATCGCATAAGTGCGCGATGGATTGTCCCAGGCTTCTGAGTTGCTTTCACACATTTCTTGTTTTGTGAATGTTTAATAAAGCTATTTGTTATTCAGGGGGTGGGTATATAGGGATTGATCTGTCTTAAACTGGTTTAGATTATAGTTACATTTATGTATTAGGTACATTGTTTGTATGTTTTAAGGTTTAGAGGTATTGTATATATATAATAGTTGTGTATAGTTTGTACATTCCATTTCTTTTTCGATTTTCTGGCCTATGAGCCAAGGGGTGGAATATGTCATGGAAGGGATCAGAGCCCTTTTGCCTTATTGCAGAATTTTCGTTTGTACACAAAATTGTGGCTCAGAGGCCTTCCATCGAAAAAGTCAAAACAATATTTCCTATCTACTTGCACTGACGCAGCTGCTGTACCAGCAGACGCACAGGCCTTGAGAGAATCTCTCTCTCAGGGAAGCAAAGACATAAACATGGCTATGTTTTGGAAAAAGGGTTCGAATTCTCAGACATTGTGACCACTCGACAAACATCTGCTGGGGGCTGACCCCTGGGTGATTCCATAAGTTGTTTTTGGTGAGAATTAGCCAATTGTACAGGTTGATTACAACTTTGTACCAATCTGTAAAGTTAACGTGAGTCTGACTGAGCTGGTTGAACACACCTCTTCTGAAATACTATAAAAAATGTACCCACTTGTACCTCTTGCTCCTTACCTTAACTTGACTGGCCCCTCGCTCTCTACCCTGTACCTCTTTTGCTCGATACCCTGATCGCTGATCACACACGCACACACCCGCGGCATTTGCATCGCAAACAACCAGCTCAAGACTGCACCGTTCCGGACAAGGGCCCGATCCTTACGAGCCCCGGGAGTCAGCATTCAGCTCGACCGGACCCGCGGAGCCTCGGACAACGCGCCTTAAAATCCATAAAGACTTTGAAACTTCTCTGAACTGCATTTGGGACAGTGAGTAATTGATAAACTTCTATTTGAAACTGAATAACTTCTCAAGACTTCAATGAACTCTCTCATATCATAGACTCTCTTCATTTTAGTCATTCTGTATATTAAATCTCAACTACGAACCAAGAATCTACGCGGGATAATTACAAATAAGTGTGGGGAAGGGGATTTCTAGTGCTTATAATATTAAAACATTTATACCTTTTTATAAACATCGGCCTCGCATATCATTACTTCAAACCTCTCCTCCCCCCAAACAAACTTTCCCGTCCGTGACATAATGGCTGCTTTTGTTTCTCTGAGGGAGAAATTCTCCCAAGGCCTTTACGTCTGCTGGTACAACAGCTACATCAGTGCAAGCAGATAGAAAATATTATTTGACTTTTTCAATAGAAGGCCTCTGAGCCACAATTTTGTGTATAAATGAAAATTTGCAATAGGGCAAAAAGGCTCTGCTCCCTTCCATGACAGGGTACTGATAGATAGTAGGCTGAAGATGAGCCAGCAGTGTGCCCAGATGGCCAAGAGAGCCAATGGCATCCTGGCCTGCATCAGGAACAGTGTGGCCATTAGGACAAGGGAGGTTATTCTTCCCCTGTTCTCAGCACTGGTCAGGCCACGCCTTGAGTACTGTGTCCAGTTCTGGGCTCCTCAATTCAAGAGAGATGTTGAGGTGCTGGAACAAAGGGCAACAAAACTGGTGAAGGGCCTGGAACACAAATGCTATGAGGAGAGGCTGAGGGAGCTGAGGTTGTTTAGCCTGGAGAAGAGGAGGCTCAGGGGTGATCTTATTACTGTCTATAACTACCTGAAGGGGCATTGTAGCCAGGTGGGGGGTGGCCTCTTCTCCCAGGCAACCAGCAATAGAACAAGGGGACACAGTCTCAAGTTGTGCCGGGGTAGGTATAGGGTGGATGCTAGGAGGAAGTTCTTCACAGAGAGAGTGATTTCCCATTGGAATGGGCTGCCCAGGGAGGTGGTGGAGGCACCATCTCTGGAGGTCTTAAAGAAAAGACTGGATGAGGCACTTAGTGCCGTGGTCTAGTTGACTGGATAGGGCTGGGTGACAGGTTGGACTGGATGATCTTGGAGGTCTCTTCCAAACTGGTTGATTTTATGATTCTATGATTCTATTAGGCCTTATTCCCACAATCCTTTATTTGCTTTAAGAATTTAAGGCAGTGTTTCTCATCGTTTTGCAGGGCCCTTGCAAAAAGATACAAGCACATTGCCATCTGTGCCAATTAAGTGGGTATGGCCTTTACAACAGGTGCTATTTAATCTCATAAAAATATCCAAATTCATCAGCCGTGAACAAAGCCTTATGATCCATACACACATAATCATCATTTCAGTGCTCCTTTCAAGTTCTTTCCACAATTCTGCCATCTGAGCAAAACTTCTGCTCACTTTAAGAAAACAGGCTGGTCACAACAAGCTGGTCTCCATCTTAAGGCCTGTGAAGATAAATGATCAAACACACAAGCAAATACAAAAACAAATGCAAACATACTCATTGTCTAGGCTAACAGATCCATTGGCCTAGTCTGTATGATG
The DNA here is from genome assembly GCF_015220805.1 of Pogoniulus pusillus. Classification (NCBI taxonomy): domain Eukaryota; kingdom Metazoa; phylum Chordata; class Aves; order Piciformes; family Lybiidae; genus Pogoniulus; species Pogoniulus pusillus. The sequence goes on along the minus strand of NW_026974536.1, from coordinate 118,254 downwards.
GAATTACAGAAATTTCAAAAAAATTTTCCTTCTTCTCCTACTTTCCTCTCTATCCCATTTTCTCCTTTTTTTTTTTGATCCCAGTGATACCCAGATATACAGAAAAAAAAACCCAAGAAATATCCCTGTATCCTAAAATCCCACAATTGTCATATTACAAACCCTTAGCCTTAACTTATCTTACCCTAAAAATCTATAAATCTATCAGCTGAAGGAAATTCGAGAAAAAGCAAAGAAAATTCAAGAAGATAATACCATGGTATTCTCAGAGAAAAAAAAAAGAAACTCAGAATTATCACAAAACTCATCCCGAGACGACTGGTGCTTGCTATCTTATCAGCTCTATCGTTCCCTTCTCCTAGTCCAGAATCTAGCTGGTCACTTTTAATGTGGATTACACAGTGTTCATGCTCTCACTGAGAGAGGCGATGCCTGAGCTCTAGTAACAACTGTGCTAGTCTTTCCCTTTTTGGTCCTTTTAGCAATGAATCTTCAATCCTAGCGATGACACCATAGGGTGATGATGCCATCGACCACTGTTATGCCATGTACATGCTGCTTTCCTTTTTCTCCTTCCCACGTCTGTGTATACTGTCTGTCCGGGTACAGGCATGGGGCTTAATCTTGGAATTCTAAACCACTGTATGTCTTTAACTACCTTCCAGGTCCTTCCAGCTGGATAAGCATTACTTATCTTCCCTGTAAACCCCAACAGGGTCCTGTAATGGTGCAGAGTCATAGAGGCGCCAGTCCAGCTGATCACTGGTCAGCGGTACACAAATCATAGCTGGCTCCTTTCCATCAATTCCAATGACTCTAAGCCTATCCCTTTTAATCAGTTGTGGTGGAGGGGCTGCAGCCCCAAAACAGAGGCCAACATAACTTTGGATTCTTTGATCTTGGGGGACTTCATCTTGCCACAGGTCTGCAATCAGCAGATGGGATACAACTGTCACAGAAGGGGAGAAGGACCCTGGCACATAAGCTGGCTGGGCTTGTTGAGAGGGCTTTAAACTAGAATGGAAGGGGGAGGGGGTTAAACATGACAGCACCAGAGATAAATCAAAGGGAATTGAGGATGGTAGGCTAGAGCTAGGGGTAAAAGCAGCAGCCCAGCTGAAGTGCGGTACACTAATGCACACAGTATGGGTAACAAACAAGAGGAGCTGGAAGCTCTGGTGCTGGAGGAAAACTATGATATTGTCACCATCACTGAAACGTGGTGGGATGGCTCACATGATTGGAGTGCTGTAATCAATGGCTACAGACTCTTCAGGAGAGACAGGCAAGGGAGAAAGGGTGGGGGAGTGGCTCTGTATATTAGGGATGCTCTGGATGTCATGGAGGTAGAAATCAAAGATGATCAAGTTGAGTCATTATGGGTGAGACTTAAGGCGAAGGCCAACAAGGCTGATATCCTGGTTGGAGTCTGTTACAGACCACCCAACCAGGAAGAAGAGGTTGATTTATTGCTCTTTAAGCAACTGGAGGCTGCCTCAAGATCACCTGCCCTTGTTCTGGTGGGCGACTTTAACCTGCCAGACATCTGCTGGGACTTAAACACTGCAGAGAAGAAGCAGTCTAGAAGGTTTCTGCAATGTGTGGAAGACAACTTCCTATCCCAGCTGTTACGTGAGCCTACCAGGGGGGCAGCCCTGCTTGACCTGCTGCTCACAAATAGAGAGGGGCTGGTGGGGTATGTGGTGGTTGGAGGCTGCCTGGGGTCCAGTGACCATGAAATTATAGAGCTTTCAATACATGGAGAAACCAGGAGGGGCATCAACAGAACCTCCACACTGGACTTCCGAAGGGCAGACTTCAGCCTATTTAAGGAACTAATTCAGAAAGTTCCTTGGGAAATAGCCCTTGAAAACAAAGGGGTCCAGGAAGGTTGGACCTACTTCAAGAAAGAACTCCTGAAGGCACAGGAGCAGGCAGTGCCACTGAGCTGGAAGATGAGCCGACGAGGGAGGAAGCCAGGCTGGATGGGCAGGGAGCTGCTGAAGGGATTAAAGATTAAAAAGAGAGTGTATCACCTTTGGAAAAGAGGGGAGGTGTCCCAGGAGAAGTTCAAGGAAGTTGTTAGGTCTTGTAGAGGAAAAATTAGAGAGGCAAAAGCCCACTTGGAGCTCAGGCTGGCCACAGCTGTCAAGGAAAATAAAGTGTTTCTTTAAATATATGAATGGCAAGAGAAGGGCCAAGGACAACCTCCAGTCCTTACTAGATAGAGAGGGGAACAGAGTGACAAAGGATGAGGAAAAGGCAGAGGTGCTTAACACCTTCTTTGCCTCAATCTTCACTAGTGGGACAGGTTGTCTCCAGGACAGCTGGACTCCTGAAGTGGTGGATGGAGTCAGGGACCAGTACAGTCCCCCTCTAATCCATGAGGAAGCAGTAAGGGACCTGCTGCATCATTTGGATCCTCACAAGTCCATGGGACCGGATGGGATCCACCCTAGGGTGCTGAGAGAGCTGGCAGCTGAGCTGGCCAAGCCACTCTCCATCATTTATCAGCAGTCCTGGCTCACTGGAGAGGTCCCTGAAGACTGGAAGCTGCCAATGTGATACCCATTCACAAGAAGGGTCGTAAGGAGGAGCCAGAAAACTACAGACCTGTGAGCCTGACCTCAGTACCAGGCAAGGTCATGGAACAGGTCATCTTGGGTGCCATCACAAAGCACCTACAGGATGGCCAAGGGATCAGGCGCAGCCAGCATGGGTTTAGGAAGGGCAGGTCCTGCCTCACCAACCTGATCTCCTTTTATGATCAGGTTACCCGCCTGGTGAATGTGGGGCAGGCTGTGGATGTAGTCTACTTGGACTTCAGCAAAGCCTTTGACACTGTCTGCCACAAGAAGCTCCTGGCCAAGCTGGCAGCTCATGGTTTGGACAGATTCACTCTGTGCTGGATCAAGAACTGGCTGGATGGCAGAGCTCAGAGAGTGGTGGTGAATGGTGCCACATCCAGTTGGCAGCTGTCACTAGTGGTGTTCCCCAAGGATCAGTACTGGGCCCAGTCCTGTTCAATATCTTTATTGATGATCTGGACGAGGGCATTGAGTCCAGCATCAGTAAGTTTGCAGATGACACCAAGCTAGGAGCAGGTGTTGATCTGTTGGAAGGTAGGAGAGCCCTGCAGAGGGACCTGGACAGGCTGGATGGGTGGGCAGAGGCCAACGGGATGAGATTTAACAAGGCCAAGTGCAGGGTTCTGCACTTTGGCCACAACAACCCCAAGCAGCGCTATAGGCTGGGGACTGAGTGGCTGGAGAGCAGCCAGGAGGAAAGGGACCTGGGGGTACTGATAGATAGTAAGCTGAAGATGAGCCAGCAGTGTGCCCAAGTGGCCAAGAGAGCCAATGGCATCCTGGTCTGCATCAGGAACAGTGTGGCCAGTAGGACAAGGGAGGTTATTCTTCCCCTGTACTCAGCACTGGTCAGGCCACACCTTGAGTGCTGTGTCCAGTTCTGGGCCCCTCAATTCAAGAAAGATGTTGAGGTGCTGGAACATGTCCAGAGAAGGGCAACGAAGCTGGTGAGGGGCCTGGAGCACAAATCCTATGAGGAGAGGTTGAGGGAGCTGGGCCTGTTTAGCCTGGAGAAGAGGAGGCTCAGGGGTGATCTTATTACTGTCTACAACTACCTGAAGGGGCATTGTAGCCAGGTGGGGGGTGGCCTCTTCTCCCAGGCAACCAGCAATAGAACAAGGGGACACAGTCTCAAGTTGTGCCAGGGTAGGTCTAGGCTGGATATTATGAAGAAGTACTTCACAGAGAGAGTGATTTCCCATTGGAATGGGCTGCCCAGGGAGGTGGTGGAGGGACCGTCCCTGGGGGTCTTCAAGAAAAGACTGGATGAGGCACTTAGTGCCATGGTCTAGTTGATTGGATAGGGCTGGGTGATAGGTTGGACTGGATGATCTTGGAGGTCTCTTCCAACCTGGCTGATTCTATGATTCTATGATTCTATGCCTCTACATGCCTGGACATGCTTTCCTGCCAGGACTCATGGTAGTAAACAGGTTGTATAACGCACACACCCCCAGTCTGTGTATCCCTGGGGTCCACCCAGGTGATCCCCATATTTGGGAGGGTCCAGGCAAACAGCTCCTGCCTATTAAGGTAAGGTTTGGCTTACTGCCATCCTGTTTGGTCACTTTAGATGGCCAAAAGGGCCATGAATCTCAGTCCAGAGTCTATAAAGAGGGGTGCAAAGGAGCACCACGTGTTCAGAAGTTCAAACTTAGCTATTCAGACTCAGCTCTCTGATCCACATTGCAGCTCTGACCTGCTTGCAAGGCCTAGACATAGGATCTGGCCCTCACTTACTTGCATACTCACTGAGGCTCAGCCCTCTTGCATTGATCTCGACTCGCAGTTAACCTGTCTGCGAATCTTTGGACTCAGGTTTCTGGGAGGGGAGTTGTGCTTCTGTATTGTTTATCCTTTGTATATTTCTGTATATAATTGTATATAACTGTATATATTGTAAATAGCTGCTTGTAAATTCTGCTAGCTGTAAATAAATTGCTTCATCTATATTCCCAGGATCCGTCCGAGTTAGCTGGGGCAAATACAAAATGTGGGGGGGCGGGTAAGAGCCCAAACCATCACATTTTTTTAAATGGCTTTCCCAACGTGGGGCTAGATATATTGGAGTGATTGGAAATTAGCTCTGGGAATTAAGATGAAGCTAATCAAGCAGCTATTGTATTTGGTTGGGGCATTGCTCTGGTCTGGTTTTGTTTTCTTGGCATTTAGTTGGATAAAAGCTCAAATTGTTGCTTATTTTATTGATCTGGCTTATAATAAGGCTAAAGCTAAGGTTTCAGATATGTTCTGGAGCTGGGGTGATTTGATTCTTGGTTATGCTGGTTTTAATATCTCTGAGAATATTACCAAGGACATTACAGGAGCTCTGGTCAATAATATGACAATCAATGGAAATTCTGCTTTAAATACGGCTCTAATGAGAGTTATTCAGCCTAAGACAGGAATTCCAACTGTTTGTTTAGGTACATGCTCGTGTAAAACTGTTTTGCTACTCACAGTTTTTAATATTTGCCTCATGATTTTAATATTCATATTAATTTTGGCATTATTGGTGAAAAATTCAAAACCAGCTTCTGTAAGAGCTAGGAAAAATTCTGTGTCTCAGAAGCAGTCTCTTTCACAGCAAAACAAGGGAACAGAGTTATCGGCTTCCCCCTTGCCAGCCTCTGCCCCTCCTTCTCCAAGTGCTGGGAACACGGCCAATGTTCCTGCCAATAACATAAACAATGATAAGGATAACAAAAACCATCCACAGAGTTTGGCAGGAGCCCTAGGAGGACAGGCAGGTACCCAAGGTCAGAGTGTTTCTAATAACATGTCAGGGTTGGCAGGCATCCCAGGAGGACAGGCAAATAATAACACTGCTAATGCTGGTAACGCTAGCCCAGTCAGTCCAAATCCTAATGACACCAGCTCAGCCAATTTGAACCCCCAGCCAGCAGACCAGAACCAATATCCTCCTGTTAAAAGCAAGGCAGATTTGAACTCACAAGCTCCAGGTCAGACCCCTAATGATTCAAACCCTCCAGCAGACACGTCCAAGTCTGTTGCTGCTCAGGCCCTTCTGGCACCTCCTAAGGCAAAAGCTAAGACAAAGAGTGGTTCGCAGGAGGATGTAAGAGAGGGGACCTCTGGTGATCAGCAGCAAGCAGAAGAGGAGGAGGAGATAGTTAGTCTGCAAGACCTTGTAGATGTGCTGAGACATCAATACTCAAGTGAGAGGAGTGCTGTGAGGTTAGCTGCCAAGAGAGAGGATGGTTCCAATGAGTTTAAGAGTGCTATGAGGAAGATTGTGTTAGGCCCGGCACCACCAGAACAACAGGTGGAAGAGGAGGTGGAAGATGACATCCAGGGCTCCAAGGATCCACTCAGAGAGGTCAGGGAAGTTAGGAAGGAATATACAAGGGAATCAGGTGAGCCAATCTTAAGCTGGCTAGTGAGATGCCATGGCATTGGTGCTAATGCCCTGCAGGTAGGAGACAAGTCTGCCAAGCAGCTGGGACCACTCACTAAGGAGAGTGGAGTGGACAAATACCTAGCAAGTCCTCTTGGTAGGGTTAGCTTGTGGACACGCCTTTTGTTGGCTGTGGCTATGAGATATCCTTCCCGAGATGATTTGCCATGGGCTGCCAAGAAGTGGAACACCATTGAGCAGGGAATTAAGCTTCTGAAGGAGTTTGCTGTGAAGGAAGTGCTTTATGGAGATCATGGTACTCATGAGCCTGACGATATTCCTTTGGGAACAGGTCTCATGAAGAAGCTTATCAAGATTGCTCCTTCATCCTACACTAACACCTTGGCCAGTAAGTTCCTAGCAAGGAGTAATAATGGAAGATCTTTCACTGTTGGTGAATTCATTGACCAGCTCAGGCAGATAGAGGATAGCTTGTCACATTCTGGCCTAATCTCTGCCGTACAAACTATGACCACAGAGATTAAAGACACCATGAAAGAACTGAAGGAGGATCTCAGAAACATTACCAATCTGGTAAAGGATACCGTTCCTGCATCATCTGAATGGGTGCATGTTTCTGCAGTCAGGAACAGACGCCCACCTCCTGCAAGGCAATTTCAGCCTAGGAGGAGACAAATTCCACCCAGACAGCAGCAATCACGCGCGTCACTGTGGATACTTCTGCGTGACACATACGGTGAGAACATGAACAAATGGGATGGTAAACCTACTTCAGCTCTTTCAAAGAGGGTCAGGGATCTGCAGAGTGGCAGAAACAGAGGCAATAATGCCAGGAAAGTAGCTGTCACTTCTTCAGCTCCCAAGAGCAACTGCAATTGTTCCAACAGTTGCAATTCCTCTCACAACAACACCAATCACTGTGTACACCCTACATGCCATGTTCAGCATTAGGGGTGCCCTGCCTCCAGCCAGGAGGTGGAAAGGGATAGTGGAGAGAACCGCATCTATTGGAATGTATTCATTAGGTGGCCTGACAGTTCAAGAGTTCGGAAATACAGGGCTTTAGTTGACACAGGTGCTCAGTGTACTTTGTTGCCATCTAATTGCAAAGGGACAGAGTCCATTTCTATCTTTGGAATCACTGGTGGATCTCAAGAGTTTTCTAAGATACAGGCTGAGGTCAGTTTAACTGGTAAAGAGTGGAAGACACATACTATTGTAACTGGTCCTGACGCTCCTTGCATTTTGGGAATTGACTTTTTGAGACAAGGTTGTTTCAAAGATCCTAAGGGTCACAAATGGGCTTTTGGAATAGCATCTATAGAGATTGAGGATGATAAATTGAAATTGTCTATTAGACCTGAACTTTCTGATGAATCTGCAGTTGTGGGACATCATGACATAGAGGATCTGGAAGTGCCAATTGCTAATCAAACTGTTCATCACAGACAGTACAGAACTAACTGTGACTCTTTGTTGCCCATTCATCAACTGATTCGTCAACTAGAGAGTCAGGTTGTCATCGAGAAAGCTCATTCACCTTTCAACAGTCCCATCTGGCCTGTGCGTAAACCTACGGGCAACTAGAGACTGACAGTTGACTTTCATGCCCTCAACGAGGTGACGCCACCCATGAGTGCAGCTGTGTCGTGGAACGCAGTTTCGCGGCAGAATTTATGGGGGAAATACGCGCGGCGTTGACTATTTTATCAGTGATTTATTGCAAAGAATGCGAATTCCCTCTTCCCGAAACTACACCACCACTGTGAATTCTTTTTTGATTGAGATCAAAAAAGTAACATTTCCGAAAATGGCAAATTAAAGAGTCTACGATGTTTAAAGAGAGTTCTTTGAGTCTCTGGTTCGAGTTAATAGTTCGTCAGCTACTCACAGTCTGTAGCTTGGCAGGGAGTCCCTTTCTCCCGATGAGGGTCCAGGCATGCAGGCTTTAGCCTCTGCGACTCGGGGTCCGCCCGAGGCGAGACTAGATCGGCGAGCAGTTTGTTGTTGTTAAGTCCGGGGAAGGACAGGAGCGAGGGTGAGATCCAGGGCAAAAGAGCAAAAGGCAAAAGCAAAAGGCAAAAACAAGAGCCCCTGATCCTGGCCTGTCCACCATTTTTATAATGTTCCAAAACAGGACTAGCCCACAATTCGGACCACTTATACGTTGTTCACATACATTGGTAAAAACCAGTAAGCAATTTATATAATTGGATAATATTACTCAAACAATATAAAGACCACTCCTCAGGCCAGCCCACCTGCAGGTGCTGGGCAGGCCTAAGATAGTCGTTTCTACTTAACCAAAACAACACCCTGTTGTCTGGAAAGCAAGGCCAAGTGAAAAGGAAACATGGCCAGTGTTTACCTCTCACTTACCCTAGGGAGAAATCTTCCCATGGGACTGAAAGATTGTTTTGGTTTTTCGATGCTTCCGGCTTGAATGTGAGGCACTAGAAACTACACAATATAGCAAAAGCTTAGAGAGCCTTTGCTACTCTCCATGACAAGCTGTGCCAGACGTGCTGGAACTCCAGTACGAGCTGGAACCGAAGGAAGCTAAATGGTATGCAACCATAGACATTGCTAATGCTTTCTTCTCTATTCCCATAGCAAAGGAGTGCAGGCCTCAGTTTGCATTCACCTGGAGAGGAATCCAGTACCAGTTCAACCGTTTGCCTCCGGGGTGGAAACACAGCTCAACCATCTGTCATTCAGTCATCCACAATGCACTGGAGAAAGGTAAAGCTCCAGAGCACATCCAGTACATCGACAACATCATTGTGTGGGGCCAAACTGCTGAGGAAGTCTTCGAGAAAGGTAACAAAATCATTGACATTCTGTTGCAAGCAGGTTTTCCCATTAAGAGAGACAAGGTCAAAGGACCTGCCAAAGAAATTCAGTTTCTGGGAGTGCGGTGGCAGGATGGTCGCCGTCACATTCCTCAGGATGTGATCAACAAAGTCTCTACCATGGCAGTTCCCACCACTAAGAAGGACACACTTACTTTCCCTACACATTCCTGGTTTCAGTCAGATTGTCAAACCTCTGCATGATGTGACTCGTAAGAAAAACGATTTCGAGTAGGGACTTGAACAACAAGCAGCCTTTGATCAAATTAAGTGAGAAATAGTCCATGCAGTGGGCTTGGGACCGTGAGATCTGGTCCAGACATTAAAAACATTCTGTACACGGCTGCCAGTGACAATGGTCCAACTTGGAGTCTTTGGCAGAGAGCTCCAAAGGAGACACGTGGTCGTTCACTTGGTTTCTGGGGACGTTGTTGCAGAGGTTCAGAGACAAATTACACTGCAACAGAGAAAGAGATTCTAGCAGCCTATGAGGGAGTGAAAGCAGCTTCTGAAGTGATTGGAACTGAGTCACAATTGCTTTTAGCTCCTAGACTGCCAGTTCTTAACTGGATGTTCAAGGGCAAAGGTTCATCACCACATCATGCCACAGATGCAACCTGGTCTAAATGGATGGCTTTGATAACCCAATGAGCACGAATGGGTCATCTTGACCAACCTGGTCTGGTGGAGGTGATCACCAACTGGCTGGAAGGCACAGACTGTTCCAAACCTCCAGAGGAGAAAATAACTCATGCTGAGGAAGCTCCTCCCTATGGTGATCTCTCTGATCAGGAAAAGAACTATGCTTTGTTCACAGACGGTTCCTGTCGTCTTGTTGGGAACAAGCGAAGATGGAAGTCAGCGGTTTGGAGTCCAACCAGGAGAGTTACCGAAACGAAAGATGGAGAAGGAGAATCCAGTCAGTTCGCTGAGGTAAAAGCTGTTCAACTTGCTCTTGATGTGGCTGAACGTGAGAATTGGCCTATCCTTTACCTCTACACCGACTTGTGGATGGTAGCCAATGCTCTGTGGGGTTGGCTAAAGGACTGGAAGAAGAATGGTTGGCAGAGGAAAGGAAAGCCTATTTGGTGTGCTGATCTATGGCAGGACATTGATGCACGGCTGGAGAAAATTCCAGTGAAGGTGCGACACGTAGACGCACACATGCCTAAGAGCAGAGCCACTGAGGAACATCAACATAACCAGAAGTCAGACCAAGCTGCTAAGATTGCTCAAGTTGATACCAACTCTGAACTTGACATTGACCTTGATTGGAAACACCGAGGTGAGCTGTTCTTAGCTCGATGGGCCCATGATTCGTCTGGACATCAAGGCAGAGATGGAACATACCGATGGGCTCGCGATAGGTCAATTGACTTGTCCATGGATGCTATCACCCAAGTCATCTATGACTGCAACATTTGTGCTGCTATTAAGCAGGCTAAGCGAATCAAGCCCTTATGGTATGGTGAGTGATGGTCAAAGTACAAGTATGGTGAAGCCTGGCAGATTGACTACATCACTTTACCTCGATCTCGTTCTGGCAAGCAGTATGTGCTAACGATGGTAGAAGCCAGCACTGGATGGTTGGAAACCTATCCAGTTCCACATGCTACTGCACGTAACACCATTGTTGGTTTGGAGAGAAAAATTATGTGGAGACATGGAACTCCAGAGAGAATCGAGTCAGACAATGGCTCTCATTTCAAGAACAATCTAGTGAAAAACTGGGCCAAAGAGCATGGTATTGAATGGATCTATCACATACCCTGCTATGCACCAGCTTCAGGGAAGATTGAACGCTACAACGGTTTGCTAAAAACCACCCTAAAAGCCATGGGGGGTGGAACTCTGAAAAACTGGGACAAATATTTAGCAGAAGCTACCTGGTTGGTAAATAGTAGAGGTTCAGTAAACAGAGCAGGACCTGCACAATCAGATTTGGTCCAAACAGTAGACGGTGATAAAGTTCCTGTTGTACGTGAAAAGAATCTGTTAGGGAAAACTGTTTGGGTATTTTCTCCTTCGGGCAAAGGGAAACCTGTCCGAGGGGTGGTTTCTGCTGAAGGTCCTGGTCATACCTACTGGGTAATGCAGGAGAATGGTGAAATCCAGTGTATTCCACAGAGAAATTTAACCTTAGCTGAGAGAGTTTAAATTCAAGTTGTTAGGAGTTTTCTGTTCTAGGTAACATCGTTGCCCAACACTGAGAGAATCTACGATAGAATCTACAGTACGTGAGCACAAACCCAACATCACCTGGGAGTCCCTGTTCTGAGCTTTTGAATCACCTACATCTGATTGAAGTGTGGACTGAACTTGTATATATTGTTTTAGTGTAAATATTGGTTTAGATTAGATTGGATAATTCTCAGCGATACTCTGAGTGAAGTAGAGAAGGGGTGGATTGTGCTAATTAGAAGCAAGCTAGAATGTTTTGGTAAAAGAACTTGATAACAGGCAGTGGAATGAAAAACATGGTGTCTCCTTCTCTCACAGTTACGCTGAGAACTCTGGGAAGAAGAAGTAAACTTTCTCCATTTTGTCTTTCACTCTTGCTTTTGCCTTAGACCGAGACACATCTTTCTAACATCACTGCTTTCTAACCCTGCTCCCTAACCTCTTGGCCACACCTCTCTTCTTCCTGAGAACTGGGGTAAGGTTGAGAGGGCTGGGGGAAGGTGTTGGGGTGGTTTGAGAGCCCCTCCTGGGGACTCAGGTTTCTGGGAGGGGAGTTGTGCTTTTGTATTGTTTATCCTTTTGTATATTTCTGTATATAATTGTATATAACTGTATATATTGTAAATAGCTGCTTGTAAATTCTGCTAGCTGTAAATAAATTGCTTCATCTATATTCCCAGGGTCCATCTGAGTTAGCTGGGTACCTATAAAGTGTGGGGGGGCGGGTAAGAGCCCAAACCATCACACTGGGCTTGGAGGAAAAGATTCTCTGGAGACATGTGTGATGGTTTGGGTGTTACCTGCCCACACACACTTGTGAAAGTCACCCAGATTAGACTCAGCTCATCTGGAAATTGAATGCAGGTTTATATTTACCGCTTAGCACAATATACAAACAGATATTTACAATATATACAGTTATATACAGAAATATACAAGGTAAAAGGTAATACAGAAACAGAACTCCCCTCCCAGAAACCTGAGTACGCAGGAGGGGCTCTCAACCACCCTTCCACCATCTTATCCCAGACATTGCGTTATGTTCAAGGTGAATTTAGATGATTGGCCAGTGGGCTTAGGAAGCAGAAGGCAGGTTAGAGAAGTGCATGCAGCCCAAAAACCAGAGAGAGACTCTGTTATCTATGTTTGCGTTCTTGTTCTTATACATCTCAGCAAGCCTATGAGTGAAGTAGACATCACCATTGTTTTCCTTTTCACAGCCTATAATCTAATTCCTCTCACCAAAATATCCAAGCTAGGCTCAAACTAGCACAATCCACCCCTGTCTATTTCACTCAGAGTATTGCTGAGAACTGTCTAATCTAAACCAATATTTACAATAATAAATATCACAATTTCAGTTCACACTTCATTCCAGCTATCTCAGATGTAGGTGATTCAAAAGCTCAGAAAACAGCAAGCAGTTTGTCTCCTCACAGAGGAGACGAGAACAGGGATGCCCAGGTGACGTTGGGTTCATGCTCACGTACTGTAGATTCTCTTGTAGATTGTGTCCTATTGGACGCCGATGGTACCTAGAACAGAAAGCTCCTAACAGCTTGTATTATACACTCTGAATTTAGACTCTCTCAGCTAAGGTTAGAGTTCTCTGTGGAATACACTGGATTTCACCATTCTCCTGCATTACCCAGTAGGTGTGACCAGGACCTTCAGCAGACACCACCCCTCGGACAGGTTTCCCTTCGCCCAAAGGTGAAAATACCCAAACAGTTTTCCCTAACAGATTCTTTTCACATGCAACAGGAACTTTATCACCCCGTCTACTGTTTGGACCAAGTCTGATTGTGCAGGTCCTGCTCTGTTTACTGAACCTCTACTATTTACCAACCAGGTAGCTGGTGCTAAATGTTTGTCCCAGTTTTTCAGAGTTCCACCCCCCATGGCTTTTAGCGTGGTTTTCAGCAAACCGTTGCAGCGCTCAATCTTCCCTGAAGCTGGTGCATAGTAGGGTATGTGGTAGATCCACTCAATACCATGCTCTTTGGCCCAGTTTTTCACAAGATTGTTCTTGAAATGAGTGCCATTGTCTGACTCGATTCTCTCTGGAGTTCCATGTCTCCACATGATTTGTCTTCAAATCCATCTGCCACTCAGATCCTGGACACAACTCATCTCGTGAAATGGGACTTTGTCAGAGTCTGGAGGCTGGTGAGAGGGGTACTGACGAGTCGACTCAGCAGCTTGCTATGCATCAGTACAGCTTTATTAGGGTAGCAAAGCCTCTTATATAGTGTTCAGAGGAGGTGTATACAATCAGAATCAGCCTGGAGCTGGAACAAGTGGACAGCACAGATTGGCCCAGAGCCACTGTCGTGGAATGCAGTTTCACGGGAAATTTATGGGGAAAACATGCGAGGCTGACTTGTAGAGATCAAGTGATTTATTGCTAAAATATGGAGATCCCCTTTCCCAAAACTAAATTACCCACGTAAATTCTTTTGATACGAGGTTGCAGAATAACATTGCAGAAAATGGCAAATAAGAGAGAATCTGTGATTTTAAGAGTTCTTTGAGTCTTTAGAAGTTACTCAGTCTTTAGACAAGAGTTCGTTGGTTACTCGCTGTTGAAGCAGTTCAGCAGGGTTTGGAGCATTATTGAGTTCAGGGCGTTGTCCCTTCCCCTGGTCAGGATCGGGCCGGCTTCGTGCCGAGCAGGATCGAGTGCGAGCAAGCTGAAGCAGGCCAGAGCTAGGGAGCTGAAGCTGGAGCAATCTGGAGCTGGGGCAAGCAGACGCGGGCTCCCGATCAAGGCAGACAAGCCATTTTATAATGTTCAAAAGAGGTGTGCTCCACCAGTTCAGGCGATTTTTGCGTTATTCTCACAGATTGGTACAAAGTTATAATCAACCTGCACAACTGGACAATTCTTACCATAAACAACCTATAAGACCACCCCGAGTTCGGCCCACTGACAGGTGGTCAGTGTACATGAGAACCGACATTCCCACTAACCAAAACAGAGCCAATGTTTACCTTTTATCTTCACTAGGGAGAGATTTTCTCATGGGTACTGGAAGATTGTTTTGAGTTTTGTGATGCTTTGGCCTTCAATGTGAGGCACTGTGACATGCACAACATGGAGACCTGCTAGGGAGCTTTGCTACCTTCCATGACAGCCATGTGCAAGGTGCAGATAGGTTGCCCTGTGACAAAACAACCTGTGGTGTCTGCCCCAGGGGGCTGGCAGGCCCAGCCTCCTGCAGGTGTGCGTGGGTTGCTCACTTGTCCACAGCCTAGCTTCCTGATCCGGCAATGCTCAAGGACAACTCCCATCACAAGTTCTCATGTTTACAGCTCATGTCCCGCTGCAGGAGAATTCTCCCACAATACCCCCTTTTTTTTCTTTTGAGCAACCCACGTCCGATCTCACATAGGCTGTGTTTGACACAGGTGTGAATGATACAAGTGCAAATCAATAATGCTAAAGTTAAAAGAGAATGCATCTGTTAGAGCCTTTTTGCTAGTGGCAATAGTCTGGCAAGCTAACCTCCCAAGCTCAGCTAACAGTCCCAAAAACCTGTTCTGCAAGCGACAGTAAGTCAAATGTTCAAAAACCCAAAAGTCCAGACGAACATCACAGTCACAGGAGAATGCATATGTGCCACGTCTTTGTTGGTTCTGTGTGGCAGTTGATGTTGTAGTGTCACAGATGAATCAACAGTCCAGTCTTTCTCCTCAGACTCCCGTTGTTCTGGATTCACTTCATAATTCTCAGAAATCTTGATGTTCTCATTGTATTCCTTAGCTATGAGTTACGCCTGTTCATTGAGCTCAAAAACTACTAAACTCTAAATATAACACAAGGATATGCCCTAGATGTTGCTTTCAGGCTATTCTATTAGGCCTTTTCCCACAGTTCTTCATTTGTGTGCTAGTTTGAAGCACGCTACAATGTTTTGGTGAGAAAAACTGGATCATAGGCTGTGAAAAGGAAAACAATGGTGATGTCTGCTTCCCTCAGAGTCTTGCTGAACAAGAAGAAAGTAAACATTAGATAACACTTTCACCATTTTCTTCACTCTCGGGCTGGGCTTTGACTGAGCTGCATCTCCCTAACCTCATCTGCCACTCACCCTTGCTTCTTAACCTCTTGGCTGAACCTCTATGCTTCCTTAGGATTGGGGTAAGGTTGAGAGGGGCAGGGGGAAGGTGCAGGGGTGGTTGAGAGCCCCTCCTGGGGACTCAGGTTTCTGGGAGGGGAGTTGTGTTTCTGTATTACTTTTACCTTGTATATTTCTGAATATTTCTGTATATATTGTAAATATCTGCTTGTATATTGTGCCAGCTGCAAATAAATAGCTTCGTTTATATTCCCAGAGCAGGCTGAGTTTAGCTGGTTGACTTCTAACGTGTGGGGGGGCGGGTAACACCCAAACCACCACATATCTTTATTTGGAAATATAAACAACAATAAACCAGGGGCACAACAACTACCTTCTCCCCAGCCAGTCCCTGTACCTCCCTCTTTAGATTCTGGGAATGCTGCCAACACTGATAACGGCAATAACAACAAAGATAATGCGTTGGGTTTGGCAGGCATCCCAGAAGTACAGGCCAACACTCAAAGTCAGAATGTACTCACTAATAATAACACTG
The DNA here is from genome assembly GCF_015220805.1 of Pogoniulus pusillus. Lineage (NCBI taxonomy): Eukaryota > Metazoa > Chordata > Aves > Piciformes > Lybiidae > Pogoniulus > Pogoniulus pusillus. The sequence goes on along the minus strand of NW_026974536.1, from coordinate 102,637 downwards.
ATAATACTAATAATAACAATAATAACACCAACTCAGCCAGTTCGAATCCCCAACCAGCAGACCAGAACCCTGTTAACTCTAAGGCAGATCTGAACTCACAGACCTCAGGTCAGATCCCCAATGACTCAAACCCTCCAGCAGACACATCCAAGTCTGTTGCTGTGCAGGCAGTTTTTGGCACCCGCTAAGGCAAAAACCAAGACACAGATTTTGACAAAGTGTGATTCGAAGGAGGATGTAAGAGCGGGGACCTCTGGTGAGCAAGAGGAGGAAGAGGAGGCATATAGTCTTCGGGACCTGGCAAACATGCTGAGATCTCAGTACTCAAATGAAAAGAGCACTGTGAGGTTGTGGCCGTTTGAGCTGATCCTCTAGCTCAGACATAGGGGAGAAATGAACATTCCAGGTATAGGCCACATAAATGGCAACTGTGCTAGTTAGAAGCAAGCTGGAATGTTTTGGTAAAAGAACTAGATAACAGGCAGTGAAATGAAAACAATTGATGTCAACTTCTCTCACAGTTACGCTGAGAACTCTGGGAAGAAGAAGTAAACATTCTCCATTTTTGTCTTTCTCTTCTGCCTTTGTCTTCAGACCTAGTCACATCTCATTAACCTTGCTCCTACTAACCTTGCTCCCTAACCTCTTGGATGCACCTCTTTTCTTCCTGAGGACTGGGGTAAGGTTGAGAGGGCTGGGGAAGGTGTTGGGGTGGTTTGAGAGCCCCTCCTGGGGACTCAGGTTTCTGGGAGGGGAGTTGTGCTTTTGTATTGTTTATCCTTTGTATATTTCTGTATATAATTGTATATAACTGTATATATTGTAAATACCTGCTTGTAAATTCTGCTAGCTGTAAATAAATTGCTTCATCTATATTCCCAGGGTCCGTCTGAGTTAGCTGGGGCAAATTCAAAGTGTGGGGGGGCGGGTAAGAGCCCAAACCATGACAGCAACAATAGATAAATTAATATAATTTCATTGGAGCATCAAGAACTTAATGTCTAGAAGTACAGCTTATTCTCCCCCTTCTCCCGCTGGCTTCTGCTGCTTCAGCTTCGCCTATCTTCCCTGGCTGCTGTTTTGGCTACTGCTGCTTCTGCTGCTTCGCCACCACCTGACCCCTCCCCCATCTCCCTTAAGGTTATTGTATTGGTTTTTTCCCTTCCTTCCTTCTCTAGTTATTATCTCTCTTTACATTGTTATACTTATACTATAAGAAAATACAATTTCATCTTTCCCTGACTTTCAAAAAAGAAGGAGGGTTTGTGTTGTGAATTTTCTTCCCGGGGGAGGGATCAGCCCAAACCCGGGACAGAATTTTTTTTTGGCGCCCAACGTGGGGCACGATCTTGGCTTGTTGTTTTTTTTTCTTTCCCCCTGTTGATTGATAATCAGAATAAGAACATCAGGGAAAAATGAAGTTGTTTGATATATTCTGGCCTATTATTGCCTCAATTCTGACTCTATCGGTTCAGCAGTGTTTTACAGCTATGGTGCACTACCAGGTGTGTTCATTCTTTGCTAAGATGGTCTGGGACTCGGTAAAAGCTGTGCTAAGGAAGGTTGGAGATGTTGTTAGGAATATTTTAGGGTTTAGGAATGTCGTTGAGGGTGTGCCATATGTGACATTGGTGTCAGAGACTAGGAGTTATTTGGAAGAGATGAGCTACCCTGTAGCCTGCCTAATATGTTTAAACTTGATGTTTTTGGCTGCTATTGTAGGTCTGGTTATAGTGTGGAGACGAGAGAAATGCAGGAACAAACAGGCTGTAAGTGAGGTTTTTACCTTCTCCGGAGGCAATAGCAGGGAGCTAAGGGTTAAAGAAACAGTCTGCAACTGAAGCGGGGGAGGGAGGGCCACGGCACTGGGCAGACAGACTGCTCGCAGAGCAGTGAAACGTCCTGCCTCGGAGCCTTTGAGAGGAGGAAAAATGGTTGGACACGGCCCGTACCCCACTGACCCTGAAGCATGGAGGCAGGAAACTATCTGGTTCCCATTCGTACCCAATAGAACGGAGGAAAGTAAAGGTAGAGGCGATGGAACCCCTGCAGAAGTGCAGTCACAAAGGGCTGCTGCGGCGGCGGCAGATCTGGCTGCAGACGGTGTGGGCTATGGCAAAGTTCCTCGGACAGATAAAGTTGAGGAACTGGTTTGTGGAAAATGCGGCTCGAATGTTTTGATCTGTAGGAGGGTCGCTGACACCAGAGCCTCTGCCAGCAGAGAGGCTGCTGAGGAAAAGACTCTTTCGCCTGCAACCAGGGGACTGGAAGCGGTCCCGGGGGAGGCGGCGAGGTCCTCGGAAGGCGAACCCACTAACGCCATCGAGCCTGCTAATGCCACTGCTCCTGCCTTAGCCCCGTTTGCCTCTGCTGAGCCGGCTGCTGTTGCTGCTGTGGGGAAGGGTCCTTCTGCCTCAGCCTCAGCCCCACTACCGCGTGTGGAACAGAGCCAGGCAGACAAACAAAACTCAGATGATTCAGTGAAAACCACCTCCCAGAGTAAGACAGAGTTTACCTTAGATAAGGTCTCCCTTGCCCCGGTTAAAACGAGGAGAAAAATGGCAGCTAGCCTTGGGGGTCGAGATAGGTCAGAAGATGATGGGGATAAACCAGAGCAGGGTGAACAAAAGGAAGAGGATCCAGGAGAAGGTACATCGGCTGGTGTGAAAGCCAGTACCCTTGTGGGCACAAGGAGTGGAAAGGCAAAAGCAAAGGAAAAACATATTCAGGAGAGGGATGATAGTGATGATAGTGATGATGAAGATAGAGCCCCGTTGCCAAGGAAGGAGGTCAGGCATATTAGGCAAGACTATGCCCGGAAAGAGCGAGAACTGCTGATGAGTTGGCTGAACAGATGCTGGCATGGAGGCATGGACACCATAGAAATAAACCCTTCGACAGTAAGGCAGTTGGGAGTTTTCTCGAGAGACAATGGCATAGATAAACACTTAGGACATCTCGGTGGCAACTCTAACCTCTGGTCACGCGTATTGACAGCTGTGGTACTGCGGTACCCTAACAGGGATGATTTACCCTGGAGACCCTTACGCTGGAATACAATTGAACAGGGGGTTCAGTGCTTGCGAGAGATGGCCATAAGAGAGCTAATCTATGGAGATTATACAACGGAGGACCCTGAGGAGATACCTATGAGCCAAGCTCTCCTAAAGAAACTTTTTCAGCTCGCCCCCTCTAATTATGCCCATACATTGGCAAGTAAAATGGTGGGGAAAGATGATGCAACAACTTCTATGACCGTGGGTGAATTCGCTGATCAAATGAGGCAAATGGAGGATGGCCTTATGGTTAATGCTATGGTGTCAGCCATAAATACTATGACTGAAGAGATTAAAGACAGCATGAAACAACTCAAGGAAGAATTTAAAACCTCCCTATCCCAGTTGGCAAAGGACAATGAACTTTCTTCTTCACCCTCAGAGTGGGTACATGTCTCGGCCATCAGGGATAGGCATCTTCCTAGAAGACCAATTCAACCTAACTCACTAAAAAATAGACAACAGTCACGTGGGTCCCTTTGGTTAATCCTACGTGACCAGTTTGGTGAAAACATGGATAAATGGGATGGAAAACCTACCTCACTTCTCCTAAAAAGAGTGAGAGTGTTACAGAGTGAGAAGCCTAAAAGAGTAGTCGCCTCAGTTTCCCCACATGACTCAGATGGTTCTGGTGATGATTCAACTAACACCACTAAACACTGTGCCAATTGCAATTGTAATGGCCTGTGATGGTTTGGGGGTTACCCTGCCCCTCCCACACTTTGTATTTGCCCCAGCTAACTCAGACGGACCCTGGGAATATAGATGAAGCAATTTATTTACAGCTAGCAGAATTTACAAGCAGCTATTTACAATATATACAGTTATATAGAGTTATATACAGAAATATACAAAGGATAAACAATACAAAAGCACAACTCCCCTCCCAGAAACCTAGGTCCCCAGGAGGGGCTCTCAAACCACCCCAACACCTCCCCCGGCCCTCTCAACCTTACCCCAGTTCTCAGGAAGAAGAAAGGTGCGGCCAAGAGGTTAGGGAGCAAGGTTAGTGTGCTAGTTTGAAGCAAGCTAGAATGTTTTGGTACAAGAACTAGATAACAGGCAGTGAAATGAAAACAATTGATGTCAACTTCTCTCACAGTCTCGCTGAGAACTCTGGGAAGAAGAAAGACTTTTTCTCCATTTTGTCTCTCTCTCTTGCTTTTGCCTTAGACCTGGTCACATCTCATTAACCCTGCTCCTACTAACCTTGCTCCCTAACCTCTTGGCTGCACCTCTCTTCTTCCTGAGAACTGGGGTAAGGTTGAGAGGGCCGGGGGGAGGTGTTGGGGTGGTTTGAGAGCCCCTCCTGGGGACTCAGGTTTCTGGGAGGGGAGTTGTGCTTTTGTATTGTTTATCCTTTGTATATTTCTGTATATAATTGTATATAACTGTATATATTGTAAATAGCTGCTTGTAAATTCTGCTAGCTGTAAATAAATTGCTTCATCTATATTCCCAGGGTCCGTCTGAGTTAGCTGGGCCAAATTCAAAAGTGTGGGGGGGCGGGGTAACCCCCAAACCATCACAGTTAGTAGGAGCAAGGTTAATGAGATGTGACCAGGTCTGAAGGCAAAGGCAGAAGAAAAAAAAAATGGAGAATGTTTTCTTCTTCTTCCCAGAGTTCTCAGCGTAACTGTGAGAGAAGTTGACATCAATTGTTTTTCATTTCACTGCCTGTTATCTAGTTCTTTTACCAAAACATTCTAGCTTGCTTCAAACTAGCACATTAGGGGGGCCCTGTCTCTTACCAGGCGGAGGCCAGGGACCAGGAAGACAATAGGATATACTGGAATGTATATGTCAGATGGCCTGGTACCTTGAAAATTCAGAAATACAGGGCTCTAGTGGACACGGGTGCACAATGCACATTGATGCCTTCAAACTGTAAAGGAATGGAGTCTATTACTATTTCTGGAATTACAGGAGGCTCTCAAGAATTGACAAGGTTAGAGGCAGACATGAGTTTGACTGGGAGTGATTGGCGAAGGCATGCCATTGTAATGGATCCAAATGCACCTTGCATCTTGGGAATTGACTTTCTGAGAGAAGGGCGTTTTAAGGATCCCAAGGGTTTTAAGTGGACCTTTGGAATAGCAACTTCAGAAGCTGTTGGAGATAAACTGAAGTTGTCTGCTAGGCCTGAGCTCTCAGATGAGTCTGCAGTTGTTGGGCAGCATAATGTAGAGGATGTGAAGTTGCCAGTTGCCACCCAAATTGTACACTACAGGCAATATAGAACAAACCGTGACTCTTTGGTGCCCAGACATGATCTGATTCGTCATCTGGAGTGCCAGGATGTCATTAAAAAGACCCATTCACCTTTCAATAGTCCCATATGGCCTGTGCAAAAGGCAAATGGAGAGTGGCGACTTACAGTTGATTTCCGCGGCCTAAATGAAGTGACTCCGCCCATGAGTTCTGCTGTGCCGGACATGTTAGAACTCCAGTATGAGCTGGAATCCAAGGAGGCCAAATGGTATGCAACCATAGATGTTGCTAATGCTTTCTTTTCTATTCCGATAGCAGAAGAATGCAAGCCTCAGTTTGCTTTCACTTGGAGGGGGATTCAGTATACATTTAATCGTTTGCCCCAGGGGTGGAAGCACAGCTCAACGATCTGTCATGCAGTGATCCATGATGCATTGGAGAAAGGTGGAGCTCCAGAGCATCTGCAGTTCATTGATGACATCATTGTCTGGGGGAACACAGCACAGGAAGTTTTTGAGAAAGGTAACAAAATAATTGACATTCTGCTGAAGGCAGGTTTTGCCATAAAGCGAGACAAGGTGAAGGGACCTGCTAGAGAGATTCAGTTCTTGGGAATTCGTTGGCAAGATGGTCGCCGTCACATTCCAATGGATGTGATAAATAAGGTTTCTGCCATGGCAAATCCCACAAATAAGAAGGACACATTGTCTTTCTTAGGAACAGTTGGATTTTGGAGGCTGCACATCCCTGGGCACAGCCAAATTGTAAAATCTTTGTATGATATAACTCGAAAGAGGAATAACTTTCAGTGGGGACCTGAACAACAAGCAGCTTTTGATCAGATAAAACAGGAAGTAGTTCATGAAATGGGTTTGGGGCCTGTTCGAACTGGTCCAGACATTAAGAACATTCTGTATACGGCTGCGAGTGATAATGGTCCAACCTGGTGCCTATGGCAGAGAGCCCCAGGAGAAACACGTGGCCGATCACTTGGTTTCTGGAGTAGAGGATATAGAGGGTCAGAAGTAAACTATACACCAATGGAGAAAGAGATCCTTGCTGCTTATGAAGGTGTAAAAGCTGCTTCAGAAGTAATGGGAACAGACTCTCAGCTTCTTTTGGCTCCCAGATTACCAGTTTTGAACTGGATGTTTAAGGGAAAGGGGTCATCGCCACATCACGCAACCGATGCTACCTGGTCTAAGTGGATGGCTCTCATAACACAGCGAGCACGCATGGGGAGCCTTGAACGACCTGGCATAGTGGAGATGATCACCAACTGGCCGGAAGGCACAAACTGTATAAATCCTCCAGAGGAGCGAGTGATTCGGGCTGAAGAAGCTCCTCCTTACAGTGATTTGTCTGAAGGAGAAAGAAACTATGCTCTATTTACTGATGGTTCTTGTCGCTTTGTTGGAAACAAGAGAAAATGGAGAGCTGCAGTTTGGAGCCCTATACGGGCAGTGGCTGAAACAAAAGCTGGAGAAGGTGAGTCGAGCCAGTTTGCAGAGGTAAAAGCTATCCAACTTGCTCTTGATGTGGCTGAACGTGAGAACTGGCCCATGCTTTACCTCTATACTGATTCGTGGATGGTGGCTAATGCCTTATGGGGTTGGCTAAAGGACTGGAAAAGAAATAATTGGCAACGGAAAGGAAAGCCAATTTGGGCTGCTGACTTATGGCAGGACATTGCTACCCGTCTAGAGAAAATCCCTGTAAGAGTACGACACATAGATGCTCACATGCCCAAAAGTAAAGCTACTGAGGAACATCAGCACAACCATCAGGCAGATTTGGCTGCCAAGGTGCTTCAAACCTATGTGAATTGTGATTTGGATTTAGATTGGGAACACCGAGGTGAACTGTTCTTAGCCTGGTGGGCCCACGATTCCTCAGGACATCAAGGCAGAGATGCTACCTACCAATAGGCACGGGACAGAGCAATCAACATCTCCATGGATGCTATAACACAAGTTATACATGACTGTGATATTTGTGCTACTATTAAACAAGCCAAGTGTCTGAAGCCCTTGTGGTATGGTGAGCGATGGGCAAAGTACAAATACAGTGAAGCGTGGCAGATTGATTACATCACTCTACCTCGTTCTCGGACTGGAAATCAATATGTGCTGACCATGGTGGAAGCAAGCACAGGATGGTTGGAAACCTATCCAGTTTCCCATGCTACTGCACGTAACACCATTTTGGGCTTGGAAAGACAAATCCTGTGGCGACATGGCGCTCCAGAGAGAATTGAATCAGATAATGGTACCCACTTTAAAAACAATCTCATAAAAACTTGGGCCAAAGAGCACGGCATTGAGTGGATCTATCACATCCATTTTGGTTGCCGAGCCGAGAGAGTGAAAAGCTCCGCGGGGATTGCTGCTGGGTTCGGTTTTGCTGCTCCGTTCTGCTGCTCTCCGTGGTTCTGAGACACGATAAGGTAAGCAGAGGGGACGGCTGGGCTGTGGTCTCGCGATACAGCGTGAGACTGTGACAGGGCTGGTGACGTCAGCCGCGGGAGATTTAAAATCCCGCCCCGTGCCACGCCGGCCGCCATTTTGGCTGCCGAGCCGAGAGAGTGAAAAGCTCTGCAGGCCTACCTGCGGCTGGGAGATATATTTTTTTTTTTTCCCTTCCTCTGTCTGACTGTCAGTGTCACTGTGCACTATGCCTGTCACTCGTTCTACGAAGAGCAGGAGAAGCGTGTGCACACAGACTGACGTGACCTGGGAAAGCACAGGAGTCCAGGCTGCTGGATGCCGGGAGTGCTGCAGCCTCTCACTTGCTGCAGAAGGGGAAGGGGAGAATAATTGCACCAGGTGTGAGCAGGTGAACTTCCTTCTCACCTTGGTGGCGGAATTGAAGGATGAAGTGGCCGAGCTGAAGGACGAAGTGTCCAGGCTCAGGTCAATAAGGGAGAATGAAAGGGAGCTGGATCTGTGGGTGCAGGCTCTGCAGATCCCCCCTGCTGAGGAAGCTGCCCCTGGAAATAGTGAGGGATGGGTACAGGTCCCTGTCAGGGGTAGTAAGGGAAATCCACCACGGTCCTCTCCTTCTCCTCCTCTGCCCTTGCACAACAAGTATGAGGCCCTGCATGCAGAGGGTACAGAGGGTGAGAGCAATGAGGAGCATCCAACTGAGACATTGCCTAGGGTGGAGCAGTCACCACCAACTGTGGTGACTAGCTCCACAAAAAACAAGAAAAAGAGAAGAGTTGGAGTTGTCGGGGACTCCATCTTGAGGGGGACAGAGGGACCCATTTGTCGTCCCGACCCATCTCACAGGGACGTCTGCTCCCTTCCTGGTGCCCGGGTTAGGGACATCACCAGGAGAATCCCTAACCTAATCCAGTCCTCTGATTATTACCCCTTGCTGGTAATACAGGCTGGCAGCGACGAAATTGAAAAGAGGGGGACCAGGGCAATTAAAAAGGAATTTAAGGCCCTGGGGAAATTGATAGATGGGGCGGGAGCGCAGGTGGTGTTCTGCTCAGTTCCCTCTGTGGCAGGGGAGTTCACAGAGAGGAACAGCAGAACCTACAATATCAATAAATGGCTGAAGGGACGGTGCGAGCGGCGGCATTTTGGGTTTTTTGACCATGGGGGAACTTTTACTGCGCCGGACCTACTTGATCGTGATGGGGTGCAATTGTCTAGGAGGGGCAGGAGAGTCCTGGCACTGGAGTTGGCAGGGCTCATTAGGTGGGCTTTAAACTAGGTCTGAAGGGGGTGGGTGAGGCAATTACTCTCTCTGAGAAGGAGAGAGTGGCAAGGAAAATAGGGACAATTGGGGAATCGAGAGCCCAGCTGAAGTGCATCTACACCAATGCACGCAGCTTGGGTAACAAGCAGGAGGAATTGGAAGTCCTGGTCCACCAGGGTGACTATGATATAGTTGCCATTTCAGAAACTTGGTGGGATGACAGACATGACTGGGCTGCTATTCTGGGGGGATATAATCACTTCAGGAGAGATAGGCAAGGGAGAAGAGGAGGAGGGGTGGCTCTGTATATTAGGGAGTCACTCCATGCCACTGAGCTTGAGGTGAGGGATGAAGGGGTTGAGAGCCTGTGGATTAAAATCAGAGGGAGGACAAACAAATCTGACATCCTGGTTGGAGTCTGTTATAGACCACCCAACCAGGATGAAGAAACAGACGAGATATTTTACAAACAGCTGGAGGCTGTCTCAAGATCAGACCTTGTCCTGGTGGGCGACTTTAACCTGCCAGATATCTGCTGGGAACTTAATTCAGCAGAGAGGAGGCAGTCCAGGAGATTTCTAGAGTGCATGGAGGACAGCTTCATGTCCCAGCTGTTAAGTGAGCCTACCAGGGGTCAAGCTCAGCTTGACCTGCTGCTGTCCAACAGAGAAGGGCTGGTAGGAGATGTGACAGTGGGAGGCTGCCTGGGGTGTAGTGATCACGAGTTAGTGGAATTTTCAATATACAGGGAGGTAGGGAGGCACTGCAACAAAACCTACACCTTGGACTTTCGGAGGGCAAACTTCAATTTGCTTAGGAAACTTATTTCCGAAGTCCCCTGGGCAGCAGTCCTAGAGAACAAAGGGGTCCAGCATAGTTGGACCTACTTTAAACAGGAGCTCTTGAAGGCACAGGAGCTGGCAGTTCCCATGTGCCGAAAGATGAGCCGGCGGGGAAGGCGACCAGCCTGGATGAGTAAACAGCTCCTGAAGGAATTGGGGGAAAAAAAGAGGGTGTATCACCTCTGGAAGGAGGGGAAGGCTTCTCCTGACGTGTTTAAGGAGGTAGCCAGATTATGCAGGAGAAAAATTAGGGAGGCTAAGGCCCAGCTAGAACTTAGGCTGGCCACTTCCGTGAAGGATAACAAAAAACACTTTTATAAATTTATCAACGCTAAAAGGAAGGGCAAGAAGAGCCTCCACTGCTTACTGGACCAGGAGGGGAATACTATAACTGATGATGTAGAAAAGGCAGAGGTCCTGAATGCCTTCTTCGCCTCAGTTTTCAACAGTAAGGAAGGAGGAGGAGAAGAATGGCCTCTTGAACTGGGGGATGGGGTCAGGGAGTGGTGTGTTCCCCTGGAAATTCATGAAGAATTAGTTCAGGACCTGCTGAGCCATCTGGACACCCACAAGTCCATGGGACCAGATGGGATCCATCCCAGGGTGCTGAGAGAGCTGGCAGCTGAGCTGGCCAAGCCTCTCTCCATCATTTTCCAGCAGTCCTGGCTCACCGGAGAGGTCCCAGGAGACTGGAAAATGGCCAACGTGGTCCCCATCCACAAGAAGGGTCGGATGGAGGAACCTGGAAACTATAGACCCGTCAGCCTGACCTCAGTGCCAGGGAAACTGATGGAGCAGGTTATCTTGGGGGTGATAAGAGCGCACCTAAGGGATGGCAAAGGGCTCAGGTCCAGCCAGCATGGGTTTAGGAAGGGCAGATCCTGCCTTTCTAACCTGATCTCCTTCTATGATCAGGTGACCCACTTGGTGGATGTGGGGAGGCCTGTGGATGTGGTCTATCTGGACTTCAGCAAGGCCTTTGACACTGTCCCCCTGTCCTGGAGTCCTGTACCCCTAAATTCCTCTCCTGCCCGGACTTCGGGGGGAAAGGGGAAAAGCCGCCTGGTTTCCCCCCCCTCGCCTGCCCTGCAGCCGTGAAGGGGGGGAGGACTGCCCCGTGAAGGGGGCGACTGCGCCGTGAGTTCCCGCGCTGGAGCCAGGCTGGGATTGGCCGTGCGCTTTCGCGCCTAAGGTGTGGTAACTCTGCCCTTTGTCTAGCGAAGGTTATAAATATTGGGGGTCTTCCCTCCTTTGGGGTTCCCGCTTTGGATTTTGCCCGTGCCTGGACGTATGTGTCTGCCTGAGCTCACACACTCCCCTGTGCCTGGACTGCAGAGAGACCAAGGATTCGCTTTCCTGTTAGGCACACCTTTGTGTGCCTAACGACCCTTAACGACTCCTGCAGCCGCTGGAAAGAAAGAGAAGGACAGACCGCACGAGTCAGCCTGAGTGAGTTATTTGGCTTAGCTTAATTTAGTAAGAAACCGCTATTAATTGATAGCTGAGTCCTTTTCCAAATTCTGACTTCAAATATATAGTCAGATTATTGATGATATCCTTGTAGATTAATTCTCATGCAACTCAACCTGTTTATCAAACGAAATTAATCTTTGTATATATAGTTGTGGGGGCGGGTTTTTGGAAAAATAAAAAATATCTATTTTTGATAGATTCTCGACTCGGCCACGTATCGTATTCCTGCTCGCCGCAACACCCCCACAGCAAACTCCTGGCTAAGCTATCAGCCCATGGCTTGGATGGCAACACTTTGTGCTGGATTAGGAACTGGCTGGAGGGCCGGACCCAGAGAGTGGTGGTGAATGGTGCCACATCCAGCTGGCAGCCAGTCACTAGTGGTGTCCCTCAGGGATCTGTGCTGGGCCCCATCCTCTTTAACATCTTCCTAGATGATCTGGATGAGGGCATCGAGTCAGTCATCAGCAAGTTTGCAGAAGACACCAAGCTGGGGGCAGATGTGACTGAGTTGGAAGGCAGAAGGGCTCTGCAGCGGGACCTTGACCGCCTGGACAGATGGGCAGAGTCCAATGGGATGGTGTTCAATAGCTCCAAGTGCAGGGTGCTGCACTTTGGCTACAACAACCCCATGGAGAGATACAGGCTAGGGTCGGAGTGGCTGGAGAGCAGCCAGACAGAGAGGGATCTGGGGGTACTGATTGATACCCGCCTGAACATGAGCCAGCAGTGTGCTCAGGTGGCCAAGAGAGCCAGTGGCATCCTGGCCTGCATCAGGAATGGTGTGGTCAGCAGGAGCAGGGAGGTCATTCTGCCCCTGTACTCTGCACTAGTTAAGCCGCACCTTGAGTACTGTGTTCAGTTCTGGGCCCCCCAGTTTAAAAGGGACGTTCAGATGCTTGAGCGTGTCCAGAGAAGGGCAACGAGGCTGGTGAGAGGCCTTGAGCACAGGCCCTATGAGGAAAGGCTGAGGGAGCTGGGATTGTTTAGCCTGGAGAAGAGGAGGCTCAGGGGTGACCTTATTGTTGTCTACAACTACCTGAGGGGTGGTTGTGGCCAGGGGGAGGTTGCTCTCTTCTCTCAGATGGCCAGCGCCAGAACAAGAGGACACAGGCTCAGGCTGCGCCAGGGGAGGTTTAGGCTCGAGGTGAGGAGAAAGTTCTTCACTGAGAGAGTCATTGGACACTGGAATGGGCTGCCCGGGGAGGTGGTGGAGTCGCCATCCCTGGGGCACTTTAAGGCAAGGTTGGACGTGGCACTTGGTGCCATGGTCTAGCCTTGAGCTCTGTGGTAAAGGGTTGGACTCGATGATCTGTGAGGTCTCTTCCAACCCTGATGATACTATGATATGATACTATGATCCCCTACTATGCACCCGCCTCAGGCAAATGGCTTGTTGAAAACAACTTTAAAGGCAATGGGGGGAGGAACCTTAAAGAACTGGGAGAAACATCTAGCCCAAGCCACTTGGGTAGTGAATAGTAGAGGTTCCACCAACCGAGCTGGCCCAGCTCATTCAGAGGTCTTACAAAAGGTAGAAGGTGACAGGGTTCCTGTCATTCGTGAAAAGAATTTGTTGGGCAAGTCTGTTTGGGTATTCTCCCCTTCGGGGGAGGCTACACCTGTCCGAGGGGTGGTTTCTGCTGAAGGACCTGGTCATATATATTGGGTTATGCAGAAAAACGGTGAAATACAATGTGTGCCACAAAAGAATCTGACATTGGCAGAAAGAATGTAGATATGTTGTTATGAGTTCTTTTGCAGATGATTGTGGTGCCCAAAAGCCATGAAGAGCCCGCTATCCATGAGCATGAGCCCTGAGAGTGCCAAGAGTCCTGCTCTGTTCCACGCATTGAAAAAAAACATTGAGCTAGCCAATGCCTGAGACAGATGGAAATGAGAAGATGAATGACCGAAAATTGAAGAAAGATGCCTGAAGCCTGGAAAATGACCATCTAGGATACTGATGTTATTCCTAGTTACATAAAATGACTTGATGCTGCAATGGTAAATTATATTAAAGGGGTGAATTGTGGCCGTTTGAGCTGATCCTCTAGCTCAGACATAGGGGAGAAATGAACATTCCAGGGATAGGCCACATAAATGGCAACAATAGATAAATTAATATAATTTCATTGGAGCATCAAGAACTTGTTCTCCCCCTTCTCCCGCTGGCTTCAGCTGCTTCAGCTTCGTCCATCTCCCCGGCTGCTCTTTTGGCTACTGCTGCTTCTGCTGCTTCGCCACCGCCTGACCCCTCCCCCATCTCCCTTAAGGTTATTGTATTGGTTTTTTCCCTTCCTTCCTTCTGTAGTTATTATCTCTCTTTACATTGTTATACTTACACTATAAGAAAATACAATTTCATCTTTCCCTGACTTTCAAAAAAGAAGGAGGGTTTGTGTTGTGAATTTTCTTCCCGGGGGAGGGATCAGCCCAAACCCAGGACAGAGGTTGGCTGCCAAGAGAGAGGATGGTTCCAATGAGTTTAAGAGTGTTATGAGGAAGGTTCTGTTTCTAGGCCAGGGACAACCAGATCAACAAGAGGAAGAGGAGGACGATGACATCCAGGACTCCAACGATCCTCTCAGAGAGATCAGGGAAGTTAGAAAGGAATACTCAAGGGAATCAGGTGAACCAACCCTAAGCTGGCTAGTGAGATGCCGTAGCATTGGTGCAAATGCCCTGCAGGTAGGAGACAAATCTGCCAAGCAGCTAGGACCACTCACCAAGGAGAGTGGAGTGGACAAATACCTAGCAAGTTCTCTTGGTAAGGTTAGCTTGTGGACACGCCTTCTGTTGGCTGTGGCTATGAGATATCCTTCCCGAGATGATCTGCCATGGGCTGCCAAGAAGTGGAACACCATTGAGCAGGGTATTAAGCTTCTGAAGGAGTTTGCTGTGAAGGAAGTGCTTTATGGAGATCATGGCACACATGAGCCTGATGACATTCCTCTTGGAACAGGTCTCATGAAGAAGCTTATTAAGCTTGCTCCTTCATCCTGTGCTAACATCTTGGCCAGCAAGTTTCTATCAAGGGGTGATAATGGAAGGTCTATCACTGTTGGTGAATCCACTGACCAGCTCAGGCAGATAGAGGACAGCTTGTCACATTCTGACCTAGACTCTGCCATAAACACTATGACAACAGAGATAAAGGGGAGGAAAGATGGTTTTGAAAATAGCATGAAAGAACTGAAGGAGGACCTTAAAACCTCAGTTTCCAAACTGGTAAAGGATACCATTCCTGCATCATCTGAATGGGTGCATGTTTCTGCCGTCAGGAACAGACGCCCACCTCCTGCAAGGCAATTCCAGCCAGGAGGAGTGTCACGGTAGGTAGTTTGGGAGGATTAGGGGAAAATACGCGAAGGCTCACTTGTGGATTTCAAGTGATTTATTGCTCAAACACGGAGATCCCCCTCCCAAACTAAATTCCCCACGTGAATTCTTTTTGATCTGAGGTTGTAGAATAACATTTCAGAAAATAGCAAATAAAAGAGAGTCTGTGACTTCTTTAGAGTTCTTTTGAGTCTTTAAAGTTACTCAGTCTTTAGGTAGAAGAGTCTTTTCTTTGATTTACTCACTGTTCCGCAGTTCAATTCAGCAGAGTTCGAAGTTTTGGGCGGTGTCCCTTTGTCTGTCAGGATCGGGCCTAGGCGGCTTTAGCCCTCTGCGGCCCCTCGTCGGGCAGGGTCGGGCAGGAACGAAGCAGGCAGCGAGCAGGCATAGAGCCAAGAGCAGAGAGCGAGAGCGAGAGCGAGCTCCCGATCCAGGAAGACACACCATTTTATAATGTTTTCAAAGAGGTGTATCCCACCAGTCCAGGCTATTTTACGTTATTCTTACAGATTGGCACAAAGTTATAATCAATCCACACAATTGGAGAATTTTTACCAAAACAATTTCTAAGACCACCTCAAGTTCGGCCCACACCAGGTGTCGAGCATGCCTGGGAAGCAAGGCCGACAGTTAGGAAAACAGTGGCCAATGTTTACCTTTTATCTTGACTAGGGAGAGACTTTCTCATGGGACTGAAGGATTGTTTTGGTTTTGCGATGCTCCTGGCATTAATGTGAGACACTATAACTTTCACAACAGGGAGGCCTGCTAAGGGCTTCTGCTACTCTCCATGACAAGGAGACAAATTCCACCCAGACATCAGCAATCACATCCATCATGGTGGATACTTCTGCGTGACACATACGGGGAGAACATGAACAAATGGGATGGTCAACCTACTTCAGCTCTTGCAAAGAGAGTCAGGGAACTGCAGAGTGGCAGAAACAGAGGCAGCAGTGCCAGAAAAGTAGCTGTCACTTCTTCAGCCCCCAAGAGCAGTTGCAATTATTCCAACAATTACAATTTCTCTCACAACACAAATCACTGTGTACACCCCACATGCCATGTTCAGCATTAGGGGTGCCCTGCCTCCAGCCAGGAGGAGGAAAGGGATAGTGGAGAGAACCAAATCTATTGGAATGTATTCATTAGGTGGCCTGGCAGTTCAAAAGTTCAGAAATACAGGGCTTTAGTTGACACAGGTCCTCAGTGTACTTTGTTGCCATCCAATTGCAAAGGGACAGAGTCCATATCTACTTTTGGAATCACTGGTGGATCTCAGGAGTTAACCAAGTTGCAGGCTGAGATAAGTTTAACTGGTAAAGAGTGGAAGAAACCAACTATTGTAACTGGTCCTGATGCACCTTGCATTCTGGGAATTGACTTTTAGAGACAAGGTTGTTTCAGAGATCCTAAGGGTCACAAATGGGCTTTTGGTATAGCATCTGTAGAGATTGAGGATGGTAAATTGAAATTGTCCATTAGACCTGAACTTTCTGATGAATCTGCAGTTGTGGGACATCATGACATAGAGGATCTGGAAGTGCCAATTGCAACTCAAACTGTGCACCACAGGCAGTACAGAACTAACCGTGACTCTTTGTTGCCCATTCATCAGCTGATTCGTCAACTGGAGAGTCAGGCTGTCATCGAGAAAGCTCATTCACCTTTCAACAGTCCCATCAGGCCTGTGCATAAGCCTAACAGCGATTGGAGACTCACAGTAGATTTTCGTGCCCTCAACGAGGTGACTCCATCCATGAGCGCAGCTGTGTTGGACATGCTGGAACTCCAGTACGAGCTGGAATCGAAGGAGGCTAAATGGTATGCAACCATAGACATTGCTAATGCTTTCTTCTCTATTCCCATAGCAAAGGAGTGCAGGCCTCAGTTTGCATTCACCTGGAGAGGAATCCAGTACTAGTTCAGTTGTTTGCCTCAGGGGTGGAAACACAGCTCAACCATCTGTCACTCAGTCATCCACAATGCACTGGAGAAAGGTAAAGCTCCAGAGCACATCCAATTCATTGACGACATCATTGTGTGAGGCCAAACAGCTGATGAAGTCTTTAAGAAAGGTAACAAAATCATTGACATTCTGCTGCAAGCAGTTTTTGCCATTAAGAGAGACAAGGTCAAAGGACCTGCCAGAGAAATTCAGTTTCTGGGAGTGTGGTGGCAGGATGGTCGCTGTCACATTCCTCAGGATGTGATCAACAAAGTCTTCACCATGGCAGTTCCCACCAATAAGAAGGACACTCTATCTTTCTTGGGTGCAGTGGGATTTTGGAGACTACACATTCCTGGTTTCAGTCAAATTGTCAAACCTCTGCATGATGTGACTCCATTGCACCTGTCCCTGGTATTTTCGTCCGCTAAGGCAATGATTTAAGTCTCGCCAGGCGGATTTGAGTGATTTTAACTGCTCTACAGTCAGCAGCAACTCAGTCCCAAGCACATCTCCCACGTCTCTCCCAGCGCTCTGGCTAGACCGATATAAGGTCCCTAGCCTCCTATGTGCTCAGCTCATGGAGCTTATTCACGTCTGACGGAACGTCTCTCTCGGAGAGTAAACACATCAGCGGGGACAGTGCCGTGTTCGTTCCCACGTCAGCCTTACGTTTTTCACACTCGGAGTGCCCACCCGCGGCGTGAGCTTCCGGCTATCGCCCCCTTCTTTCAGCGACGCTCTCTGGTCCAGTGGCACCGGCTGACATTACTTTTCAATTTGAAAATGTCCACAAATTAGTTGGCCATTACCGACCCCAGCTTACTGGTCCTACCCGCTGGTCTGCCTCGGTCTGACCCAAATGCCTGATTCACTGTTCAGGTGCCATATATTGGCATAAGCCAGTGGAGCACCTGGGTACAATGACTCTTTGTTCACCGATATGGTTAGATGGTTAGATGGTTAGATGGTCATAGTCTGCTTTATTTCCGTGATGCAGAGACTTATATGCATTCGTGCAAGAGGCGTGCTCCACCAAGATATAGAGGGTACAGGGTTACATGTGAAGCATGGATAGGGTAATATACTGTATAGGGTTAACACTCCAGGGGGGGCATAACCCTGAACCTGACCCTAGGGGCCTTGGCCCCTCCCCAGGGGAGGGCCACAGTCCAGGTGATGGTTAGCCCACTCCCCCCACTTCCTGTGGTATAAAAGAGAGAGGAGCTTCCTGTCTCTTCCTCTCTTTTTCTTCGCTCCCTATCGACACACACACACACACTGCATACCAGCACACCACGTGGCAGCCACGAGGCAGAGACACCATCACATTGCTCGGGTTGTATCCATCCCTTTTTGTATTTTGCTGTTTTCCCTTCCCTATCCTTTGTAAACTTCCCTACCTCCAATACCTTTTCTAAGTTATTGTTAAACTTTTCCTTTTTAACTTCCAAATCGAGTGAGATTGATTTATTTGGGTGCGCTTACCTCTCTCTCTATATATATATCTAATTCCCTATCTTTGGGAAAAGGAGGGGGAAGAGGGGAGGGCACTCTATAAATTCTATAAATTGTCATTGGGTCTATTAAATTTATTAGAGTCTCTGGGAACTTGCAAGTGAACCCAAGACATATACCATAACAATCTGAGGGTCAGCCTCTAGGGCTGGCTAAACTCTGCCCACCTGCAGCTAGCACTCCACCCCCTGCAGCTGCATGTGGGGGGAACCACCCAGCACCTGGTATCTTAACTCCGAAGATGGATTCAAGGATGCTCCCAGCACGGGTTGCTCATGTTTATGATTTTGTGTCCTCTGATAGCAAGAATTTCTCCAACACATGGTGGAGTTTAGAATCATAGAATCAACCTGATTGGAAGAGACCTCCAAGATCATCCAGTCCAACGCATCATCCAGCCCTAGTCATTCACCTAGACCATGGCACTAAGTGCCCCATCCAGTCTTTTCTTGAACACCTCCAGGGACGGTGACTCCACCACCTCCCTGGGCAGCCCATTCCAATGCCAATCACTCTTTCTGTGAAGAACTTCCTCCTAACATCCAGTCTATACATTCCCCAGCACAACTTGAGACTGTGTCCCCTTGTTCTATTGCTGGTTACCTGGGAGAAGAGACCAACCCCCACCTGGCTACAATGTCCCTTCAGGTAGTTGTAGACAGCAATGAGGTAACCCCTGAGCCTCCTCTTCTCTAGGCTAAACAATTCCAGCTCCCTCAGCCTCTCCTCATAGGGTTTGTGTTCCAGGCCCCTCACCAGCTTTGTTGCCTTTCTCTGGACACGTTCCAGTATCTCAACATCTCTCTTGAACTGAGGGGCCCAGAACTGGACACAGTACTCAAGGTGTGGCCTGACCAGTGTTGAGTACAGGGGAAGAATAACCTCCCTCGTCCTACTGGCCACACTGTTCCTGATACAGGCCAGGATGCCATTGGTTCTCTTGGCCACCTGGGCACACTGCTGGCTCATCTTCAGCCTACAATCCACCAGTAATCTCAGGTCTCTTTCTTCCTGGTTGTTGTGGAGGGCCTGTAGGCCTGAAAATAGGCTTATTTATGCCTTGCCTTGCCTGGACATGTTTTTTCTGCAAAAAACAGAGGTAAGCACATAACAAGCACAAAGGGGCACAATAGGCCTGGTGCCATGGAGACTAGCCTGCTCAGGGTCTGTGTTGTATAAGGTGTTTGTAAACATGTTGTGTATGCCCCCACACACTCAACTTATGCCTGCCTAGTGCTAGGCCCATGTAATTCCCATATTTGGAGAAAGTCCAGGCCTGTGGCTTTTACCTATTATGGTATTGTTTGGCTGACTACCAACCTAATTGGTCATTCTAGTGGCCAAGGGGCCATTAATCTCAGCCCACATTAAATAAATAGGGGTACACAGGTAAACAACATGCTTGGACTCTCCTGATCGCTCAGGCTCCCCTGGTCGGATTCCCCACATTGATTGCTTTCTTGCGCGCTCACTTGGAGAGCTCACTTAAGCCTGCCTATTTATATGTGGATAGTCTCCCAGCCAGCTGTGCACACTTGCACACCACTGTGTTATCAGGACCAGATCCTGTATTGCCAGCCTTCACCTACGGAGCACAGACTCCCGAGCAGCCGTGCACAGCTTGCATGCCCGCTGCCTTATTGCTGCCTGGTAAGCGCCACTGCCGCTGAGTTAACCAGGAGCAGATTCTGAATTGTCTGCACGCTATCAGCCTATGCAGCCAGTGTTACGTCGTGCTGAGACACCCCGGAGGGTGATTATTGATTAAGCAGAAATTGTAAGTAAATGCTTTAATGCCTCTGTAATATCTGTTGCCTCTGCCACAGAACAGAAAGAGTTTTCAGCCCACTCTGCTGGACAAACAGTATATAGACCCCAAGCAGCATTAATCCGCAGGGAAAACTCCTCTCTCTGTTTATAGTTTGAACTGTTTGCTAGTTATTAATAAGTTACTGTAGATATTAATCCTAGAATGTTTTCATGACCGTGTAGAATCATTTTAATATTAATATACAGTGGTTGGGGGTGGCAAGAGTTCAGGATATTGAGTTTAATAAATATATATTTCTATAAAATATCCTCTCGCATCAAATAATTTCTCCCCTCTGCCACAATCAGTGTAGGCAGCAGGAATACCCCTCCGCAACACTGGTTGCTCTCCAGCCACTCTGCCCTCAGCCTGTAGCACTGCTTGGGATTGTTGTGGCCAAAGTGCAGAACCCTGCACTTGGCCTTGTTAAATCACATCCCGTTAGCCTCTGCCCACCTATCCAGCCTGTCTAGGTCCCTCTGCAGGGCTCTCCTACCTTCCAACAGATCAACACCAGCTCCCAGCTTGGTGTCATCTGCAAACTTACTGATGCTGGACTCAATCCTCTTGTCCAGATCATCAATAAAGGTATTGAACAGGACTGGGCCCAGCACTGATCCTTGGGGAACACCACTAGTGACTGCCTGCCAACTGGATGTGGCACCATTCACCACCACTCTCTGGGCCCAGCCCTCCAGCCAGTTCTTGACCCATCACAGAGTGAATCTGTCAAAGCCACGGACTGCCAGCTTTGCCAGGACCTTTTTGTGACAGACGATGTCAAAGGCTTTGCTGAAGTCCAGGTTGTGCTAGTTTGAAGCAAGCTAGAATGTTTTGGTGAAAAGAACTAGATAATGGGCAGTGAAAAAGGTAAACATGGTTGTGTCTCCTTCTCTTACAGTCCCGCTGAGAGTTCTGGGAAGAAGAAGGAAAACATTTGATAACATTCTCCATTTTGTCTTTTCATTCTGCCTTTGTCTTCAGACCTAGCCACATCTCCTTAACCTCACTGCCACTAACCTTCCTTCTTAATCTTTTGGCTGCACCTCTATTCTTCCTGGGAACTGGGGTAAGGTTGAGAGGGGCCGGGGAAGGTGTTGGGGTGGTTTGAGAGCCCCTCCTGGGGACTCAGGTTTCTGGAAGGGGAGTTGTGCTTCGGTATTGCTTATCCTTTGTATATTTCTGTATATAACTGAATATATTGTAAATATCTGCTTGTATATTTGCTGCTGTAAAATAAATAGCTTCATTTATATTCCTGGAGGCCTTTCTGAGTTAGGTGTGGCAATTCCAAAAGTGTGGGGGGGCGGGTAAGAGCCCAAACCATCACATTTTTTAATTGGCTTTCCCAACGTGGGGCTAAATTTATTTGAGTGAATGTTAATTAGCTCTGGGAATTAAAATGAAGATAATAAATCAGCCATTGTACTTGGTGGGGGCTATTGTGTGGCCTGTTTGCTGTTTCTTTGTGTACAATTGGATCAAAGACCAAATTGGTTATTTCTTGCTTCATGTAGTTTTTAAGAAGGTCAAAGCTAAGCATTCAAGCATTTTCTGGTCTTGGGGTAATCTGATTCTTGGTTATGCTGGTTTTAATGTCACTGAAAACCTTACCAGTAACATTACAGGAG
Source organism: Pogoniulus pusillus (assembly GCF_015220805.1). Taxonomy (NCBI): domain Eukaryota; kingdom Metazoa; phylum Chordata; class Aves; order Piciformes; family Lybiidae; genus Pogoniulus; species Pogoniulus pusillus. Next base: position 81,098 of record NW_026974536.1, on the reverse strand, counting down.
CACTTATCAATAATGTTACAATCAATAGAAATTCTGCTTTAAACACTGCGCTAATGAGAGCGATTCACCCCAGAACTGAGATGCCAAATCCTTGTAGTGATTTTTACTCAAAACAAACTGTGGCAAGTCTGATGTGTGTCAATTTATGTCTTATAGTTTTAATATTCATATTAATTTTGGCATTATGTGTGAAAAATTCAAAGCCAGCTTCTGTAAGAACTAGGAAAAATTCAGTGTCGAAAGCAAATGGTACAGTTTCTCAGCAATCTGCTTCCCCCCTGCCAGCCTCTGCCCCTCCTTCTACAGATTCTGGGAAGGCAGCCAATGTTCCCGCAGGGAATGTAAATATAAACAACGGGCAGAGTTTGGCAGGAGTCCCAGGAGCACAGGCAGGTACCCAACATCAGAATGTTCCTAGCAACACTGATAACAACAGCTCAGCCAGTTCGAATCGCCAGCCAGCAGACCAGAATCAGAGCCCTGCTAAATCTAAGGCAGATTTGAACTCACAAGCTCCAGGTCAGACCCCCAATGATTCAAACCCTCCAGCAGACACGTCCAACTCTGTTGCTGCTCAGGCCCTTCTGGCACCTGCTAAGGCAAAAGCTAAGACAAAGTGTGGTTCAAAAGAGGATGTAAGAGAGGGGACCTCTGGTGATCAGCAAGAGGACGAAGCAGAGGCAGTTAGTCTGCGAGACCTCGCAAATGTGCTGAGACATCAATACTCAAATGAGAGGAGCGCTGTGAGGTTGGCTGCCAAGAGAGAGGATGGTTCCAATGATTTTAGGAGTGCTATGAGGAAGGTTCTGTTAGGCCAGGGACAAACAGGTCAAGAGGAGGAAGAGGAGGAAGATGACATCCAGGACTCCAAGGATCCTCTCAGAGAGGTCAGGGAAGTTAGAAAGGAATATGCAAGGGAATCAGGTGAACCAATCCTAAGCTGGCTAGTGAGATGTCGTGGCATTGGTGCTAATGCCCTGCAGGTAGGTGTGATGGTTTGGGGGTTACCCCGCCCCCCCACACTTTTGTATTTGCCCCAGCTAACTCAGACGGACCCTGGGAATATAGATGAAGCAATTTATTTACAGCTAGCAGAATTTACAAGCAGCTATTTACAATATATACAGTTATATACAATTATATACAGAAATATACAAAGGATAAACAATACAAAAGCACAACTCCCCTCCCAGAAACCTGAGTCCCCAGGAGGGGCTCTCAAACCACCCCAACACCTCCCCCAGCCCTCTCAACCTTACCCCAGTTCTCAGGAAGAAGAGAGGTGCAGCCAAGAGGTTAGGGAGCAGGGTTAGTGGGAGCAGGGTTAATGAGATGTGTCTCGGTCTAAGGCAAAAGCAAGAGTGAGAGACAAAATGGAGAAAAAGTCTTTCTTCTTCCCAGAGTTCTCAGCGAGACTGTGAGAGAAGTTGACATCAGTTGTTTTCATTTCACTGCCTGCTATCAAGTTCTTTTACCAAAACATTCCAGCTTGCTTCAAACTAGCACAGTAGGAGACAACTCTGCCAAGCAGTTGGGACCACTTACAAAAGAGAGTGGAGTGGACAAATACCTAGCAAGTCCTCTTGGTAGGGTTAGCTTGTGGACACGCCTTCTGTTGGCTGTGGCTATGAGATATCCTTCCCGAGATGATTTGCCATGGGCTGCCAAGAAGTGGAACACCACTGACCAGGGAATTAAGCTTCTGAAGGAGTTTGCTGTGAAGGAAGTGCTTTATGGAGATCATGGTACACATGAGCCTGATGATATTCCCCTTGGAACAGGTCTCATGAAGAAGCTTATTAAGCTTGCTCCTTCATCCTATGCTAACATCTTGGCCAGCAAGTTTCTATCAAGGAGTGATAATGGAAGGTCTTTCATTGTTGGTGAATTCACTGATCAGCTCAGGCAGATAGAGGATAGTTTGTCACATTCTGGACTAGTCTCTGCCATAAAAACTCTAGGTACAGAGATAAGGGATGGCATCCAAGACAGCATGAAAGAACTGAAGGAGGATCTTGCAACCTCAATTTCCAATCTGGTAAAGGATACCATTCCTGCATCATCTGAATGGGTGCATGTTTCTGCAGTCAGGAACAGACGCCCACCTCCTGCAAGGCAATTTCAGCCCAGGAGGAGACAAATTCCACCCAGACATCAGCAATCACGTGCGTCACTGCGGATACTTCTGCGTGACACATACGGGGAGAACATGAACAAATGGGATGGTAAACCTACTTCAGCTCTTTCAAAGAGAGTCAGGGAACTGCAGAGTGGCAGAATCAGAGGCAACAATGCCAGAAAAGTAGCTGTCACTTCTTCAGCTCCCGAGAGCAACTGCAATTGTTCCAACAGTTGCAATTCCTCTCACAACAACACCAATCACTGTGTACCCCCTACATGCCATGTTCAGCATTAGGGGTGCCCTGCCTCCAGCCAGGAGGAGGAAAGGGATAGTGGAGAGAACCGAATCTATAGGAATGTATTCATTAGGTGGCCTGACAGTTCAAAAGTTCGGAAATACAGGGCTTTAGTTGACACAGGTGCTCAGTGTAATTTGTTGCCATCCAATTGTAAAGGGACAGAGTCCATATCTATTTTTGTAACCACTGGTGGATCTCAAGAGTTAACTAAGATACAGGCTGAGATCAGTTTAACTGGTAAAGAGTGGAAGACACATACTATTGTAACCGGTCCTGATGCGCCTTGCGTTCTGGGAATTGACTTTTTGAGACAAGGTTGTTTCAAAGATCCTAAGGGTCACAAATGGGCTTTTGGAATAGCATCTGTAGAGACTGAGGATGGTAAATTGAAATTGTCCATTAGACCTGAACTTTCTGATGAATCTGCAGTTGTGGGACATCATGACATAGAGGACCTGGAAGTGCCAATTGCAACTCAAACTGTTCATCACAGGCAGTACAGAACTAACCGTGACTCTTTGTTGCCCATTCATCAGCTGATTTGTCAACTGGAGAGTCAGGCTGTCATCGAGAAAGCTCATTCACCTTTCAACAGTCCCATCTGGCCTGTGCGCAAAGCTAATGGCGATTGGGGACTCACAGTGGATTTCCATGCCCTCAACAAGGTGACTCCGCCCATGAGCGCAGCTGTGCCAGACATGCTGGAACTCCAGTACGAGCTGGAATCGAAGGAGGCTAAATGGTATGGAACCATAGACATTGCTAATGCTTTCTTCTCTATTCCCATAGCAAAGGAGTGCAGGCCTCAGTTTGCATTCACCTGGAGAGGAATCCAGTACCAGTTCAATCGTTTGCCTCCGGGGTGGAAACACAGCTCAACCATCTGTCACTCAGTCATCCACAATGCACTGGAGAAAGGTAAATCTCCAGAGCACATCCAGTACATCGACGACATCATTGTGTGGGGCCAAACTGCTGAGGAAGTCTTCGAGAAAGGTAACAAAATCATTGACATTCTGTTGCAAGCAGGTTTTGCCATTAAGAGAGACAAGGTCAAAGGACCTGCCAAAGAAATTCAGTTTCTGGGAGTGTGGTGGCAGGATGGTCGCTGTCACATTCCTCAGGAAGTGATTAACAAAGTCTCTACTATGGCAGTTCCCACCAGTAAGAAGGACACACTTTCTTTTCTTGGTGTGGTGGGATTTTGGAGACTACACATTCTGGGTTTCAGTCAGATTGTCAAACCTCTGCACGATGTGACACGTACGAGAAACAATTTTGAGTGGGGACTTGAACAACAAGCAGCCTTTGATCAGATCAAATGAGAAGTAGTCCATGCAGTGGGCTTGGGACCTGTGCGATCTGGTCCAGACATTAAGAATACTCTGTACATGGCTTCCAGTGACAATGGTCCAACTTGGAGTCTTTGGCAGAGAGCTCCAAATGAGACACGTAGTCGTCCTCTTGGTTTCTGGGGATGTTGTTACAGAGGTTCAGAGACAAATTATACTGCAACAGAGAAAGAGATACTAGCAGCCTATGAAGGAGTGAAAGCAGCTTCTGAAGTGTTTGGAACTGAGTCACAATTGCTTTTAGCTCCTAGACTGCCAGTTCTAAATTGCATGTTCATCCCGGGTTGGGGGAGGTTGCCCCGGGGAGAAGTGGACTCAGCACAACACAAAACCCTTTCTTTTTTTGAAAGTCAGGGAAAGATGAAATTGTATTTTCTTATAGTATAAGTATAACAATGTAAAGAGAGATAATAACTAGAGAAGGAAGGAAAGGAAAAAAACAATACAATAACCTTAAGGGAGATGGGGGAGGGGTCAAGCGGCGGCAAAGCAGCAGAAGCAGCAGTAGCCAAAACAGCAGCCGGGGAAGATAGGCGAAGCTGAAGCAGCTGAAGCCAGCGGGAGAAGGGGAGAACAAACTGTGCTTCTAGACATTAAGTTCTTGATGCTCCAATGAAATTATATTAATTTATCTATTGTTGCCATTTATGTGGCCTATCTCTGGAATTTTCATCTCTCCCCTATGTCTGTGCTAGAGGATCAGCTCAAACGGCCACAGTGTTCAAAGGCAAAGTTTCAGTACCACATCATGGACAGATGCAACCTGGTCTAAATGGATGGCTTTGATAACCCAATGAGCACGAATGGGTAATCTTGATCGGCCTTGTCCGGTGGAGGTGATCACCAACTGGCCGGAGGGCACACACTGTACCAAACCTCCAGAGGAGAAAATAACTCATGCTGAGGAAGCTCCTCCCTATGGTGATCTCTCTGATCAGGAAAAGAACTATGCTTTGTTCACAGATGGTTCCTGTCGTCTTGTTGGGAACAAGCGAAGATGGAAGTCAGCAGTCTGGAGTCCAACCAGGAGAGTTACTGAAGCGAGAGATGGCGAAGGAGAATCCAGTCAGTTCGCTGAGGTAAAAGCTGTTCAACTTGCTCTTGATGTGGCTGAACATGAAAATTTGCCTATCCTTTACCTCTACACCGACTCATGGATGGTAGCCAATGCTTTATGGGGTTGGCTAAAGGACTGGAACAAGAATGGTTGGCAGAGGAAAGGAAAGCCTATTTGGTGTGCTGATCTATGGCGGGACATTGATGCACGGCTGGAGAGAACTCCAGTGAAGGTGCAGCACGTAGACGCACACATGCCTAAGAACAGAGCTACTGAGGAACATCAACATAACCAGAAGGCAGATCAAGCTGCTAAGATTGCTCAAGTTGATACCAACTCTGATCTTGACATTGACCTTGATTGGAAACACCGAGGTGAACTGTTCTTAGCTCGGTGGGCCCATGACTCATCTGGACATCAAGGCAGAGATGGAACATACCGATGGGCTCGTGATAGGTCAATTGACTTGTCCATGGACGCTATCACCCAAGTCATCTATGACTGTGGCGTTTGTGCTGCTATTAAGCAGGCTAAGCGAATGAAGCCCTTATGGTATGGTGATAGATGGTCAAAGTACAAGTATGGTGAAGCCTGGCAGATTGACTACATCACTTTACCTCGATCTTGTTCTGGCAAGCAGTATGAGCTAACGATGGTAGAAGCCAGCACTGGATGGCTGGAAACCTATCCAGTTCCACATGCTACGGCACGTAACACCATTGTTGGTTTGGAGAGACAAATCATGTGGAGACATGGAACTCCAGAGATAATCGAGTCAGATAATGGCTCTCATTTCAAGAACAATCTTGTGAAAAACTGGGCCAAAGAGCATGGTATTGAATGGATCTATCACATACCCTACTATGCATCAGCTTCAGGGAAGATTGAACGCTACAACGGTTTGCTGAAAACCACCCTAAAAGCCATGGGGGGTGGAACTCTGAAAAACTGGGACAAACATTTAGCAGAAGCTACCTGGTTGGTAAATAGTAGAGGTTCAGTAAACAGAGCAGGACCTGCACAATCAGATTTGGTCCAAACAGTAGACGGTGATAAAGTTCCTGTTGTACGTGAAAAGAATCTGTTAGGGAGAACTGTTTGGGTATTTTCTCCTTCGGGTGAAGGGAAACCTGTCCGAGGGGTGGTTTCTGCTGAAGGTCCTGGTCATACATATTGGATAATGCAGGAGAATGGTGAAATCCAGTGTATTCCACAGAGAAATCTAACCTTAGCTGAGAGAGTTTAAATTCAGAGTGTGTAATACAAGCTTTTAGGAGTTTTCTGTTCTAGGTACCATCGGCATCCAACACTGTGAGAAATCTACAGTACATGAGCACGAACCCAACGTCACCTGGGAGTCCCTGTTCTGAGCTTTTGAATCACTTATATCTGGATTGAAGTGTTAACTGAACTTATATATATATTGTTTTATTTTAAATATTGGTTTAGATTAGATCGGATAATTCTCTGCGATACTCTGAGTGAAGTAGATTGTGGATTGTGCTAGTTTGAAGCAAGCTGGAATGTTTTGGTGAAAAGAACTAGATAATGGGCAGTGAAAAAGGTAAACATGGTTGTGTCTCCTTCTCTCACAGTCCCGCTGAGAGTTCTGGGAAGAAGAAGGAAAACATTTGATAACATTCTCCATTTTGTCTTTTCATTCTGCCTTTGTCTTCAGACCTAGCCACATCTCCTTAACCCCACTGCAACAACCTTCCTTCTTAACCTCTTGGCTGCACCTCTATTCTTCCTGGGAACTGGGGTAAGGTTGAGAGGGACCGGGGAAGGTGCTGGGGTGGTTTGAGAGCCCCTCCTGGAGACTCAGGTTTCTGGAAGGGGAGTTGTGCTTCTGTATTGTTTATCCTTTGTATATTTCTGTATATAACTGTCTATATTGTAAATAGCTGCTTGTATATTTGCTGATGTAAAATAAAACTGATGGGAAACTGATGGAGCAGGTTATCTTGGGGGTGATAAGAGCGCACCTGAGGGATGGCAAAGGGCTCAGGTCCAGCCAGCATGGGTTTAGGAAGGGCAGATCCTGCCTTTCTAACCTGATCTCATAGTATCATAGTATCATCAGGGTTGGAAGAGACCTCACAGATCATCGAGTCCAACCCCTTACCACAGTGCTCAAGGCTAGACCATGGCACCAAGTGCCACGTCCAACCTTGCCTTAAAGTGCCCCAGGGATGGCGACTCCACCACCTCCCCGGGCAGCCCATTCCAGTGTCCAATGACTCTCTCAGTGAAGAACTTTCTCCTCACCTAGAGCCTAAACCTCCCCTGGCGCAGCCTGAGCCTGTGTCCTCTTGTTCTGGCGCTGGCCACCTGAGAGAAGAGAGCAACCTCCTCCTGGCCACAACCACCCCTCAGGTAGTTGTAGACAACAATAAGGTCACCCCTGAGCCTCCTCTTCTCCAGGCTAAACAATCCCAGCTCGCTCAGCCTCTCCTCATAGGGCTTGTGCTCAAGGCCTCTCACCAGCCTCGTCGCCCTTCTCTGGACACGCTCAAGCATCTCAATGTCCCTCCTAAACTGGGGGGCCCAGAACTGAACACAATATTCAAGGTGTGGTCTAACCAGTGCAGAGTACAGGGGCAGAATGACCTCCCTGCTCCTGCTGACCACACCATTCCTGATGCAGGCCAGGATGCCACTGGCTCTCTTGGCCACCTGGGCACACTGCTGGCTCATGTTCAGGCGGGTATCAATCAGTACCCCCAGATCCCTCTCTGTCTGGCTGCTCTCCAGCCACTCCGACCCTAGCCTGTATCTCTCCATGGGGTTGTTGTAGCCAAAGTGCAGCACCCTGCACTTGGAGCTATTGAACGCCATCCCATTGGACTCTGCCCATCTGTACAGGTGATCAAGGTCCCGCTGCAGAGCCCTTCTGCCTTCCAACTCAGTCACATCTGCCCCCAGCTTGGTGTCATCTGCAAACTTGCTGATGACTGACTCAATGCCCTCATCCAGATCATCTAGGAAGATGTTAAAGAGGATGGGGCCCAGCACAGATCCCTGAGGGACACCACTAGTGACTGGCCGCCAGCTGGATGTGGCACCATTCACCACCACTCTCTGGGTCCGGCCCTCCAGCCAGTTCCTAACCCAGCACAGAGTGTTGCCATCCAAGCCATGGGCTGATAGCTTAGCCAGGAGTTTGCTGTGGGGGACAGTGTCAAAGGCCTTGCTGAAGTCCAGATAGACCACATCCACAGGCCTCCCCACAGCCACCAAGCGGGTCACCTGATCATAGAAGGAGATCAGGTTGGAGAGGCAGGATCTGCCCTTCCTAAACCCATGCTGGCTGGACCTGAGCTCTCTGCCATCCCTCAGGTGTGCTCTTATCACCCCTAAGATAACCTGCTCCATCAGTTTCCCTGGCACTGAGGTCAGGCTGACAGGTCTGTAGTTCCCAGGTTCCTCCATCCGACCCTTCTTGTGGATGGGAACCACGTTGGCCATTTTCCAGTCTCCTGGGACCTCTCCGGTGAGCCAGGACTGCTGGAAAATGATGGAGAGAGGCTTGGCCAGCTCAGCTGCCAGCTCTCTCAGCACCCTGGGATGGATCCCATCTGGTCCCATGGACTTGTGGGTGTCCAGATGGCTCAGCAGGTCCTGAACTAATTCTTCATGAATTTCCAGCGGAACACACCGCTCCCCGACCCCATCCCCCAGTTCAAGAGGCCATTCTTCTCCTCCTCCTTCCTTACTGTTGAAAACTGAGGCGAAGAAGGCATTCAGGACCTCAGCCTTTTCTACATCATCAGTTATAGTATTCCCCTCCTGGTCCAGTAAGCAGTGGAGGCTCTTCTTGCCCTTCCTTTTAGCGTTGATAAATTTATAAAAGTGTTTTTTGTTATCCTTCACGGAAGTGGCCAGCCTAAGTTCTAGCTGGGCCTTAGCCTCTCCAATTTTTCTCCTGCATAATCTGGCTACCTCCTTAAACACATCAGGAGAAGCCTTCCCCTCCTTCCAGAGGTGATACACCCTCTTTTTTCCCCCAATTCCTTCAGGAGCTGTTTACTCATCCAGGCTGGTCGCCTTCCCCGCCGGCTCATCTTTCGGCACATGGGAACTGCCAGCTCCTGTGCCTTCAAGAGCTCCTGTTTAAAGTAGGTCCAACCATCCTGGACCCCTTTGTTCTCAAGGACTGCTGCCCAGGGGACTTCGGAAATAAGTTTCCTAAGCAAATTGAAGTTTGCCCTCCGAAAGTCCAAGGTGTAGGTTTTGTTGCAGTGCCTCCCTACCTCCCTGTATATTGAAAATTCCACTAACTCGTGATCACTACACCCCAGGCAGCCTCCCACTGCCACATCTCCTACCAGCCCTTCTCTGTTGGAGAGCAGCAGGTCAAGCTGAACTTGACCCCTAGTAGGCTCATTTAACAGCTGGGTCATGAAGCTGTCCTCCATGCACTCCAGAAATCTCCTGGACTGCCTCCTCTCTGCTGAATTAAGTTCCCAGCAGATGTCTGGCAGGTTCCCCCATGGTCAAAAAACCCAAAATGCCGCCGCTGGCACCATCCCTTCCGCCATTTATTGATATTGTAGGTTCTGCTGTTCCTCTCTGTGAACTCCCCTGCCACAGAGGGAACTGAGCAGAACACCACCTGTGCTCCTGCCCCATCTATCAATTTCCCCAGGCCCTTAAATTCCTTTTTAATTACCCTGGTCCCCCTCTTTTCAATTTCATCCCTGCCAGCCTGTATTACCAGCAAGGGGTAATAATCAGAGGGGTGTATTAGGTTAGGGATTCTCCTGGTGATGTCCCTAACCCGGGCACCAGGAAGGGAGCAGACCTCCCTGTGAGACGGGTCGGGACGACAAATGGGTCCCTCTGTCCCCCTCAAGGCAGAATCTCCAACAACTACAACCCTTCTCTTTTTCTTGTTTTTTGTGGAGCTAGTCACCACAGTTGGTGGTGACTGCTCCACCCTAGGCAATGTCACAGTTGGATGCTCCTCGTTGTTCTCACCCTCTGTACCCTCTGCATGCAGGGCCTCATACTTGTTGTGCAAGGGCAGAGGAAGAGGAGGAGAGGGCCAGGGTGGATTTCCCTTACTACCCCTGACAGGGATTTGTACCCATCCCTCACTATTTCCAGGGGCAGCTTCCTCAGCAGGGGGGATCTGCAGAGCCTGCACCCACAGATCCAGCTCCCTTTCATTCTCCCTTATTGACCTGAGCCTGGACACTTCGTCCTTCAGCTCGGCAACTTCGTCTTTCAATTCTGCCACCAAGGTGAGAAGGAAGTTCACCTGCTCACACCTGGTGCAATTGTTCTCCCCTTCCCCTTCAGCAGCAAGTAAGAGGCTGTAGCACTCCCTGCATCCAGTGGCCTGGACTCCTGTGCTTTCCCAGGTCGCATCAGTCTGTGTGCACACGCTCCTCCTGCCTGCCCTTCGTAGAACGAGTGACAGGCATAGTGCACAGTGATACTGACAGTCAGACAGAGGAAGGGAAAAAAAAAAATATATCTCCCAGCCGCAGGTAGGCCTGCAGAGCTTTTCACTCTCTCGGCTCGGCAGCCAAAATGGCGGCCGGCGCAGCACGGGGTGGGATTTTAAATCTCCCGCGGCTGACGTCACCAGCCCTGTCACAGTCTCACGCTGTATCGCGAGACCACAGCCCAGCCGTCCCCTCTGCTTACCTTATCGTGTCTCAGAACCACGGAGAGCAGCAGAACGGAGCAGCAAAACCGAACCCAGCAGCAATCCCCGCGGAGCTTTTCACTCTCTCGGCTCGGCAGCCAATCCTTCTATGATCAGGTGACCCACTTGGTGGATGTGGGGAGGCCTGTGGATGTGGTCTATCTGGACTTCAGCAAGGCCTTTGACACTGTCCCCCACAGCAAACTGCTGGCTAAGCATTCAGCCCGCGGTTTGGATGGCAACACTCTATGCTGCGTTCGGAACTGGCTGGAGGGCCGGACCCAGAGAGTGGTGGTGAATGGTGCCACATCCAGCTGGCAGCCAGTCACTAGTGGTGTCCCTCAGGGATCAGTGCTGGCCCCCATCCTCTTTAACATCTTCATAGATGACCTGGATGAGGGCATGGAGTCAGTCATCAGCAAGTTTGCAGATGACACTAAGCTGGGGGCAGATGTGACTGAGTTGGAGGGCAGAAGGGCTCTGCAGCGGCACCTTGACCACCTGGACAGATGGGCAGAGTCCAATGGGATGGCGTTCAATAGCTCCAAGTGCAGGGTGCTGCACTTTGGCCACAACAACCCCATGCAGAGATGCAGGCTGGGGTCGGAGTGGCTGGAGAGCAGCCAGACAGAGAGGGATCTGGGGGTGCTGATTGATACCTGCCTGAACATGAGCCAGCAGTGTGCCCAGGTGGCCAAGAGAGCCAGTGGCATCGTGGCCTGCATCAGGAATGGTGTGGTCAGCAGGAGCAGAGAGGTCATTCTGCCCCTGTACTCTGCACTAGTTAAGCCGCACCTTGAGTACTGTGTTCAGTTCTGGGCCCCCCAGTTTAAAAGGGACATTGAGATGCTTGAGCGTGTCCAGAGAAGGGCGACAAGGCTGGTGAGAGGCCTTGAGCACAGCCCTACGAGGAGAGGCTGAGGGAGCTGGGATTGTTTAGCCTGGAGAAGAGGAGGCTCAGGGGTGACCTTATTGCTGTCTACAACTACCTGAAGGGTGGTTGTGGCCAGGAGGAGGTTGCTCTCTTCTCTCAGGTGGCCAGCGCCAGAACGAGAGGACACAGCCTCAGGCTGCGCCAGGGGAAATTTCGGCTCGAGGTGAGGAGAAAGTTCTTCACTGAGGGAGTCATTGGACACTGGAATGGGCTGCCCACGGAGGTGGTGGAGTCACCTTCCCTGGGGCTGTTTAAGGCAAGGTTGGACGTGGCACTTAGTGCCGTGATTTAGCCTCGAGCTCTGTGGTAAAGGTTTGGACTTGATGATCTGTGAGGTCTCTTCCAACCCTGATGATACTGTGATACTGTGATTTATATTCCCGGAGGCCTTTCTGAGTTAGCTGGGGCAATTCCAAAAGCGGGGGCGGGCGGGTAAGAGCCCAAACCATCACACTTGTAGACTGTGGGAATGAAAAGTGAAGAAGAGCTGTGGGAACGGAGTGAAGAAGAATAATAACAGATGGATGCTGACCTTGTTGCCCACCAGCTGCTGGCTACCTTATCTCAGAAAATATAGATAATGGACTGTGCTTGTTTAAAGCAGGGTAGAATGTTTTGGTGAAAAAAAATAGATTACGGGCTGTGAAAGGAAAACAGTGGTGATGTCTACTTCCCTCAGAGTCTTGCTGAGGAGTTTGGGAAGGAGAAATGAGAACATTAGATAACACTCTCGCCATTTTTTCTCACTCACGCTTGGGCTGCTGACTGAGCAACATCTTACTCCCTAACCTCAGGTGCCGTTTGGCCTAACCAACTTTGCTTCCTAACATCTTGGCCAAGCCTCTATTCTTCTTTAGGACTGGGGTAAGGTTGAGAGGGGCAGGGGGAAGGTGCAGGGGTGGTTTAGTGCCCCTCCTGGGGACTCAGGTTTCTGGGAGGGGAGTTGTGTTTCTGTATTACCTTTTACATTGTATATTTCTGTATGTAACTGTCTAGACTGTAAATATCTGCTTGTATATTGTGCTAGCTGTAAATATAAGCTTCATTCATATTTCCAGAGCCGACTGAGTCTAGTCTGGGTAATTTCTAACGTGTGGGGGGGGCAGGGAACACCCAAACCATCACATGAACACCTTGTTAATGAGAAAAACATGGCGTGGTTTATGCTGATGGAGTGGGTTATCCTTGAGTAATTATTCTAATGTGTAGGTAATGTCATGGCCCTGAGGGTATTTATTGAGTGCCAAATGATCAATAAACGTCTCTGGCATAATTCACATTGAATCATCTGGAGTTCATGTGGCATTGCCTTTGATCACACTGATCTCTGAGGCTTTGACCACGTTTCCCGTGGGCAAGCAAGCAGCTAATTCTGCAACAGTAGACTCCATCCACAGCCTTCCCCACATTCACCAGGCAGGTAACCTGATCATAAAAGGAGATCAGGTTGGTCAGGCAGGATCTGCCCTTCCTAAACCCGTGCTGGCTGGGCCTGATCTCTTGGCCATCTTGTAGGTGCTTTGTGATGGCACTCAAGATGACCTGTTCCATCACCTTGCCTGGCACTGAGGTCAGGCTGACAGGTCTGTAATTTTCTGGTTCCTCCTTCCGGCCCTTCTTGTGGATGGGCATCACGTTGGCCAGCTTCCAGTCTTTGGGGACCTCTCCAGTGAGCCAGGACTGTTGATAAATGATGGAGAGTTCTTGCAGGCCACTCTGCCTGCTATCTCTGCTTGCTGCGGGACCGTGGTAAACAAGCCTATAGACCAGTATGGTCGTAGGCCAGCCATGAGGGTCTACAGACGATTCAATGTCAATTACGCAGAAGCGACTTTATTTTTGTATCAGCCCAAATATATACACTCAGCCAGTAGAGCACACACCTACACATTAGCATAATTAGTCAGGGACAACCCACCACATCTGCATAAATACACGCCTTGCTATTCTCGTTAGCAAAGTGTCCGTTGTCTACCCCTTCTGAGATAAGGTAGCCTGTTGTTTGTGAGAACCAAGGTTTGTTATTGTGAGGATCTGCCTGCTGTTTATTCCTCTTCACTCTGTTCCCACAGCTCTTCTGCACCTGCACCCCACAACTTTTCTGCATTCTGCATTCCCACAGATAGTGGCTTGGCCAGCTCATCTGCCAGCTCTCTCAGCACCTTAGTATGGATCCCATGTGGTCCCATGGACTTGTGAGCATCCAAGTGTCTCAGCAGGTCCCTCACTTCTTCCTCATAGGTTACAGGGAGACTATACTGGTCCCTGACTCCATTTGTTCATATTTGTTGCACCAGTCTCTAAGGTCAGTCCAACCTTCCACTTTATCTCTATTCAGCACTTACTGAGCTCATGCACTCTCGCCTGTCCATGGCTTATATTCCACTGTATAATATTCCAATAGCTGTACCACAGAAAGACAATTCTATAAAATCACTGCATTTAATATTTCTATATCCAAGCAGGAAGGAGATAAAGGAGAAGCAGGGATATCCCGACATCAGCAACAAAGAAGGGTCTGCTTGACCAGAGATGAGAAAGACCCTGGAAGGAAGACTGTGTGGGATGTTCATCACAGATAACCATTCCGGACCACCAGGGTTGGAATCTTTGGAATTGGGATGGAGAATGGGAAAATGCATATGTTAATGAACTCCAAGAAATAATTGTAATAACCCTACCTCTACTATGACTATGTGTGCTAGTTTGAGCCTAGCTAGAATGTTTTGGTGAGAAGAACTAGATTATAGGCTGTGGAAGGAAAACAAGGCTGATGTCTACCTCACTCATTGGCTTGCTGAGATGTATAAAAACAAAAATCAAAACATAGATAAAGGCACTTCTGCTGGGGAATTGGCTGAGCTGCATTTCTCTCTCTAACCTCTCTGCTGTTTCTTTAATTAATCCACTTTGCTTCCTAACCCCCTGGCCAAACCTCCACTCTTCCTTGGGACTGGGGTAAGGTTGAGAGGGGTAGGGGGAAGGTGAAGGGGCGGTTGGAACCCCCTCCTGGGGACTCAGGTTTCTGGGAGGGGAGTTGTGTTTCTAAATGTCCCAGGTTGAGGCTATAGGGTTCAAAAAAATTTTCTGGGACTAGAAGATTGTTTTTCAATCCCATAATTCTGCTATCTCTTTATAGACTGACAACAAGGTCAGTTCACTCTCCTTTCCTCCTCCTCCTGCCCTGAGTGTGTGGTGGGAGCCAATTTATAGGGAACATGTAAGCAGTAGGCCTCTTGGATGGCGGAGGCGATGGGGGGTGGGGGGGGAGGATTGGAGCACTGGGGAGTGTAGATATAGTTTTTTGGGGACAGGGGAAACTTCAAGGGGGTTTGCCATGGTAATTGCTTTTGTAATGTCTATTGCTGTATTCTCTCTCCAAATAGAATTCTGTATTTTCTCTCCAATTTGATTTTGAGAGTTTAATCTCTGTCGTGCTCTCTTTAAAACAAAACTATGACAGCCCCTTATAGTCAGCGTCGATAAGTCCTGGTATCACCATAAGACCTTTGAGGCCAGCCGATGACCATCCAAGGAGGAGACCCCTAAGGAGCCCTGCAGCGTAGAAAGGGGGCCCAAAGTGGTGGTAGGGATTTTCGTGACTTGTTTATCCTGCAAGGTGACACTGCTGTTGCCAGATCCTATCTGAGGCTCCCGCTGGTGGCTGGGTGGTGGGTGTCCAGGTACCCTTCGGCTCGTCCTGTGCCACAGCTGCTGTTGTCTTCACGTGGCTGTTTTTGAAGTTTCCCGATCGGCAGACTGCTGTTGCATGGCCAGGCTACTGGCAGTGGTCGCAGCACACAGAGATCGAGCAGCGTCATTTCATGTGACCCGGCTGGCCGCAGCGATAGCAGCCTGCTCCCACTAGGCAGCCCTTCCGTGGTTTTGCCGAGACAAGAAGTACCCTTTTGTCAAACGCGGTCTCGACCACCTGTCTCACTGCTTGGGCCAATTCGCCTGCTGTAGCTTGATTAGACGCATGCATGGTGTCTGCCACAAGAGCATACTGCTCCTGACCCTGGGCATGAGCCACAGGCGCAGGAGGGGGCGGCAGGGGGCTCAGAGTTGCCAGGCGCAGTAGCCCGTCTGTGGTGGAGGGGCCACAGCCCCAAAACTGAGGCCTCCCTATGCCTCTACATGCCTGGACATGTTTTTCTGCCAGGACCCATGGCCGTAAACAGGTTGTGTAACAAACGCACACCCAGTCCGTGTACCCCTGGGGTCCGCCCAGGTAATGCTGGAGGAGCATCCAGCCAGGATGCCTAGGGTGGAGCAGTCCCCACCAACTGTGGTTACTAGCTGTCATGGAGAGTAGCAAAGGCTCTCTAAGCTTTTGCTATATTGTGTAGTTTCTAGTGCCTCACATTCAAGCCAGAAGCATCGAAAAACCAAAACAATCTTTCAGTCCCATGGGAAGATTTCTCCCTAGGGTAAGTGAGAGGTAAACACTGGCCATGTTTCCTTTTCACTTGGCCTTGCTTTCCAGACAACAGGGTATTGTTTTGGTTAAGTAGAAACGACTATCTTAGGCCTGCCCAGCACCTGCAGGTGGGCTGGCCTGAGGGGTGGTCTTTACATTGTTTAGGTATTGTTATCCAATTATATAAATTGCTTACTGTTTTTTTACCAATGTATGTGAACAACGTAAAAGTGGTCTGAATTGTGGGCTAGTCCTGTTTTGGAACATTATAAAAATGGTGGACAGGCCAGGATCGAGGCCTTTTGCCTTTTGCTTTTTGCCTTTTGCTCTTTTGCCCTGGATCTCACCCTCGCTCCTGTCCTTCCCCGGACTTAACAACAACAAACTGCTCGCCGATCTAGCCTCGCCTCGGGCGGACGCCGAGTCGCAGAGGCTAAAGCCTGCATGCCTGGACCCTCATCGGGAGAAAGGGACTCCCTGCCAAGCTACAGACTGTGAGTAGCTGACGAACTATTAACTCGAACCAGAGACTCAAAGAACTCTCTTTAAACATCGTAGACTCTTTAATTTGCCATTTTCGGAAATGTTACTTTGATCTCAATCAAAAAGAATTCACAGTGGTGGTGTAGTTTCGGGAAGAGGGAATTCGCATTCTTTGCAATAAATCACTGATAAAATAGTCAACGCCTCGCGTATTTCCCCCATAAATTCTGCCGCGAAACTGCGTTCCACGACACTAGCTCCGCAAAAAACAAGAAAAAGAGAAGAGTCTTGGTCGTTGGGGACTCGGTTTGGGGATTACCCCGCCCCTCCCACACTTTGTATTTGCCCCAGCTAACTCAGACGGACCCTGGGAATATAGATGAAGCAATTTATTTACAGCTAGCAGAATTTACAAGCAGCTATTTACAATATATACAGTTATATACAATTATATACAGAAATATACAAAAGATAAACAATACAAAAGCACAACTCCCCTCCCAGAAACCTGAGTCCCCAAGAGGGGCTCTCAAACCACCCCAACACCTCCCCCGGCCCTCTCAACCTTACCCCAGTTCTCAGGAAGAAAAGAGGTGCAGCCAAGAGGTTAGGGAGCAAGGTTAGTAGGAGCAGGGTTAATGAGATGTGACCAGGTCTAAGGCAAAAGCAAGAGTGAGAAACAAAATGGAGAATGTTTTCTTCTTCTTCCCAGAGTTCTCAGCGTAACTGTGAGAGAAGTAGACACAATTGTTTTTCATTTCACTGCCCGTTATCTAGTTCTGTTACCAAAACATTCCAGCTTGCTTCAAACTAGCACAGAGGGGGACAGAGGGACCCATCTGTCGTCCCAACCCGTCTCACAGGGAGGTCTGCTCCCTTCCTGGTGCCTGGGTTAGGGACATCGCCAGGAGACTCCCAAACCTAATCAGGCCCTCTGATTATTACCCCTTACTGGTAATACAGGCTGGCAGAGATGAAATTGAGAAGAAGGGAACCAGGGTAATTAAAAAGGAATTCAAGGCCCTGGGGAAATTGATAGATGGGGCAGGAGCACAGGTGGTGTTCTGCTCAGTCCCCCCTGTGGCAAGAGAGTTCACAGAGAGGAACAGCAGAACCTATGACATCAACAGTTGGCTCAAGGGATGGTGTGAGAGGAGACACTTTGGCTTCTTCGACCTTGGGGGAACTTTTACTGAGCCAGACCTGCTTGATCATGATGGGGTTCAGTTATCTAAGAGGGGCAGGAGAGTCCTGGCACTGGAGTTGGCAGGGCTCATTAGGCGGGCTTTAAACTAGATATGAAGGGGGTGGGTGAGGCAATTACTCTCTCTGAGAAGGAGAGAGTGGGAAGGAAACTAGGGACAATTGGGGAATCGAGAGCCCAGCTGAAGTGCATTTACGCCAATGCAGGCAGCTTGGGTAACAAGCAGGAGGAACTAGAAGTCCTGATCCACCAGGGTGACTATGATATAGTTGCCATTTCAGAAACTTGGTGGGATGACAGGCATGACTGGGCTGCTATACTGGGGGGATATAACCTCTTCAGGAGAGATAGGCAAGGGAGAAGAGGAGGAGGGGTGGCTCTGTATATTAGGGAGTCACTCCATGCCAGTGAGCTTGAGGTGAGGGACGAAGGGGTTGAGAGCTTGTGGGTTAAAATCAGAGGGAGGACTAATAAATCTGACATCCTGGTTGAAGTCTGTTATAGATCACCCAACCAGGATGAGGAAACAGATGAGATATTTTACAAACAGTTGGAGGCTGTCTCAAGATCTTCAGATCTTGTCCTTGTGGGTGACTTTAACCTGCCAGACATCTGCTGGGAACTTAATTCAGCAGAGAGGAGGCAGTCCAGGAGATTTCTTGAGTGCATGGAGGACAGCTTCATGACCCAGCTGTTAAGTGAGCCTACTAGGGGTCAAGCTCAGCTTGACCTGCTGCTCTCCAACAGAGAAGGGCTGGTAGGAGATGTGACAGTGGGAGGCTGCCTGGGGTGTAGTGATCACGAGATAGTGGAGTTTTCGATATGCAGGGAGGTAGGGAGGCACTACAACAAAACCTACACCTTGGACTTTCGCAGGACAAACTTCAATTTGCTTAAGAAACTTATTTCCAAAGTCCCCTGGGCAGCAGTCCTTAAAAACAAGGGGGTCCAGGATGGTTGGACCTACTTTAAACAGGAGCTTTTGAAGGCTCAGGAACTGGCAGTTCCCACGTGCCAAAAGATGAGCCGTCGGGGAAGGCGACCAGCCTGGATGAACAAACAGCTCCTGAAGGAATTGGGGGAAAAAAAGAGGGTGTATCACCTCTGGAAGGAGGGGAAGGCTTCTCCTGACGTGTTTAAGGAGATAGCCAGATTATGCAAGAGAAAAATTAGAGAGGCTAAGGCCCAGCTAGAACTTAGGCTGCCACTTCCATGAAAGATAACAAAAAGCACTTTTATAAATTTATCAATGCAAAAAAGAAGGGCAAGAAGAGCCTCCACTGCTTACTGGACCAGGAGGGGAACACTATAACTGATGACGAAGAAAAGGCTGAGGTCCTGAATGCCTTCTTCACCTCAGTTTTCAACAGCAAGGAGGGAGAAGGAGGCAAATGGCCTCTTGAACTGGGGGATGGGATTGGGGAGCGGTGTGTTCCCCTGGAAATTCATGAAGAATTAGTTCAGGTCCTGCTGAGCCATCTGGACACCCACAAGTCCATGGGACCAGATGGGATCCATCCCAGGGTGCGGAGAGAGCTGGCAGCTGAGCTGGCCAAGCCGCTCTCCATCATTTTCCAGCAGTCCTGGCTCACCGGAGAGGTCCCAGGAGACTGGAAAATGGCCAACGTGGTCCCCATCCACAAGAAGGGTTGGATGGAGGAACCTGGGAACTATAGACCCGTCAGCCTGACCTCAGTGCCAGGGAAACTGATGGAGCAGGTTATCTTGGGGGCAATAAGAGCGCACCTCAGGAATGGCAAAGAGCTCAGGTCCAGCCAGCATGGGTTTAGGAAGGGCAGATCCTGCCTTTCTAACCTGATCTCCTTCTATGATCAGGTGACCCGCTTGGTGGATGTGGGGAGGCCTGTGGATGTGGTCTATCTGGACTTCAGCAAGGCCTTTGACACTGTCCCCCACAGCAAACTGCTGGCTAAGCATTCAGCCCAGCGTTTGGATGGCAACACTCTGTGCTGGGTTAGGAACTGGCTGGAGGGCTGAGCCCAGAGAGTGGTGGTGAATGGTGCCACATCCAGCTGGCGGCCAGGTCACTAGAGGTGTCCCTCAAGGATCAGTGCTGGGCCCCATCCTCTTTAACATCTTCATAGATGACCTGGATGAGGGCATGGAGTCAGTCATCAGCAAGTTTGCAGATGACACTAAGCTGGGGGCAGATGTGACTGAGTTGGAGGGCAGAAGGGCTCTGCAGCGGGACCTTGACCACCTGGACAGATGGGCAGAGTCCAATGGGATGGCGTTCAATAGCTCCAAGTGCAGGGTGCTGCACTTTGGCCACAACAACCCCATGCAGAGATACAGGCTGGGGTCAGAGTGGCTGGAGAGCAGCCAGACAGAGAGGGATCTGGGGGTACTGATTGATACCCGCCTGAACATGAGCCAGCAGTGTGCCCAGGTGGCCAAGAGAGCCAATGGCATCCTGGCCTGCATCAGGAATGGTGTGGTCAGCAGGAGCAGGGAGGTCATTCTGCCCCTGTACTCTGCACTGGTTAAGCCGCACCTTGAGTACTGTGTTCAGTTCTGGGCCCCCCAGTTTAGGAGGGACATCGAAATGCTTGAGCATGTCCAGAGAAGGGCGCCGAGGCTGGTGAGAGGCCTTGAGCACAGCCCTACGAGGAGAGGCTGAGGGAGCTGGGATTGTTTAGCCTGGAGAAGAGGAGGCTCAGGGGTGACCTTATTGCTGTCTACAACTACCTGAGGGGTGGTTGTGGCCAGGAGGAGGTTGCTCTCTTCTCTCAGGTGGCCAGCACCAGTACGAGAGGACACAGCCTCAAGCTACGCCAGGGGAGATTTAGGTTCGAGGTGAGGAGAAAGTTCTTCACTGAGAGAGTCATTGGATACTGGAATGGGCTGCCCGGGGAGGTGGTGGAGTTGCCGTCCCTGGGGCTGTTCAAGGCAAGATTGGACGTGGCACTTGGTGCCATGATCTAGCCTTGAGCTCTGTGGTAAAGGGTTGGACTTGATGATCTGTGAGGTCTCTTCCAATTCTAATAATACTGTGATACTGTGATGTTCTCTGGGTAGGAGCCTGTGATGGTTTGGGCTCTTACCCGCCCCCCCCCACTTTGTAGGTACCCAGCTAACTCAGACGGGCCTCCAGGAATATAAATGAAGCTATTTATTTACAAGCAGCACAATATACAAGCAGCTATTTACAATATATACAGTTATATACAGAAATATACAAAGGATAAACAATACAGAAGCACATCTCCCCTCCCAGAAACCTGAGTCCCCAGGAGGGGCTCTCAAACCACCCCAACACCTCCCCTTGCCCTCTCAACCTTACCCCAGTTCTCAGAAAGAAGAGAGGTGCAGCCAAGAGGTTAGGGATCAAGGTCAGTGGCAGCAAGGTTAATGAGATGTGAGTAGGTCTGAAGGCAAAAGCAGAATGAAAGACAAAATGGGGAATGTTTTACTTCTTCTTCCCAGAGTTCTCAGCGTGACTGTGAGCGAAGAGACACAATTGTTTTTCATTTCACTGCCCATTATCTAGTTCTTTTACCAAAACATTCTAGCTTGCTTCAAACTAGCTCAGAGCCTAGGGCAACTTCCACTATGGTGCTCCGTTTGTCTCCAGGTAGCCACAGCCTTGTCTTAGCTAAGTGGCAGGTGTCAGGCCATCCTGTGACACCCATTATCTTTACCTTTTTCCTGGATGGCAGGATTCACAGGCTTTTGCCAGTTGCACGTTAAGCACTGTAATTTGTGCACCCGTGTCTATTAGATATTTCACAGCGGTTCTGTCTGGTCCTGTTGGAATCATAATGAAAGGTTCTGGGTTATCAGACCATTGGCAGGCATATACAAAGCGATGAATGAGGCCTGGAGCACTCACCGCTACTTTTAGTTTTTTTGCTTACTGATAGCCCCATGGTGACCAGAGATAAAAGGGTGATCAGGCTCGTTAGGGGAGGCGGCTCTGGGACTTCTGTTGCAGTTCCCTCCTGCCTCATCTCCATCACAGTTTTTAAGCGTGTGGTCCCTTAGTTCCTGCATCGTATGATGCATGCCATCCACCACAAGTGTAAGGTTTCCTATCTGTTCACCTAATTTGTTGACATCAGCCTTTGTGGCGTATCCTTCCCGGTCCCCTCTCGGCAGATCGCGGGGTTTTATCCTGTATTGAGTGCTCTGCCTTTGGTATGAACTCTGCCCATAATAGGGATTTTGCCCCCTGGGCTTCCCCATGTAGCGGCGGCTCAGCTGCGGGCTCCCACGTGGGCTTCCACGTGGGCTGGCTCTGGGGCTTCCGGGACCACCGGGGAAGGCACTCTGGGACGCCTTAGCGTGCCGCACTTCCTGTTTCTTTCCGCGCGGGGCGGCCATGTTGCTGCCTTTGTTTCCCGGCTGCCGCCTCTTGTAAGAGGGTGCCGGTAAGGGCGCGGGGTTGGAATAGCCCAGGTCTCACCCCTTGGTGGACAATTCCTCCAGCAGCTCTTCCCACGTAGTGTGGTGGGGCAAAGTGTCCCCCGTTTGACTGTCTGAGTCTAATGCCCACTCAATCTGCTCTCTCTTGGTGTCACACACGCCCTTCAGAGCTGCTGGGAGACCCCTTACTAATAATTTTAGTCTCTGTGGGTCAATCGGGGCATCCAGAGAATACAGATAAATCCCTTTTTGATACACGGCTTGCCCACACGTGAGTTTTTTGATTGCTTCGGTTAATTCGGCAGAGTCTGAAACGTGTACCTCTGTCGGTTCTTGTCTGTCCATTGGATCCAAAGAACCCGCCCAATAAAATATTCTAGAACTTAATGCATAAACCCCCTTGGGACCTGCACCTAGGAACACCTCAGGACCCCAGGAACATCCCTTTACCTCATCACGGGTCAGGATTATTGAATCTGCCCCGGCATCAACTACGTGGCAGACATAGTCAGTCACTGACTCACGCGGCGCATGGGCAAAAGTTTCCCTTAACTCACGGAGTTTCGCTCCTGAGTATGGCCGGATGCGTGTGGTCGTGGCACCTCTGCCTTTCTTTCCCTGGACGAATTCCGTCTTAAACACAGGGCACACGTGGAGGGATTTTCCTCCGTAGTAGCATTCCTCCTCCGAGCCCTCTTCTGCGTCGCTGCCGTTCGGCGTGCTTCCAGGTGACCGTCCTCCTGTCATGGAGAGTAGCAAAAGCCCCTCTAAAGTCTCCATGTCATGCAGATTTTTAATGCCTCACATTAAAAGCCAGAAGCATCGAAAAACCAAAACAATCTTTCAGTCCCATGGGAAGATTTCTCCCTAGGATAAGTGAAAGGTAAACACTGGCCATGCTTCCCTTTCACTTGGCCTTGGTTCTCAGACAAACAGGCTATTGTTTTGGTTAGTAAAACCGGCTTTCTCAAGCCTACCCAGCACCTGCAGGTGGGCTGGCTTGAGGAGTGGTCTTAGTATTGTTTAGGCAATGTTACCCAATTGTATAAGTTGCTTACTGTCTTGTGCCAATCTATGTGAATAACGTAAGAGTGGTCCAAACTGGTGGGCAAGTCCTATTTGGAACATTATAAAAATCGTGGACAGGTCAGGATAGGGGCCTTGCCTTTTTGCTCTTTTCGCTTTTTTCGCCCTTTTGGGTTTTCTTGCTCCATCTTGGAGCTCGCTCCTGCCTGCTCCAGCCTCGCCTCGGGCGGACACGCCGAGCCGCAGAGGCTGGGAGCCTGCACATGCCTGGACCCTCACCGGGAGAGAGAGACTCCCTACAAAGCTACAGACTGTGAGTAGCTGATGAACTATTAAACCACAAAGACTCGAAAGAACTCTCTTTAAACATCATAGACTCTTCAATTTGCCATTTTCGGAAATGTTACTTTGACCTCGATCAAAAAATTCACACGGGTGGCGTAGTTTCGGGAAAAGGGAATTCGCATTTTTGCAATAAATCACTGATAAAATAGTCAACGCCTCGCGTATTTTCCCCATAAACTCTGCCGCGAAACTGCGTTCCTCGACACCTCCGGACTGGAACCGGCTCACTCTCTAACGGGGCTGCACGTGGTCGCGGTCGTGGCGTGGCAGCGATCCGGTATGGCGGGTCGTCTTGGGAGCGGTGGAGCGGCGGGCAGTCCCTTGTGCCAGTGGTAAAGGCGGCGGCGAAGGGGTTGGCACTGGCGGTGGGAGCGGCTGGGGCTGCGGCTGCGGCTGCGGTGTCTCTTCCGGGATCGCTGCAGCCGGCAGGTCCGGGAAGGGCGGTAGTGGCAGATCCTGTAAGGTCGGCAGACACCATGGCAACTCAGACTGTTCCTTGGAAAAATGAACTTTGGGGTCCTCGGACGGGATCGCGGGTTCGGTTGATGATTTCGACGTTTTGGCAAAAGCAATTTCTTTAATACTCTCAATGATTATTCCACTTTCTCTTACTTGTATTACAAATAAGTCATGCAGTCTGTGATGCTGAGCTTCTAGTTTTTCGTTCTGCCGTTCCATTTTTTCTGACTCTCTTCTCAAAACTGATTTTCGCGTTTAAACTCTCTACTGTTTCCCTCATTTTAAGTTTGAGACTCTCGATAATGTTTTTCATGTTATTAAATTCGTCCTGTGTTCAAATTGTGCACGCCACTTGTGGCCGTTTGAGCTGATCCTCTAGCTCAGACATAGGGGAGAGATGAACATCCCAGGGATAGGCCACATAAATGGCAACAATAGATAAATTAATATAATTTCATTGGAGCATCAAGAACTTAATGTCTAGAAGCACAGTTTGTTCTCCCCCTTCACCCGCTGGCTTCTGCTGCTGCAGCTTCGCCTATCTTCCCCGGCTGCTGTTTTGGCTACTGCTGCTTCTGCTGCTTCGCCGCCGCTTGACCCCTCCCCATCTCCCTTAAGGTTATTGTATTGTTTTTTTTTTTTTTTCCCTTCCTTCCTTCTCTAGTTATTATTTCTCTTTACATTGTTATACTTATATTATAAGAAAATACAATTTCATCTTTCCCTGACTTTCAAAAAAGTAGGGGGGTTTGTGTTGTGAATTTCTTCCTGGGGGAGGGATCAGCCCAAACCCGGGACAGGACTCTTTTTGGCGCCTTAACGTGGGGCACGATCTTGGCTTGTTGTTTTGTTTTTTTTTCCTTTCCCCCTGTTGATTGATAATCAGAATAAGAACATCAGGGAAAAATGAAGTTGTTTGATATATTCTGGCCTATTATTGCCTCAATTCTGACTCTGTCGGTTCAGCAGTGGGGCTGAGGCTGAGGCAGAAGGACCCTTCCCAACAGCAGCAACAGCAGTCGGCTCAGCAGAGGCAAACGGGGCTAAGGCAGGAGCAGTGGCATTAGCAGGCTCGATGGCGTTAGTGGGTTCGCCTTCCGAGGACCTCGCCGCCTCCCCTGGGACCGCTTCCAGTCCCCTGGTTGCAGGCGAAAGAATCTTTGCCTCAGCAGCCTCTCTGCTGGCAGAGGCTCTGGTGTCAGCGACCCTCCTACAGATCAAAACGTTCGAGCCGCATTTTCCACAAACCAGTTCCTCAACTTTATCTGTCCGAGGAACTTTGCCATAGCCCACACCGTCTGCGGCCAGACCTGCCGCCGCCGCAGCAGCCCTTTGTGACTGCACTTCTGCAGGGGTTCCATCGCCTCTACCTTTACTTTCCTCCGTTCTATTAGGTACGAATGGGAACCAGATTGTTTCCTGCCTCCATGCTTCAGGGTCAGTGGGGTACGGGCCATGTCCAACAATCTTTTCTCCTCTCAAAGGCTCCGAGGCAGGACATTTCACTGCTCTGCGAGCAGTCCGTCTGCCCGGTGCCGTGGCCCTCCCTCCCCCGCTTCGGTTGCAGACTGTTTCTTTAACCCTTAGCTCCCTACTATTGCCTCCGGAGAAGGTAAAAACCTCACTTACAGCCTGTTTGTTCCTGCATTTCTCTCGTCTCCACACTATAACCAGACCTATAATAGCAGCCAAAAACATCAAGTTCACACATATTAGGCATGCTACTGGGTAGCTCATCTCTTCCAAATAACTCCTAGTCTCTGACACCAATGTCACATACGGCACACCCTCAACGACATTCCTAAACCCTAAAATATTCCTAACAACATCTCCAACCTTCCTTAGCACAGCTTTTACCGAGTCCCAGACCATCTTAGCAAAGAATGAACACACCTGGTAGTGCACCATAGCTGTAAAACACTGCTGAACCGACAGAGTCAGAATTGAGGCAATAATAGGCCAGAATATATCAAACAACTTCATTTTTCCCTGATGTTCTTATTCTGATTATCAATCAACAGGGGGAAAGGAAAAAAAAAAACAAAACAACAAGCCAAGATCGTGCCCCACGTTAAGGCGCCAAAAAGAGTCCTGTCCCGGGTTTGGGCTGATCCCTCCCCCAGGAAGAAATTCACAACACAAACCCCCCTACTTTTTTGAAAGTCAGGGAAAGATGAAATTGTATTTTCTTATAATATAAGTATAACAATGTAAAGAGAAATAATAACTAGAGAAGGAAGGAAGGGAAAAAAAAGAAAACAATACAATAACCTTAAGGGAGATGGGGAGGGGTCAAGCGGCGGCGAAGCAGCAGAAGCAGCAGTAGCCAAAACAGCAGCCGGGGAAGATAGGCGAAGCTGCAGCAGCAGAAGCCAGCGGGTGAAGGGGGAGAACAAACTGTGCTTCTAGACATTAAGTTCTTGATGCTCCAATGAAATTATATTAATTTATCTATTGTTGCCATTTATGTGGCCTATCCCTGGGATGTTCATCTCTCCCCTATGTCTGAGCTAGAGGATCAGCTCAAACGGCCACACCACTAGCATGATAAATTTTTCTTTATCGGAGTCTTGCAAATCCGTGCACAATTCGATCACATTATCTGCCAATTTCTCTATAATTTGCTCTGTAAAGTTAACAACAGATGCCATTCTGTAAAATAATTCATTCATTGCAAACCCTGCTCTGTCTGTCTGCGCCATTATGTTGTGGGGGTTTCGTTTGGGTTTTGGGGGAATGAAATATGAGGCCGAATTTTAAAAGGGTTTAAATAATTTAATATTATATACACAAGGAATCTCCCCTCCCCAAACATATTTACAACTACCCCACACAAGTTCTTTCTATGCGGTTTCAAGATTATGTTACAGAATGTCTATGCACAACAAATTAGAAATTTAGCAAAGGTTTGAAAGGATTTAGGAAGAGAGTCTGTGGCATGAAAGTGCCACTGGTAAGCTATTGAGAGATTATTCTGGCTTGGATCGAGTTTCTCAGTTACTCACTGGCTGGAGTCAGTTTTGATGGTCCCAAATATCGTGGGTGTGAACAATTCAGGGGTTATTGGGGCACGCTGTCTGGAGCTTCCACAGGCACGGTCAAGCTGGGAGCGGCGGCTGAAGTGGCGGCTGGCTGGGAGCGCCTTGGTCAGTTCCCTGGGCTGGTGCCATGGGCTGTAGTCATGCAGCGGCGATGGTCCCCAAAAGTGGCCAGAAGCGGCTAGGAGCAGCAGATGGGTGGTAAAGGGTGGCAAGGAGCAAGAGGCAAGATGTGAGGTAGGTAGGTAGGCAGGTAGCAGGGACGCTGTATTGTCCCCTTTTATGAGTTTTGATCCCGCGATTGATGGTCCTTGGACCACAATTCTGTCCAATGTGGGCTTGGCAACAGGCCAAAACATACCAAATAAGGTGAAGTTCGAGGGTCCAGTACCCCCAAATATGGAGAGGCCTCAAGTGGGTTCCTCACCCTAGGCGCGTCAGCTTATGCAATGTGTTTACTTTGACCTTCAAGGAGGCAACCCAGACTGGAAGGCACCAAGGCTATTGTGTCCCATTGTCCCCCTTAACTTGTTTACCCCAAGTATAGGCAGGGCAACACCCTTCGGGGGGACAACATGTCCAGGCATGAATAGGTTTGTAAACATAGACATTTGAGGCCTGTGCAACCCTCCACCACACCTGTTTACCCCAGAGACTGGGAACACTTGCAAGCCGGGACAGATTCCAGCCTCACCAAGATCTGAATACTGGGCACACGCTGTGGCACAATCCTGGGAGGGTGATTGATAATTAATACTTAAGAGCAACACATTTAAGCAAGCTTTAATTCCTTTGCAAAATAAGTTACCTCTGTCTTAAGAGCAGACACAGTTTCAGCCCTTGCTGGGCAGACAGTATAGTTGTTAAGAGGCATTAAGCCTAAGGTAATCTTTCTCTCTGTCTGTAGTTGTTGATAATTTGATATTTCCATTTAATAATCCAATCCCTGTACATAAATATATCATATCCCTACTGTTTTCATAACCTTGCACAAAAGAACTTGATTACATAGTGGTTGGGGGTGGTACAAATTTGTAAATATTAATTTTAATAAATAATTTTATAAAAAATTAATACCACCTCAAATTAATTTCTCACCTTCCCCTAATAAGGAAGGAATAAGAGAAATCTCCTCCACAACAAATTGGCGCATCGAGCAGGGTGCATAATGTTGAAAACATTTCATAATTTGGGATATGATATTAAGCGATATGGTTTGCAATGGGCAGCCCAAATTTATAAGCAGCCTGAGCTTTTGTTTCAAACCCTATCAAATAATGCTCATGAACGCCACTCCTTAATCTTAGCCACATGCCTGGCAGAAACACTGGCAGAGCTGAAAATTGCTGATGAAAATATTATATGCTTAGAAAGAGAGAATGAAAAATTGCAGTTTCTAAATCAGAGATTTCTTGACTTAATCTCTTTATGTATACTAAGAGATGCTGCTCTCCTGCACCAGGGAGGAGTCCTTGATGAGCAATTAACTCAAATAATAGCTCACACAAAAGATCTGCCCAAATGTAAGGCAGAGTCGTTAGCAGACACAAAGGACTGGCCAGGGCCATTAGCTTTCCATAGAAATCTCCAGGGAGAGCCATTAAGCTCCTATTCAGAGCCCAGGTCAGGGCAATTAAGCCCCTATAGAAAGCAGGGGCAAGCCCCCGCCCACCGTTCACAGGAAGCCCAGAGTGTACACAGCTCTGAACAGGGAGGGAACAGCCTCCAAATCCCAAGCTGCCCTTGCCAGCGCAGCAGCGGAAACGGAACGCCACCACCTTGGCACTGTACCGGGATACCAGAACCGCAGGACCGGCACAGCGAATGGAGCTGTCCTGTTGTTTTGCACGTTCGGGTGTCCATTTTTCTAACATTTTAACCACCTGTTCTAGCAACCGCTTTGTATCATCAGTGGCAGCTGTGGGCGACCGATGGCCGCTAACGCACACCGAGCCTTGAGAGCACACCCCTCCGGCTGCAGCGCCACCATCGGACTCAGGCTTGTCAATGATCATTCTAGCGGGTGAGTCCCCAGGCAGGGGGACGGAGGCAGGGCTCATGGCGGGTGACATGGCGGTCTGCCAGGATTGTGTTCCACACTCTTTTTCAATTCCGCTATAGAGTTGGCAATTTTCCCTGTCATGCCCTTGACTGGGGTGGCACGACTGAGTCCAAAAAACAGAGCTACAGAACTCCTCTCTCTGCCACTGGCAGTGAAGGGGTGCTTGGGGCGGAGGCAGTGGTGGACTTCCAGTAGCGGCGGGAGCAGCCAGAAGTGACTGTGAAGCCGCCATCACAACGTTTCTTTCGGCTTTCATTTCTAGTAACGTACGTAGCACATCGCACCAGGTGGAACCAAGCTTTTGAGTGATCTTAGAGTCCTTGCTGTCAGTAATAACTGCGTCCCACAGCACGTCTCCGACCTCCCACCAAGCTTCCGTCTTAAAGATCATGGGAGGCCCACACATATGACCCTGCGCTCATGCCCAGGTCAGCAGCTCTCGGAGCTTTTTCATGTCTGATGGAACACCTCTCTTAGAGAGTATACACACCAGTAAAACAGTGCCGCGTCCTCCGCACAACCTTACCTATATCACTCGGAATGCCCAACCATGGCTTGAGCGTCCGGCTATTGCCCCCCTTCCTTGGGCAACACCCTCTGGTCCTGTGTCACCAGTTGACAGTATTTTTCAATATGAAAATGTCTTCAGGGTGGTCAGCACATTTACCAACCCCGGCCCCCTTGACCACGGTCCATCCCGCTGCTGGCCTGCCTCAGTCTTACCCGAATGCCTGTTTCCCTGTTCAGGTGCCATTTGCCAGTGGAGCACCTGGATAAAATGACTCTTTTCACCAATGTGGTTAGGTGGTCATTCTCCAGCTTTATTTCCAAGATGCAGTGACTTATATGCTTTCTAGCAAGAGGTGTGCACAACTAAGATTGGTTACATGTGGAGGGTACAGGGTTACAAGCATGGCATGGATAGGGTGATATACAATAACATTCTGAGGGGTCAGCCCCTAAGGCTGGCTAACCCAGCCCCCTTGGGCTGGCTAACTCTGCCCACTGCGGCTGTGTGTGGGGTGCTCACTGTTTACAATTTGGTTTCCTGAGCCCGAGACGAGCCCAAGGACACTTCACAGCACGAGTTGCTCATGTTTATCAGTTTGTGTCCTCTGCTAGCAAGAAATTCATCCACAGAGAGGAGAGACGGCCATATCAATCCCTGCCCCGGGAATCAGGTTAAGGCATGCACGCATCCAGAGATACTCCAATCCTACCCCTATCCAAGGTAGGCAGTCGGGGGGGGGTGGGGGTGGCATAGGGTCCACGCTCAGAGAAGCAGTGGTGGGAGGCCCCCCCTCAAAAAAAAAAAAACAGTCTCTATGAAATGTTGAAGGCTCTACTTTTGCTGGCCAAAAAGAGCAATTCTTGATCCCTGCAATATATATGTGGCCTTCTGAAGCGGCCCATCTGGGAGATGATTGGAAATAACCCTGGAGAAAGACGTAAAAGTTGGCACTAAAGACTCTTAGATTTGCCTTTGAAGTTAAGCTGGGGAAAGTAACAGGAAGTGAGTGGTAGACACTGCAGAGGTATTTCAGGAATTTTTGCCATTATTCAGAGACTTGTGTTTGCAACTGTTTGCTGATGTGAGAAATATGTTTGATCCAATCAATTCGTGGCAAGAGGCCACAGACAGGGAGGAAGGGGGGTTTTGAATGGAGCTGCACTCCTCCTTGCACAACCATCACAAAAGCATACACTTGGCTTAAGATAACAGCAATAAAGAATTAGAAACTAGAAAGGTTGGTGGAGGAGGGAGGCAGGTGGAAGAGACAGCCTTTGCGCATGAGCAAACAGAGGAAGAGTCATACAAAGGACACTACTAGTTTGGAGTTCATGAAAAGGACACTTGAGGAAGACCCCTTACTTCATCACTGAAGACCACCAGAGGGACCACTGGATAAAGAGACATGCGTGAAAGAGACACCTCCCATTCTTAAAACTGATAAGTAAAACCCAACATTTTCTCAGAATTAGTAATGAATCTGTAATAGAATAGGATATAAAAAGAGAAAACTGAAAACAAAAGGTGTGTGTTTGTGGGAAGCTTTCTCCTGCAACGAGGTATGGAATGTAAACATCAGGCCCTGTGATGGGAAGTGTCCTTGGAGTCTTACTGATTCCCAGAGGCCTAGGCTGAGAACAGTGAGCAACCCACGCACAGCTGTCAGGGGGTGGAAACTGCCATCCCCTGAGGCGGACACAGCCCCAGGGGGGCTGACCCCGGCCATCCCCCCTGGGTGGGAGCCTCAGGGTGTTTACTGCAAGCTAACCTATCTCTGCCTTACACATAACTTGGGGCCAATCTGTACTGTCCACTTCTGCCAGCCTCAGGCTGGTTGTGCACACCCCCTCTGGGGGCTATATAAACCATTGTATTGCCTTAATAAATCATACTGATGTACTGATGCCTAGAAGCTGCTGTCTCGACTCGTCAGTACCCCGATCTCGCCTCTCGCCAGCCTCCGTACCCCAACATGTGTTAGGGTAGAGCAGAGTCTCCCTGTGCACCCAGGCCTGTACATTGCATGATTCCTGCAACTCTATTAAAGCTTTATTTTGCATGAACGCTGACACCAGAGCCTCTGCCAGTAGAGAGGCTGCTGAGGCAAAGACTCTTTTGCCTGCAACCAGGGGACTGGAAGCGGTACCGGAGAATGCGGCGGGGTGCTCGGAGGGCGAGCCCACTAACGCCATCGAGCCTGCTAATGCCACTGCTCCTGCCTTAGCCCCGCTTGTCACAGTATCACAGTATCACAGTATCACCAAGATTGGAAGAGACCTCACAGATCATCAAGTCCAACCCTTTACCACAGTGCCCAAGGCTAGACCATGGCACCAAGTGCCACATCCAACCTTGCCTTGAACTGCCCCAGGGACGACGACTCCACCACCTCCCCAGGCAGCCCATTCCAGTGCCCAATGACTCTCTCAGTGAAGAACTTTCTCCTCACCTCGAGCCGAAATTTCCCCTGGCGCAGCCTGAGGCTGTGTCCTCTTGTTCTGGAGCTGGCCACCTGAGAGAAGAGAGCAACCTCCCCCTGGCCACAACCACCCTTCAGGTAGTTGTAGACAGCAATAAGGTCACCCCTGAGCCTCCTCTTCTCCAGGCTAAACAATCCCAGCTCCCTCAGCCTCTCCTCGTAGGGCTTGTGCTCGAGGCCTCTCACCAGCCTCGTCGCCCTTCTCTGGACACGCTCGAGCATCTCAGTGTCCTTCCTAAACTGGGGGGCCCAGAACTGAACGCAGTACTCGAGGTGTGGTCTGACCAGTGCAGAGTACAGGGGCAGAATGACCTCCCTGCTCCTGCTGGCCACACCATTCCTGATGCAGGCCAGGATGCCACTGGCTCTCTTGGCCACCTGGGCACACTGCTGGCTCATGTTCAGGCGGGTATCAATCAGTACCCCCAGATCCCTCTCTGTCTGGCTGCTCTCCAGCCACTCCGACCCCCAGCCTGTATCTCTGCATGGGGTTGTTGTGGCCAAAGTGCAGCACCCTGCACTTGGAGCTATTGAACAACATCCCATTGGACTCTGCCCATCTGTCTCTGCTGAGCCGGCTGCTGTTGCTGCTGTGGGGAAGGGTCCTTCTGCCTCAGTCTCAGCTCCGCTACCACGTGAGGAACAGAGCCAGGGAGATAAACAAAATTCAGATGATTCAATGAAAGGCACCTCCCAGAGTAAGACACAGTTTACTTTAGATAAGGTCTCCCTTGCTCCAATTAAAATGAGGAGAAAAATGGCAGCTAGGCTTGGGGGTTTAGATAGCTCAGATGACGATGGGGATAAACCAGAGCAGGGTAACCCTTTTGCTGTGGATGAGGAGCTTCGGAAGTCTGCTCAACTCATGAAGCAAAGGGAAGATGATCCAGGAGAAGGTACATCGGCTGGTGTGAAGGCCAGTACCCTTTTGGGCACAAGGAGTGGAACGGCTAGAGCGAAGGGAAAATATACTCAGGAGACAGATGATAGTGATGATGAGGAGAGAGCCCTGTTGCCAAGGAAGGAGGTCAGGCATATTAGGCAATACTATGCCCGGAAAGAGCGAGAACTGCTGATGAGTTGGCTGAAGAGATGCTGGGATGGAGGCATGGACACCATAGAAACAATCCCTCGGACAGTGAGGCAGTTGGGAGTTTTCTCGAGAGACAATGGCATAGATAAGTGTGGGAGAATTTCTCCTGCAGCGGAGCATGAGCTGTAAACATTATGGGAAATGTCCTTGGAGTCCAGCAGGCCCCAAGGAAGCTAAGCTGTTAGGCTGAGCAACCCACGCACACCTGATAGGGGATGGAATTTGCCTGCCCCTGGGGCGGATACAGCTCTAGGGGGCTGACCCTGCCGGCCCCCCCTGAGGTAGGACCACAGATTGTTTTGATAAGGGTAACCTATCTGCACCCTGCACGTGGCTTGGGGCCAATCTGTACTGTCCACTTCTGCCAGCCCCAGGCTGGTTGTGCACACCTCCTCTGAGGCACTATATAAGCCGCTGTATTTCCTTAATAAATTGTACTGATGTACTGATGCATAGAAGCTGCTGTCTCAAGTCATCAGTACCCTGATCTCACCTCTCGCCAGCCTCCGAACCCCAACAGATAAGCACTTAGGACATCTCGGTGGCAACTCTAACCTCTGGTCACGCGTATTGACAGCTGTGGTACTGCGGTACCCTAACAGGGATGATTTACACTGGAGACCCTTACGCTGGAATACAATTGAACAGGGGGTTCAGTGCTTGCGAGAGATGGCCATAAGAGAGCTAATCTATGGAGATTATACAACGGAGGACCCTGAGGAGATACCTATGAGCCAAGCTCTCCTAAAGAAACTTATTCAGCTCGCTCCCTCTAATTATGCCCATACATTGGCAAGTAAAATGGTTGGGAAAGATGATGCAACTTCTCTGACTGTGGGTGAATTCGCTGATCAAATGAGGCAAATGGAGGACGGCCTTACGGTTAATGCTATGGTGTCAGCCATAAATACTATGACTGAAGAGATTAAAGATAGCATGAAACAAATCAAGGAGAAATTTAAAACCTCCATATCCCAGTTGGCAAAGGACAGTGAACTTTCTTCTTTACCATCAGAGTGGGTACATGTCTCAGCCATCAGGGATAGGCATCCTCCTAGAAGACCAATTCAGCCTAACTCACTAAAAAATAGACAACAGTCACGTGGGTCTCTTTGGCTAATCTTACGTGACCAGTTCTGAGAAAACTTGGATAAATGGGATGGAAAACCTACCTCACTTCTCCTAAAAAGAGTGAGAGAGTTACAGAGTGAGAAGACTAAAAGAGTAGTTGCCTCAGTTTCCCCACATGACTCAGATGGTTCGGGCAATGATTCAACTAACACCATTAAACACTGTGCCAACTGCACTTGTAATGGCCAACATTAGGGGGGGCCCTGCCTCTTACCAGGCGGAGGCCAGGGACTAGGAAGACAATAGGATATACTGGAATGTATATGTCAGATGGCCTGGTACCTTGAAAATTCAGAAATACAGGGCTCTAGTGGACACGGGTGCACAATGCACATTGATGCCTTCAAACTGTAAAGGAATGGAGTCTATTACTATTTCTGGAATTACAGGAGGCTCTCAAGAATTGACAAGGTTAGAGGCAGACATGAGTTTGACTGGGAGTGATTGGCGAAGGCATGCCATTGTAATGGATCCAAATGCACCTTGCATCTTGGGAATTGACTTTCTGAGAGAAGGGCGCTTTAGGGATCCCAAGGGTTTTAAGTGGACCTTTGGAATAGCAACTGTAGAAGCTGTTGGAGACAGACTGACGTTGACTGCTAGGCCTGAGCTCTCAGATGAGTCTGCGGTTGTTGGACAGCATAATGTAGAGGATGTGAAGTTGCCAGTTGCCACCCAAATTGTACACCACAGGCAATATAGAACAAACCGTGACTCTTTGGCGCCCATATGTGATCTGATTTGTCATCTGGAGCACCAGGACGGCATTAAAAAAACCCATTCACCTTTCAGTAGTCCCATATGGCCTGTGCGAAAGGGAAATGGAGAATGGCAACAGACCGTTGATTTCCACAGCCTAAATGAAATGACTCCGCCCGTGAGTTCTGCTGTGCCAGACATGTTAGAACTCCAGTATGAGCTGGAATCCAAGGAGGCCAAATGGTATGCAACCATAGATGTTGCTAATGCTTTCTTTTCTATTCCGATAGCAGAAGAATGCAAGCCTCAATTTGCTTTCACTTGGAGGGGGATTCAGTATACATTTAACCGTTTGCCCCAGGGGTGGAAGCACAGCTCAATGATCTGTCATGCAGTTATCCACGATGTGTTGGAGAAACGTGGAGTTCCAGAGCATCTGCAGTTCATTGATGACATCATTGTCTGGGGGAACACAGCACAAGAAGTTTTTGAGAAAGGTAACAAAATAATTGACATTCTGCTGAAGGCAGGTGTCGCTGTTAGTCGCTGTTACCATGCTGACTATTCCCAAAGTTGAGGAAATGGACTTACAGAATCCAATATGGATTGTAAATGTAAGACGTTTAATACACAAATCAGAAGGCTGTTTATACTATTACAGGATTACATGTCGATTTCTAATTGGTCCATGCAATACATTTTTGTGGTTTAAAGCATAATCATTAGTAGATACAAAAAGGTATTTTTATAAGCAGTACGTGTGCTCATATATCAAACCCTACATTTCCAGATGTGCAGATCCTTTGTTCTAAGGTATATTCATGACTGATTCATTACTTTGTTTTACTTTGCACAGCTGTACCACAAGGACGCAACATCCTCAGGCCAACCCTGCTTTTTTTCATAGAAAGCACGAAGCGGACACAGTGTCCTTGGGCTGACCGGTGTCTTACCCGCTGTGTTCCAATCGCCTACATATTGATTGCAAAGCAACAGCCCCTACAAAATTCCCCACAGGCAGGTTTTACCATAAAGCGAGACAAGGTGAAAGGACCTGCTAGAGAGATTCAGTTCCTGGGAATTCGTTGACAAGATGGTCACCACCACATTCCAATGGATGTGGTAAATAAAGTTTCTGCCATGGCAAAATGCCACAAATAAGAAGGACACATTGTCTTTCTTGGGAACAGTTAGATTTTGGAGGCTGCACATCCCTGGATACAGCCAAATTGTAAAACCTTTGTATAATGTAACTCAAAAGAGGAACAACTTTCAGTGGGGACCTGAACAACAAGCAGTCTTTGATCAGATAAAGCAGGAAGTAGTTCATGCAATGGGTTTGGGGCCTGTTCGAACTGGTCCAGACATTAAGAACATTCTGTACACGGCTAGGAGTGATAATGGTCCAACCTGGTGCCTATGGCAGAGAGCCCCAGGAGAAACACATGGTCAACCATTTGGTTTCTGGAGTAGAGGATATAGAGGGTCAGAAGCAAACTATACACCAACGGAGAAAGAGATCCTTGCTGCTTATGAAGGTGTAAAAGCTGCTTCAGAAGTAATGGGAACAGACTCTCAGCTTCTTTTGGCTCCCAGATTACCAGTTTTGAACTGGATGT
The DNA here is from genome assembly GCF_015220805.1 of Pogoniulus pusillus. NCBI lineage: Eukaryota > Metazoa > Chordata > Aves > Piciformes > Lybiidae > Pogoniulus > Pogoniulus pusillus. Next base: position 44,724 of record NW_026974536.1, on the reverse strand, counting down.
TTAAGGGAAAGGGGTCATCGCCACATCACGCAACCGATGCTACCTGGTCTAAGTGGATGGCTCTCATAACACAGCGAGCACGCATGGGGAGTTTTCAATGACTTGGCATAGTGGAGATGATCACCAACTGGCCAGAAGGCACAAACTGTATAAATCCTCCAGAGGAGCGAATGAGTCGGGCTGAGGAAGCTCCTCCTTACAGTGATTTGTCTGAAGAAGAAAGAAATTATGCTCTATTTACTGATGGTTCCTGTCGCCTTGTTGGAAACAAGAGAAAATGGAGAGCTGCAGTTTGGAGCCCTATACAGGCAGTGGCTGAAACAAAAGCTGGAGAAGGTGAGTCAAGCCAGTTTGCAGAGGTAAAAGCTATCCAACTTGCTCTTGATGTGGCTGAGCGTGAGAACTGGCCCATGCTTTACCTCTATACTGATTCGTGGATGGTGGCTAATGCCTTATGGGGTTGGCTAAAGGACTGGAAAAGAAATAATTGGCAACAGAAAGGAAAGCCAATTTGGGCTGCTGACTTATGGCAGGACATTGCTACCCATCTAGAGAAAATCCCTGTAAGAGTACGACACATAGATGCTCACATGGCCAAGAGTAAAGCAACTGAGGAACATCAGCACAACCATCATGCAGATTTGGCTGCCAAGGTGTTTCAAACCGATGTGAATTGTGATTTGGATTTAGATTGGGAACACCGAGGTGAACTGTTCTTAGCCTGGTGGGCCCATGATTCCTCAGGACTTCAAGGCAGAGATGCTACCTACCAATGGGCATGGGATAGAGCAATCAACATCTCCATGGATACTATAACACAAGTTATACATGACTGTGATATTTGTGCTGCTATTAAACAAGCCAAGCGTCTGAAGCCCTTGTGGTATGGTGAGCAATGGGCGAAGTACAAATAAGGTGAAGCATGGCAGATTGATTACATCACTCTACCTCGTTCTCGGACTGGAAACAATATGTGCTTACCATGGTAGAAGCAAGCACTGGATGGCTGGAAACCTATCCAGTTTCCCATGCGACTGCACGTAACACCATTCTCGGCTTGGAAAGAGAAATTCTGTGGCGACATGGCACTCCAGAGAGAATTGAGTTGGACAATGGCACTCATTTTAAGAATAACCTCATAAAAACTTGGGCCAAAGAGCATGGCATTGAGTGGATTTACCACATCCCCTACTACGCAGCTGCCTCAGGCAAAATTGAACGTTAAAATGGCTTGCTAAAAACAACTTTATAAAGGCAATGGGGGGAGGAACCTGAAAGAACTGGGAGAAACATTTAGCCCAAGCCACTTGGGTAGTGAATAGTAGAAGTTCCACCAACCGAGCTGGCCCAGCTCATTCAGAGGTCTTACAAAAGGTAGAAGGTGACAGGGTTCCTGTCATTCGTGAAAAGAATTTGTTGGGCAAGTCTGTTTGGGTATTCTCCCCTTCGGGGGAGGCTACACCTGTCCGAGGGGTGGTTTCTGCTGAAGGACCTGGTCATACATATTGGGTTATGCAGAAGAATGGTGAAATACAATGTGTGCCACAAAAGAACCTGACATTGGCAGAAAGAATATAGATACGTTATGAGTTCTTTTGCAGATGATTGTGGTGCCCAAAAGCCATGAAGAGCCCACTATCCATGAGCATGAGCCCTGAGAGTGCCAAGAGTCCTGCTCTATTCCACTCATCGAAGAAAACATCTGACTGTTCTAGAAAACCATTGAGCTAGCCAACGCCTGAGACAGATGGAAATGAGAAGATGAATGACCGAAAATTGAAGAACGATGCTTGAAGCCTGGACAACGACCATCTACTATACTGATGTTATCCCTAGTTACATAGAATGTCTTGATGCTGCAATGGGAAATTATATTAAATGGGTGGATTGTGGCCATTTGAGCTGATCCTCTAGCTCAGACATAGGGGAAAGATGAACACTCCAGGGATAGGCCACATAATGGCAACAATAGATAAATTAATATAATTTCATTGGAGCATCAAGAGCTTAATGTCTAGAAGCACAGTTTGTTCTCCCCCTTCTCCTGCTGGCTTCTGCTGCTTCAGCTGCTCCTATCTTCCCCAGCTGCTGTATTGGCTGCTGCTGCTTCTGCTGCTTCACTGCCACTTGACCCCTCCCCAATCTCCCTTAAGGTTATTGTATTGTTTTTTTTTTCTTCCTTCTCTAGTTATTATCTCTCTTTACATTGTTATATTTATACTATAAGAAATACAATTTCATCTTTTCCTGACTTTCAAAAAAAATGGTCTGTGTTGTGGTGAGTTTATTTCTCCTTGGGGGAGGGATCTGCCCTAACCCGGGACAACCAAGAACAGGAAATTAACACATTTATGGGAAAAAAGTTTTCAGGAGAAGAGGCATTAACCCGCCCCCCCCACACTTGTAGGCACCCAGCTAACTCAGACTGGCCCTGGGAATATAGATGAAGCAATTTATTTACAGCTAGCAGAATTTACAAGCAGCTATTTACAATATATACAGTTATATACAATTATATACAGAAATATACAAAGGATAAACAACACAAAAGCACAACTCCCCTCCCAGAAACCTGAGTCCCCAGGAGGGGCTTTCAAACCACCCCAACACCTCCCCTTGCCCTCTCAACCTTACCCCAATCCTGAGAAAGGAATAAAGGTGCAACCAAGAGGGTAAGAAGCAGGGTAAGGAAGCAGTGATGTTAGAAAGATGTGTCTCGGTCTAAGGCAAAAGCAAGAGAGTGAAAAAAAAAATGGATAAAAAAGTCTTTCTTCTTCCCAGAGTTCTCAGCGTAACTGTGAGAGAAGGAGACACCATGTTTTCATTCCACTGCCTGTTATCAAGTTCTTTTACCAAAACATTCCAGCTTGCTTCTAACTAGCACAATCCACCCCTTGTCTACTTCGCTCAGAGTATCGCTGAGAATTAACCAATCTAATCTAAACCAATATTTACACCAAAACAATATATATAAGTTCAGTTCACACTTCAATCAGATGTAGGTGATTTTAAAAGCTCAGAACAGGGACTCCCAGGTGATGTTGGGTTCGTGCTCACGCACTGTAGATTTTCTCTCAGTGTTGGACGCCGATGTTACCTAGAACAGAAAACTCCTAACAACTTGTATTATACACTCTGAATTTAAACTCTCTCAGCTAAGGTTAGATTTCTCTGTGGAATACACTGGATTTCACCATTCTCCTGCATTACCCAATATGTATGACCAGGACCTTCAGCAGAAACCACCCCTCGGACAGGTTTCCCTTCGCCCGAAGGAGAAAATACCCAAACAGTTTTCCCTAACAGATTCTTTTCACGTACAACAGGAACTTTATCACCGTCTACTGTTTGGACCAAATATGATTGCGCAGGTCCTGCTCTGTTTACTGAACCTCTACTATTTACCAACCAGGTAGCTTCTGCTAAATATTTGTCCCAGTTTTTCAGAGTTCCACCCCCCATGGCTTTTAGGGTGGTTTTCAGCAAACCGTTGTAGCGTTCAATCTTCCCTGAAGCTGGTGCATAGTAGGATATGTGATAGATCCATTCAATACCATGCTCTTTGGCCCAGTTTGTCACAAGATTGTTCTAGAAATGAGTACCATTGTCTGACTCGATTCTCTCTGGAGTTCCATGTCTCCACATGATTTGTCTCTCCAAACCAACAATGGTTTTACGTGCAGTAGCATGTGGAACTGGATAGGTTTCCAACCATCCAGTGCTGGCTTCTACCATCGTTAGCACATACTGCTTGCCAGAACGAGAACGAGGTAAAGTGATGTAGTCAATCTGCCAGGCTTCACCATACTTGTACTTTGACCATCTCTCACCATACCATAAGGGCTTGATTCGCTTAGCCTGCTTAAAAGCAGCACAGATGTCACAGTCATAGATGACTTGGGTGATAGCATCCATGGACAAGTAAATTGACCTATCGCAAGCCCATCGGTGTGTTCCATCTCTGCCTTGATGTCCAGATGAGTCATGAGCCCACCGAGCTAAGAACAGTTCACCTCGGTGTTTCCAATCAAGGTCAATGTCAAGGTCACAGCTGGTATCAACTTGAGAAATCGTTTCGGTAACTCTCCTGGTAGGACTCCAGACTGCTGACTTCCATATTCACTTGTTCCCAACAAGACGACAGGAACCATCTGTGAACAAAGCATAGTTCTTTTCCTGATCAGAGAGATCACCATAGGGAGGAACTTCCTCAGCACGAGTTATTTTCTCCTCCGGAGGTTTGGAACAGTCTGTGCCTTCCGGCCAGTTGGTGATCACCTCCACCAGACCAGGTCGGTCAAGATTACCCATTCGTGCTCGTTGGGTTATCAAAGCCATCCATTTAGACCAGGATGCATCTGTGGCATGATGTGGTGATGAACCTTTGCCCTTGAACATCCAGTTAAGAACTGGCAGTCTAGGAGCTAAAAGCAATTGTGACTCAGTTCCAATCACTTCAGAAGCTGCTTTCACTCCCTCATGGGCTGCTAGAATCTCTTTCTCAGTTGCAGTGTAATTTGTCTCTGAACCTCTGTAGCAACGTCTCCAGAAACCAAGTGGACGACCACGTGTCTCATTTGGAGCTCTCTGCCAAAGACTCCAAGTTGGACCATTTTCACTGGCAGCCGTGTACAGAATGTTTTTAATGTCTGGACCAGATCTCACAGGTCCCAAGCCCACTGCATGGACTACTTCTCGCTTAATTTGATCAAAGGCTGCTTGTTGTTCAAGTTCCCACACGAAATTGTTTCTCTTACGAGTCACATCATGCAGAGGTTTGACAATCTGACTGAAACCAGGAATGTGTAGTCTCCAAAATCCCACCACACCAAGGAAAGAAAGTGTGTCCTTCTTACTGGTGGGAACTGCCATGGTAGAGACTTTGTTGATCACATCCTGAGTAATGTAACGGCGACCATCCTGCCACCGCACTCCCAGAAACTGAATTTCTTTGGCAGGTCCTTTGACCTTGTCTCTCTTAATGGCAAAACCTGCTTGCAGCAGAATGTCAATGATTTTGTTATCTTTCTCGAAGACTTCCTCAGCAGTTTGGCCCCACACAATGATGTCGTCGATGTACTGGATGTGCTCTGGAGCTTTACCTTTCTCCAGTGCATTGTGGATGACTGAGTGACAGATGGTTGAGCTGTGTTTCCGCCCCTGAGGCAAACGGTTGAACTGGTACTGGATTCCTCTCCAGGTGAATGCAAACTGAGGCCTGCACTCCTTTGCTTGGGAATAGAGAAGAAAGCATTAGCAATGTCTATGGTTCCATACCATTTAGCCTCCTTCGATTCCAGCTTGTACTGGAGTTCCAGCATGGCCGGCACAGCTGCGCTCATGGGTGGCGTCACCTCGTTGAGGGCATGAAAGCCAACTGTCAGTCTCCAGTTGCCCGTAGGTTTACGCACAGGCCAGATGGGACTGTTGAAAGGTGAATGAGCTTTCTCGATGACAGCCTGACTCTCCAATTGACGAATCAGCTGATGAATGGGCAACAAAGAGTCACGGTTAGTTCTGTACTGCCTATGATGAACAGTTTGAGTTGCAATTGGCACTTCCAGATCCTCTATGTCCCACAACTGCAGATTCATCAGAAAGTTCAGGTCTAATAGACAATTTCAATTTATCATCCTCAATCTCTACAGATGCTATTCCAAAAGCCCATTTATGACCCTTAGGATCTTTGAAACAACCTTGTCTCAAAAAGTCCATTCCCAAAATGCAAGGCGCATCAGGCCCAGTTACAATAGTATGTGTCTTCCACTCTTTACCAGTTAAACTGATCTCAGCCTGTATTTTAGTTAAATCTTGAGATCCACCAGTGATTCCAAAAATAGATATGGACTCTGTCCCTTTGCAATTAGATGGCAATAAAGTACACTGAGCACCTGTGTCAACTAAAGCCCTGTATTTCCGAACTCTTGAACTGCCAGGCCACCTAATGAATACATTCCAATAGATTCGGTTCTCTCCACTATCCCTTTCCTCCTCCTGGCTGGAGGCAGGGCACCCCTAATGCTGAACATGGCATGTAGGGTGTACACAGTGATTGGTGTTGTTGTGAGAGGAATTGCAACTGTTGGAACAATTGCAGTTGCTCTCGGGAGCTGAAGAAGTGACAGCTACTTTCCTGGCATTATTGCCTCTGTTTCTGCCACTCTGCAGATCCCTGACTCTCTTTGAAAGAGCTGAAGTAGGTTTACCATCCCATTTGTTCATGTTCTCCCCGTATGCGTCACGCAGAAGTATCCACAGTGATGCACGTGATTGCTGATGTCTGGGTGGAAGTTGTCTCCTCCTGGGCTGGAATTGCCTTGCAGGAGGTGGGCGTCTGTTCCTGACGGCAGAAACATGCACCCATTCAGATGATGCAGGAATGGTATCCTTTACCAGATTGGAAATTGAGGTTGTAAGGTCCTCCTTCAGTTCTTTCATGGTATCTTTAATCTCTGTGGTCATAGTTTTTATGGCAGAGACTGGGCCAGAATGTGGCAAGCTATTCTCTATCTGCCTGAGCTGATCAGTGAATTCACCAACAGTGAAAGATCTTCCATTATCACTCCTTGCTAGGAATTTACTGGCCAAGATGTTAGCATAGGATGAAGGAGCAAGTTTAATCAGCTTCTTCATGAGACCTGTTCCCAGAGGAATATCGTCAGGCTCATGAGTGCCATGATCTCCATAAAGCACTTCCTTCACAGCAAACTCCTTCAGAAGCTTAATTCCCTGCTCAACGGTGTTCCACTTCTTGGCAGCCCATGGCAAATCATCCCGGGAAGGATATCTCATAGCCACAGCCAACAGAAGGCATGTCCACAAGCTAACCCTACCAAGAGGACTTGCTAGGTATTTGTCCACTCCACTCTCCTTAGTGAGTGGTCCAAGCTGCTTGGCAGACTTGTCTCCTACCTGCAGAGCATTAGCACCAATGCCACGGCATCTCACTAGCCAGCTTAAGATTGGCTCTCCTGATTCCCTTGTATATTCCTTCCTAAATTCCCTGACCTCTCTGAGTGGATCCTTGGAGCCCTGGATGTCATCTTCCACCTCCCCTTCCTCCTGTTGTTCTGGTGGTGCCTGGCCTAACACAATCTTCCTCATAGCATTCCTAAACATATTGGAACCATCCTCTCTCTTGGCAGCTAACCTCACAGCGCTCCTCTCACTTGAGTATTGATGTCTCAGTGTATCTGCAAGGTCTCGCAGACTAAATATCTCCTCTTCCTCTTCTCCTTGCTGATCACTAGAGGTCCCCTCTTTTACATCCTCCAGTGAACCACACTTTGTCTTAGCTTTTGCCTTAGCAGGTGCCAGAAGGGCCTGAACAGCAACAGACTTGGACATATCTGCTGGAGGATTTGAATCATTAGGGGTCTGACCTGGAGGGTTTGAATCATTGGGGGTCTGACCTGGAGCTTGTGAGTTCAAATCTGCCTTGCTTTTAACAGGAGGATTTTGATTCTGGTCTGCTGGCTGGGGGTTCGAATTGGCTGAGCTGGTGTCATTAGGATTTGGACTGACTGGGCTAGCGTTACCAGCATTAGTGTTATTATTTGCCTGTCCTCCTGGGATGCCTGCCAACCCTGACGTGTTATCATTGTTGCTAGGAACATTCTGATTTTGGGTACCTGCCTGTGCTCCTGGGACTCCTGCCAAACTCTGTGGATTGTTGTTGTTATTAGAAACACTCTGACCTTGGGTACCTGCCGGTACTCCTGGGACGCCTACCAAACTCTGCCCGTTATCGTTATTTATAGGAACTTTGGCCGACTGCCCAGAATCTGGAGAGGAGGGAGCAGAGGCTGGCTGGGGGGAAAATGACCGCTGAGAAGCTGAATTTGGTCTTGAGAGAGAATCTTTCCTGGCCCTTACAGAAGCTGGTTTTGAATTTTTCACACATAATGCCAAAATTAATATGAATATTAAAATCATGAGGCAAATATTAAAAACTGTGAGTAGCAAAACAGTTTTACACGAGCATGTGCCTAGGCAAACAGTTGGAATTCCTGTCTTAGGCTGAATAACTCTCATTAGAGCCTTATTTAAAGCAGAATTTCCATTGATTGTCACATTATTCACAAGAGCTCCTGTAATATTCTTGGTAATATTCTCAGTGATATTAAAACCAGCATAACCAAGAATCAAATCACCCCAGCTCCAGAACATATCTGAAACCTTAGCTTTAGCCTTATTATAAGCCAGATCAATAAAATAAGCAACAATTTGAGCTTTTATCCAACTAAATACCAAGAAAACAAAACCAGACCAGAGCAATGCCCCAACCAAATACAATAGCTGCTTGATTAGCTTCATCTTAATTCCCAGAGCTAATTTCCAATCACTCCAATATATCTAGCCCCACATTGGGTGCCAATGAAAATGTGATGGTTTGGGGGTTACCCACCCCCCCACACTTGTAGGCACCCAGCTAACTCAGACGGACCCTGGGAATATAGATGAAGCAATTTATTTACAGCTAGCAGAATTTACAAGCAGCTATTTACAATATATACAGTTATATACAATTATATACAGAAATATACAAAGGATAAACAACACAAAAGCACAACTCCCCTCCCAGAAACCTGAGTCCCCAGGAGGGGCTTTCAAACCACCCCAACACCTCCCCTTGCCCTCTCAACCTTACCCCAATCCTGAGAAAGGAATAGAGGTGCAACCAAGAGGGTAAGAAGCAGGGTAAGGAAGCAGTGATGTTAGAAAGATGTGTCTCGGTCTAAGGCAAAAGCAAGAGAGTGAAAAAAAAAATGGATAAAAAAGTCTTTCTTCTTCCCAGAGTTCTCAGCGTAACTGTGAGAGAAGGAGACACCATGTTTTCATTCCACTGCCTGTTATCAAGTTCTTTTACCAAAACATTCCAGCTTGCTTCTAACTAGCACAGAGAAGGAAAAGAGTAAGGAGATAGGAGCAGAGTTTAAAGATGGGAAGTGGCAGCTACCGGATGGGAGGGAGATTTTGCCCAAGGCATGCAGCTGACAAATTCTTCAAAGACTGCATAATCAGACTCACTGGGGAACCAAAGCATCAGGAGACCAGTTCCTGAAACAGTCTGGGTGTACAGGGATATACGATATAGCAAAACAGATCACACAAGGATGTCTAATCTGTAAAAGGGTAAACAAGGCAGTATTTAAGCAAAAAGATCAGGGAGGGAGAAAAACAGCTTATCGACCATTGGAACGAGTGCAAAGAGATTTGACAGAATTACCTAAAGCAGGAAGGATAAAATATTTATTAGTTATAGTAGATCACTTAACCCAATGGGTGGAAGCTTACCCAGTGACTAGAACAACTGCACATATGGCGGTAAAGGTATTATTGGAGAATATAATACCACAGCCTGATATGGCGAGAGAGCAGTACCGAGGCTATCTCAGCTGGAATGAGCTTCCTCGAAGCTTTTTCTCCTCCATTTTGCGGCTCTTTTGATCAGAGGAGCCTAGAAGGGGGGCAGGGAAGCGGCAGGAGCAGCAAGCTGCATGGTGTCAAGTGCTCGCTGAAAGGTGAGGCAGAGGGGGCGGTGCCTGGTGAGCGGGTGATTTAAACAAGGAGCGGCAGTGGCGATGCCACAGCCTGGTTCGGCGAGAGAGCAGTACAAAGGCTAGCTCAGCTGGAATGAGTTTTCTCAAAGCTTTTTCTCCTCCATTTTGCAGCTCTCTCGATCGGAGGAGCCCAGAAGGGGGATATGGTGGTTTAGGTGTTCCCCGCCCCCCCACACTTTAGAAGGTACCCAAACTAGACTCAGACAGTTCTGGGAATATAAATGAAGCTATTTATTTACAGCTAGCACAATATACAAGCAGATATTTACAGTATATACAGAAATATACAAAAATATATAAGGTAAAAATAATACAGAAGCACAACTCCCCTCCCAGAAACCTGAGTCCCCAGGAGGGGCTCTCAACCACCCCTGCACCTTCCCCCTGCCCCTCTCAACCTTACCCCAGTCCTAAGGAGGAATAGAGGTTCAGCCAAGAGGTTAAGAAGCAAGGTGAGGTTAGGGAGATGCAGCTCAACCAAAGCCCAGCCAGAAAGTGAAGACAAAATGGTGAAAGTGTTATCTAATGTTTACATTCTTCTTCAGCAAGGCTCTGAGGGAAGGAGACATCACCATTGTTTTCCTTTCATAGCCTATCATCAAGTTCTTTTCACCAAAACATTCTAGCCTGCTTCAAACTAGCACAGGGGGCAGGGAAGCAGCAGGAGCGGCAAGCTGCGTGGTGTCAAGTGCTCGCTGGAAGGGGGGCTGTGCCTGGTGAGCAGGTGATTTAAACGAGGAGCGGCAGCGGCGACGCCACAGCCTGGTGCCGGGGAAGGAAAACAAAAAAATCCTGTTGGAGAAATTCTTGTTAGCACAGCACACAAGAATTGATAAACATGAGCAACCCGTGCTGGGAACATCCTTGGTTCCCAGTTAGTTCAGGAAATCGAGCTGTAAACAGCTGAGCACCCCACACACAGCTGCAGTGGGCAGAGACTAGATAACCAAAGGGGCTGGAGTGGGTGGTGATGGAGGCTGACCCTTAGAATGTTGTGATAAGTTAACTTATGCACACCTTACAAGTAACTCTGGACCCTCTGACTGTAACCAATCTTGGTGGAGCACGCCTCTTGCTAGAAGTGCATATAAGTCATTGTATCACGGAAATAAAGTGGATTTGACCATCTAACCATATTGGTGAACAAAGAGTCATTTTCCCATAGCGCTCCACCGAACGGTTTTTCTCTACAATTGGCGCCCTGAACAGAGGAATCAGGCGTGGCAAGCCAGTTGTGGGTGAGACTGCGTTAGGAGGCCGGAGGGTTGGCCCGAAGAAGAGTGGGCTGATTATCTTGTGGGACGTCCTTCGCATCGAAGGAAGTAAGCGTCATTCGGTGCCGCTGGGCCGGGTAGCGCTGCCCAGAGGGGGCAGTAGTCTGGACGTTCATTCCGGAGTGAACAGCCCGTGTGTGTAAGGCAGGTAAGGCCCGCAGGGACTTTGCTGGGGCACTGCATCTGCTGGCGTATTTATCTCATGAGAGAAGTTTCGCCGGACACTGAGCTCTAAGAGCTGCTGGCCCGGGCGTATGCACAGGGTCATACAAGTAAAAAGCCTCCCATGATCTTAAAATCGGAAGTGCAGCGGGAGGTCGGAGATGCGCTGTGGGACGCGGTCCTTAACAATGGAAAAGACTCTGAGTCGACTCGACAGCTAGGTCCCGCCCGGCGGGAGGTGCTCCGCGCGTTACTAAAGATGACAGCCGAAAGAAACGCGGCAACGGTGGTTCTCCTGTTGCTTCTAGCCGTGCCGGCCGTTGCAAACAGTTCTAACGCATGCGCGTTGTCAATTTCCACCCCGAGCGCCCCCGCCCCGTGCGCCCCGTCGCTGCCCGCCATCGGGAGAGGAAGCTCCGTGGTTCGTTTTTTCGGTCTTGTCAGAGCTGCTCCAATTAAGGGTGTGACTGGGAAAGTTGCCAGCTCTGTGGCGGAGTTGAAAATGAGTGTACATCACGATCCCGGCGGGCACCCATGTCGCCCGCCCCGCGCCCTGCCTCGGCCCTCCTTCCCTGCTGGAGCCGCGCCCGGTAACCCGATTGTAGCCACGTTGACCTCAGGGGCATCGGTAGGGGACATGTTAGAACGTATCCACGGCAGGGAGCAATACACGCTTCGCAACAAGGTTGCCGGTGATTTGCCTTTACAGTACCATCTGTGAGTGAAGCTGAACCTGCGAGCCGCTATGAGTACACAGTTTTGCCGCGAGGAATGCAGACCGCACCAACTCTCTGCTGGCGGTTCGTTGCAAAGGCATTGCAAGCCCTCCGAAAAGAACTGGGCGTGTGCAATTGTTTATCACTATGTGAATGACTTTGTTTTCTGTCTGTCCCCGCTGAATAGTCTTAGTCTCCGAGAGACATCTCGTCTTGCTTCAGCTCTGTGGGCTGGGTGCATAGGAAGCTAAGGACTTTTTAATCGGTCTAGCCGGAGCGCTAGGAGAGACGCGCTTGGGACTGAGTTGCTGGTGACTGTAGAATCATTAAAAATTGCTCGAATCCACCTGGCAAGACTTAAATCGTTGCCTTAGCGGACGAAAATCCTGTCGGCAGGCGATGGATGCCGCGCATCACCGGGAACCGCCCCTGATCAGCACCCGTAATGGCGGCTGCCCGTAGCGACTCACCGACACACCCGTAATGGTAGCTGCCCGTAGCGACTCACCGACACACTTGTAATGGCGGCTGCCCGTAGCGACCCGCCGGCAGCCAGTTACAAACGCTTCTCAGCTTGAAAAAGTTTTTTCGGACCTGCCACGCGGAGGGCGGCTGCCTGCCGCTGTGTGTACTGTGTCGAATCTGCCGCTGTAGCACCTCTGCCAGCTGCTGCAGCGTGACCGCCAGCTCTATTATCCCAGACGAGCCCCCCCCCGACGCGCCCGCGCGTCCCCGCCGTTGATTGCATGCGATACAGGACACAGACTTTTAGTTTTCAGCCGGTAAAAGACGCTACTGACGGTGCAGAGGAACGAACGGTAAAGAGAGAGGAAAGACGGCAGACGCGACTGAACCGGACAGCTCAGGACTTCCCCCCTTTCCCGCGGCTCGGCGGAACAGTCTTCAGATCCGCCCCCCTCCACCGCCGCACGCCCGCCCGCCCTATCTCCAGCAGACCGCATCCCAAAGCCGAGGGGTCCCTCGCAAGTCTTCAACAGCTGGGGGACTGAGGGAGATGCTGAGGGGATCGGTGGGGTAGGAGGAATTTGTGGGTTTCCTTGGGTCGTTTCCGAGTTTAGTCAATTTGCGTTTGTATAGCTACAGGGAGATTAGCAATTCGATAGCTCACACAGCTTAGCCTCTGCCTTTTCCCTTTTTCTCTCGTGTCTTCTGCCTCTGTCTTGAAGAGTCTGAGAGGACAGACGGCAGTTTGGAAGTTTTCAGAGTAGATTTCATATTGTGTACTAAGGATCGATAGTGGGGGGAAAGAAGGACGGAAACAACAAGTGGTGGCTGACCTGAAACAGCTGGGGGTTGGGCAAGATGGAGGGCCGAGGACAAGAGCGGCGCTGCGGCTGGTCCTCCCCCTCCTCCTCCTACCCCCCCACCGCTTGCCACCTGTGGAGAGGCCTGCGGGGCCCCATTCCCCCCCCCCCCCCGCCTGTTGCTTTCTTTTTATAGATTTTTTTTTTCTGCCGGAGTTATCTCCTCTTATGGATTTTTTTTTCCTTGCTAGGAGGCAGCGGAGCCTCGGAACGGTTTTGACAATGCCAGATGTGAGGAGACAGCTCCTCACTGAGAGTGTGCTTGGATACTGGCATGGGCTCCCCGGGGAGGTGGTAGAGTCGCCGTTCCTGGAGCCCTGGAGCTGTTCAAGGCAGGCTTGGACGTGGCACTTGGTGCCATGGTCTAGCCTTGAGCCCCGTGGTGAAGGGTTGGACTTGATGATCTCTGAGGTCTCTTCCGACCCTGATGATACTGTGATACTATGCTACTGAAGACAGATGTCAGAAAGTTTACAGACATGATAGCAAGAATAATGAGGACGGCTTAGAACCGTTTTTGCCCCTGTTACAGGCATGGACATGCACAGGTGTATTTTTAGCCACCTGATGATGACAGTTTGCATTCAAAATGATAGCTAATAGTTCCTGATTGGGGTATTTACCATCGTCTTACTGGTTAATTCCTTCTACAGATTAGGCAACAACGACTTTTGCACCCACTGCTCAGTGGCAAAAAGAAAAAGAGGGAGATTGCTAGGAAATAGCAGAGATGCCAGTGCCACTGACCATGGGTGGAAACTCATACAGACATGGAAGGCACCAAGCAGGACAGACTAGCACACTTATTACTAGAACTCAGATGCATTGCCTCGCTCAGTGAGAGTATAGGCACTAACCAGATTCTGGACTAGGAGCAGGGAATGATAGAGCTTGTAGGCTAATGCCAGTCAGCTCCTTCCCCCAATAACAGATAAAGACAGGACTAGTATAGAAGTTTACTGGAACAGCTGCTAATTGCATGAAATGAGTCTTGTGACAATTCTGATTTTTCTTTTTCTGAGAATACCATGGGATTGTTATCTTCTTGAATTTTCTTTGCTTTTTCTTGAAGTTCCTATAGCTGATAGATTTTTAGAGTAAGATAAGTTAAGACTAAGGGTTTGTAGTTTTGGGAACTTAGGACATGTTGCTGTTACATACTGCTGCTGAAGTTGAGGAAAATGGACTTACGGAATCCAATATGGATTGTAAATGTAAGCCGTTTAATACACAAATCAGAAGGCTTTTTATACTGTTACAGGATTACATGTCGATTTCTAATTGGTCCATGCTACACATTTTTGTGGTTTAAACATAATCATTAGTAGATATAAAAGGTATTTTAATGAGCAGTATATGTTCTCATATATCAGACTATGTCTTCAGATGTCCAAGTCCTTTGTTCTAAGGTATGTCCATGACTGATTTACTACTTTGTTTTTTTGCACAGTTGCACGACAAGGACACAGCATCCTCAGGCTGACCGATGATCTTACTTGCTGTGTTCAAGTCATCTATATATCGACTGCAAAGCAACAGCCCCCACAAAAGCACCCACATCTCCCCCTTTTCTTTCAAACACCGCTGTTGCAATCCGATGCATTTGCCAAGACAGACATCTGATGATGCAGGGTCCCAAGAATAATAAAACAATAATAATCAATAATACTATTCCTACAGTTTTGATTAACTCTTTTGCCCAAGCTGAAATTCCCCATGACATCAGCCAGTCATCAAAAGGATTGTGATTCGTCGTAATCTTCTTAGTATGTTGGCGAAGCCAGTCTAGCTGTCTATAAATTGAATCACTATGATCAGATAAATTAAAACAACACATTCCCTCAATTTCGCTACAACCATAGTGCTAAAATCAGAAAGAGAATAAACCTGTTAGAGCTTTCACTAGTAGCATTAGTTTGGCAAGCTAACAACCCAAGCTTAGCTAACAATCCCAAAAGCATTTTCTGCAAGCAACAGTAAGTCATTTGTTCAAAAGACCAAAAGTCCCAGACAAATGTCATAGTCACCGGAGAGTGCATGTGTGCCACATCTTCACTGGCTCTGTGTGGCAATTGATGTTGTGGATTCGCAGATGTATCAGCTGTCCAGTATTCTTTCTCAGACTCCCATAGTTCTGGATTCACTCTGTAGTTCTCAGAAACCTTGATGCTTTCATCACACTCCTAAGCTATGAGCTGTGTCTGTCTATTGTGCTTAAAAACTACTAATTTCTAAATACAATACAAAGATACGCCCTAGATGTTGCTTTCAGGCTATTCTATTAGGCCTTTTTCCACAGTTCTTCATCTGCTTTTAGAAATTTAAGGCAGTGTTTGTCATCTCCTTGCAGGGCCCTTGCAAAAATACGACAAGCACATTGCCATCTGTGCCAATTAAGTGGGTTTTGGCCCTTACCAAAGGTGCTAAACTGAATCTATTCCATTAAACCTTGTGAAGATACCCAAATTCATTAACCATGATCAAAACCTTATAATCTATACACATACAATCATCATTTCAGTACTCTTTTCGAGTCCTTTCCACAATTCTGCTGTCCGAGCAAGACTTCTGCTCACTTTAAGAAAACAGACCAGTTAAAACAAGCTGATCTCCATCAACAACCTGTGAACATAAGTGAACAAATGCACAAACAAATACAAAAACAGATGCAAACATATTCATTTCCCTAGGCTAACAAATCCATTGACCTAGTCTGTACGACACAACCACAGAAATTTCAACATTCTCTCTTCCTTCTCCTCTATTCTCTATTCTCCCCCCTCTTTTTTCTTTTTTTTTTGAGTTATACATAATCCCAGTGCTATCTAAATATACAGAAAAAGTCTTAAAAATATTCTACAATATCCTTATATCCTAAAATTCTACAGTTATCATCTTACAGACTCTTATCCTTAATTATATTATCTGTCAACTTAAAAAATGCATCAGCTAAAGGAAATGAGACCATTAACTCAGTACTGGGAAAAAACAAAGAGAATCAAGAAGATATTACATTCATGGAGCCCCTTTGAAAATACTCTGGTACCAGAAAGGGAAAAGAATCTTAAATTAGAAGTTATACACTTACAAACAGCTCTTACTATAATATTCTATTATATTAACTATTAAATGTGTGCAGCTATCAAGTACTTAACATACTCTATTTTAATTACTTAAGTCTTATCACAATTACCCTTCTAAAATTATTCTAATTATCTTATTATTAAAATAAACATCTTATCAAGTCATGAAATAGCTATCACAAATTCAGCCTGTTTCTTTAAGAAACTAAATAGTTTTGTTCACAGCAACTGCAAGGGAAAGAAAAACACAGGAGAAAGGGAGGGAAGCGGGGGAAGGTGATAACGCCGGGGGATGGAGGGGGAGGGAGGCTCGCATCGCTCGTCTGAGCCGTCCGGTCTCTCAGCCCCCATCCCTTACTGTCCCCGTTGCTCCTACTTCTTTTTCTTCTCTGTTGATTGTCCCTCAGTCTTTCTGGCATTTTTCTTTCTCTTTTTCCTGTGTTGCTGTCGGTAGAGGCGTGGGGGGGGGGGTCTGCGTTGTCAGGCGCTTAGCAGAGTCCTGTGGGCAGGTCACCAAGCAAAGCTGGTACGCACGGCTGCAGGAGTGCTGAGAAACGTTTTAAACTGAGAAATCTTGGATGTTGTTGCCGGCTGAGTGCTTGCTTCCATGTGAGACAATGCTGCTTTTTTATGCGTGGTCTTACTCCAGCTTCTACACTCCAGGCTCTCATCGGGCTCCTCAGATTTCTCGCCTCCGCCTGTATCTGAGCTTTTGCTGCCGAGCTTGCCACTTGCATGGGGATCTCTGTGGCAGGGGCTCCCGACTCCAAGGCTGGGAACAGCTGCCTCTCCTCCTTTAACTCTCCGACACAGTTCTGAGGAGTCTTTAACCGAGTCATTGCCAAACGCCCTCCATTCTGCTTCATCAAAATATGAATCAGGGGTTTTGAAAAAACCCTTAGCATAGCCGTATGCACAAAGTCCTGGCAAATACTTGGTATTAAAATTCACTTTGCGCTCTTCTAAAAAGCAAGATAGAAAGGAAAGGGCTTGGGCAGAGTCTATCAGTAAGCCTCTACGGCGAGCCCAGAATAATAAGTCCATCACTAGAGTCCGATCCAGCGGTTCTCCAGCTTTCTGTCCTAATTTTAGCAAGGCTTCAATAGTAGCCTTTTCTACTACCGGGGCCGTATGCCCCATTCCACATCTTTTCCCTGCTCAAGGCAGTTGACTCACCCGAGTCGAAGGTCGTGGTACCACTTGCACCTCTCTCGGATGCCCGGCTGCAGCCGCCGCGGATTTCTTTTAGTTGACTCGCTTCTGCAGTCTCAGTCTTCTTCCCGAGTATCAGGTCGCTTGCTGATCACGTCGGGGTCACCAGATGTTGCTGTTACATACTGCTGCTGAAGTTGAGGAAAATGGACTTACGGAATCCAATATGGATTGTAAATGTAAGCCGTTTAATACACAAATCAGAAGGCTTTTTATACTGTTACAGGATTACATGTCGATTTCTAATTGGTCCATGCTACACATTTTTGTGGTTTAAACATAATCATTAGTAGATATAAAAGGTATTTTAATGAGCAGTATATGTTCTCATATATCAGACTCTATGTCTTCAGATGTCCAAGTCCTTTGTTCTAAGGTATGTCCATGACTGATTTACTACTTTGTTTTTTTGCACAGCTGCACAACAAGGACACAGCATCCTCAGGCTGACCGATGATCTTACTTGCTGTGTTCAAGTCGTCTATATATCGACTGCAAAGCAACAGCTCCCACAAAAGCACCCACAAGGACATAAGGATGTTATGGGATGTTTTTCTTGGGTATATTTAGGCATTATTGAAAAGGGGAAAATGGGTTAGAGGACAGTAGGATAGCAGAAGAAAACTTTTCCTTTTCGAGATTTTTCTAATCACATCATACAGACTAGGCCAGTGGATCTGCTAGCCTAGGCACTGGATATGTCTGCATTTGTTCTTGTATCTGCTTGTGTTTGACCATTTATCTTCACAGGCCTTGATGAAGACCAACCTGATTATGACCAACCTGTTTTTATCTAAAGTGAGCAGAAGTCTTGCTCAGATGGCAGAACTGTGAAAGGACTTGAAAGGAGTACTGACAGGATGATTGTATTTGTATGGATCTTTAAGGTTTGGACCATGGCTAACGAATTTGGGTATTTTCACGAGTTTTCAGTGATTGTGGTTTAACGGAATAGGTTCAGTTTAACAGCTTTGTAAAGGCCAAAGCCCACTCAAATTGGCATAAGATGGCAACGTGACTTTTGTCTCTTGCAAGGGCCCTGCAAGGGATAAAAAACACTGCCCTAAATTCTAAAAGCAGATGAAGAACTGTGGGAAAAGGCCTAAGTAGAATAGCCTGAAATCAACATCTAGGGCATATCTTTGTATTGTATTTAGAGGTTAGTAGTTCTTAAGCACAGTAGGCAGACACAGCTCATAGTTAAGGAGTGTAATGAGAACATTGAGTGAATCCAGAACTATGGGAATCTGAGAAGAATACTTGACAGCTGAGTGATCTGCGAATCTGCAACGTCAACTGCCACACAGAGCCAGCGCAGACGTGGCACACCTGCACTCTCCTGTGACTGTGACGTTCGTCTGCACTTTTGGGTTTTTGAACGAATGACTTACTGTCGCTTGCAGAAATAGCTTTTGGGATTGTTAGCTAAGCTTGGGTTGTTAGCTTGCCAGACTAATGCTACTGATGAAAGCTCTAACAGGTGTATTCCTTTTGATTTTAGCACTGTTGATTTGTAGCTGCACCATTCACCCCTGTGTTAAACAGCCTATGTAAGTTGAAAGACCAGCTCGGCTTGCTCAAAAGAAAAAGAGGGATATGTTGGAGAAATTCTTGTTAGCACAGCACACAAGAATTGATAAACATGAGCAACCCGTGCTGGGAACGTCCTTGGTTCCCAGTTAGTTCAGGAAATCGAGCTGTAAACAGCTGAGCACCCCACACACAGCTGCAGTGGGCAGAGACTAGATAACCAAGGGGCTGGAGTGGGTGGTGATGGAGGCTGACGCTTAGAATGTTGTGATAAGTTAACCTATGCACGCCTTACAAGTAACTCTGGACCCTCTGACTGTAACCAATCTTGGTGGAGCACGCCTCTTGCTAGAAGTGCATATAAGTCATTGTATCACGGAAATAAAGTGGATTTGACCATCTAACCATATTGGTGAACAAAGAGTCATTTTTCCATAGCGCTCCACCGACTTAAACTCCAACAGTGGTGTTCCCCAAGGATCAGTGCTGGGCCCAGTCCTGTTCAATATCTTTATTGATGACCTGGACGAGGGCATTGAGTCCAGCATCAGTAAGTTTGCAGATGACACCAAGCTAGGAGCAGGTGTTGATCTGTTGGAAGGTAGGAGAGCCCTGCAGAGTGAGCTAGACAGGCTGGATAGGTGGGCAGAGGCCAATGGGATGACATTTAACAAGGCCAAGTGCAGGGTTCTGCATTTTGGCCACAACAACCCCAAGCAGCACTACAGGCTAGGGACTGAGTGGCTGGAAAGGGACCTGGGGGTACTGAATAGATAGTAGGCTGAAGGTGAGCCAGCAGTGTGTCCAGGTGGCCAAGAGAGCCAATGGCATCCTGGCCTGTATCAGGAACAGTGTGGCCAGTGGGACAAGGAAGGTTATTCTTCCCCTGTACTCAACACTGGTCAGGCCACACCTTGAGTACTGTGTCCAGTTCTGGGCCCCTCAATTCAAGAGAGATGTTGAGGTGCTGGAAGGTGTCCAGAGAAGGGCGACAAAGCTGGTGAAAGGCCTGGAACACAAATCCTATGAGGAGAGGCTGAGGGAGCTGGGGTTGTTTAGCCTGGAGAAGAGGAGGCTCAGGGGTGACCTCTTTGCTGTCTACAACTACCTGAAGGGACTTTGTAGCCAGGTGGGGGGTGGCCTCTTCTCCCAGGCAACCACCAATAGAACAAGGGGACACAGGCTCAAATTGTGCTGGGGGAAGTATGGCCTGAATGTTAGGAGGAAGTTCTTCACAGAGAGTGATTTGCCATTGGAATGGGCTGCCGAGAGAGGTGGTGGAGGCACCGTCCCTGGAGGTGTTCAAGAAAAGACTGAATGAGGCACTTAGTGCCATGGTCTGGTTGACTGGGTAGGGCTGGGGGATAGGTTGGAGTGGGTGATCTTGGAGGTCTCTTCCAACCTGGTTGATTCTACGATTCTATGATTATCAGAAAAAACAAAGATACTGTTTCTGTCACAGGGCCATCCCTACTGATGGGTGACAAGCTCCTGGCACCAAACCAGGGGCTGGAATGTTGACATGGCATGGAAGAAACCAATTTCTGATTTTTAAAATATAGCATTACCCTCTCCCTTTCTTGTGCTTTCAAGCAAACAGGAGCCAGGGCCAACCTGTGCTGCAGTGGCACAGATGTAATGGTGGCAGTGCTGTGTCACGGTGTCATGGAGGGTAGCAGAAGCCCTTAGCAGGCCTCCCTGCTGTAAAAGTTTCAATGTCTCACATTAATGCCAAGAGCATCGTAAAACCAAAACAGTCCTTCAGCCCCATGAGAAAGTCTCTCCCTAGTTGAGATAAAAGGTAAACAATGGCCACTGTTTTGGCTAGGGGGAACGGCAGTTCTCATGCCTGCTCGACACCTGGTGTGGGCCGAGCTTTGGGTGGTCCTACAGGTTGTTTTGGTAAGAACTGTCCAATTATATAGGTTAATTGTAATTTTGTGCCAATCTGCAAGAATAACGTAAAATAGCCTGGACTGGAGGGTTACACCTCTTTTGAACATTATAAAAATGGTGTGCCTTCCTGGATCGGGGCGCTTGCTGGCTTGAGCTTGCTGGTACCTGCTCCTACCGCTCGCTCGCTAGCCTGCCTGCCTGCCTCACTCCTGCCGCGGTGCCCTCACGTTCCTGATCGGCCCTGCCCGACGAGGGGCTCGCAGAGGCCTGAAACCTGCTTGGGCCCGATCCTGACGAACAAAGGGACACCACCCAAAACCTCGAACTTTGCTGAACTGAACTACGAACAGTGAGTAAATTGGAGAAAGAACTCTTTACCTAAAGACTGAGTAACTTTAAAGACTCAAAAGAACTCTAAAGAAATCACAGACTCTCCTTTATCTGCTATTTTCTGAACTGTTATTTTACAACTTCAATCCAAAAGAACTCACGTGGGGAATTTAGTTCGGGAGGGGGATCTCCGTGTTTGAGCAATAAATCACTTGAAAATCCACAAGTGAGTCTCCACGTATTTTCCCCACAACCTCCCAAACTACCTTCCGTGACAAATTGGCGACGAGGATGGGATTGTAACCGTAGAATAACTACAGATTTATGGCAGAAAATATCATGATGGAGCAGCAACAGCTGCTGCTGCAGGCTGCGGCAGCTGAAACAGAGTCTGTTACGGCGGGAGCCGCGCAGGCAGAGGCGTTACAGACGCCAGTGGCAGCAGAAGCCCTGGAAGTAGTGGCTGCACAAGATAACGATTTATTTTCCCTGCTGGCATCTGTGTTTGAGCCTGCCCACATACGAACTGTTATGAATACGCTTGCTAATGCTAATAGGGAACAAGTTATTGAAAGGTCGGCGAATATAATTACCGCGTTGTACTTAACTTTTAAAGATATGGAGGAAACGGATATTGAAGATTTTATTTGCTTGGTGGCATGTTTACTTAACACTCAAGGCGAGTTTAATGATCTTGTTAGTAAGAATAGAAACTTGGAACAGCAAGGGGAGGCGCTGAAAAGGCAAAATGAGGCATTACTAGCCGATAAAAGGAGTTTACATAATAAAGTTGCTTGGCAGAGCATAGAGTTAAAGCGGCTTCAGGATGAGAGAGATGAAGCTATTAAAGAAGTTGATATAGTGAGACGAAATGTACCCGCAGCAAGCGAGGAACTGATAAGAGCCCTAGAGGGGAGACTGGAGCAGGCAGTCCTCCGGGCATCACAGCAAAGCCAAACCGAATCGCAGCGAATGCGGTCCCCACAGCAGCGCGCGAGCTTGGGGTCGTCACCGCCGCGAGCGGCAGTTCGCCGCGGGGCAGAGGCAGCCCCCCACGGTGTGCCGGCTTTCTCTCCGAATCGAGAGTCAACTGTTTATCAGAGTTTGCCTGCCCCTTCGCCTCCGATCCAAATACCGCACACGGTACCAGTGCAGTTATCGCCGCCATTGTCCCGAGCGGGAACGCTGGCTTTCGAGACGTACGATTTGAGTATGTTTCAGGACACATCGCAGTCCGGTCCATCCCAATCGTCGCGCCAGCTGCCGGCGCAATCCACGCCCGCTCTTTTGCCGCTCACTCCGGAGGCAATCGTTCTTGGCTCTGCTGCGAGCCGAGCTAAAGCTAACCGTCGGGATAAGCCGCCCCCGCTACCAGCGCCGCCTCCGCAGCCGGCATTCTCAGACCCAGTGCCATTTTCCCAGCAACCACGCCCCAAGCCGCCATTGCGGAGCGGGGGCAGCCACGCGCCTGCGCCGCCACGCCCCAAGTTTCCGCCCAGGGGTCCTGCGCGATCTCACCGGAGAGAGGAGGATCCCGCACCCGCGCAGCACCACCCCAAGGAGTCGCCCGGAAACGTGTCGGCGAGCAGCGACACGGAAATAGAAGTGATACACGGAAGTCCGAGGAGAGCCTACGCAAATCCTGCCTATAAAACAGAAGCCGTGCAAGGAAGGCGGGGAAAAGGTACCGCAATTGAGAAGACTCGACCATACTCTGCACAGCGGATATGCGAGTTAAGGAGGAAATATTCCCGATTGCCTAGAGAGACTATAACTGATTATGTTTATAGAGTTATAGTGAATGGGGCAGATTCTGTAATCGTATCTCTTGATGAGGTAAAGGGACATTGCTGGGGACCTAAAGTGTTTCTTGGGAATGGTCCCGAGGGAGATCTCGCTTTAAGTACTAGAATCTTTAATTGGGCTGGTGCTTATCATTCTACAGAGAGAGGTGAATTAACTGAATTTTGTGTTTCAGATGATGACGATCTGATTGAGGTAATCACAAAGATGGCATGTATGCAGGCCGTAGATCAGCGTGGAGAATACCCGAATCCTATGGATGCCCCAATAATATCTTACAGGCTTCGTCCTTTAGTGAAAGGTTTACCGAGGACACTAGGGAATATATGTGAGATTAAGAGAGAATGTATTGAGAAAGAAGTGCAAGAGAGTATAGGGACAAGAGGTAGGTTGATAAGCCACATTACGTGGGGAGAACTCCTAGAGGAATTAATTGCAAAGGGGCAAACTATAAACTATGCTGACGATATGCCTTTGCAGCCTTCCTTCCCTAAGAAGAAGATATCTGACAACAAGAGCAAACCTCCAATTGCCTCACGTGGAAAGAAGCAAGAAGAGAGGCATGATAAGGTATCAGGTAGCCCTGAAAGCCCGAAGGGGAGCCCACGGACGAGTCCACGGTCCAGCCCCAGGGGAAGCCCTGAGACTAGCCGTCGCTCTAGTCCGGGAATACTTTGGGGGCAGAGTCCCTACTATGGGCACAACTTCTATTTGAAGGAGCACAAATATGGAGTGAAGGCTCGTGATTTATTTAAAGGAAATCCCAGTCGGGAAGAACCTATGAAGGCTGAAGTCAGTGTTATGAGTAAAGCCATCGTTGATGCAATGAAAAAACTATTAAGCCAGGATGGAGATAAGGCAGGAAAGGACCGCAGAAGGGGTTCTAGAGCCGCCTCTCCTGATGAGTCAGACTAGTTTGATCAGCAAAGGGCTAAACAGGTGCCCTGTAAGAAATTGAAAAGGGTCGAATGCCTTAAAATAAATTATATTGTTTTTCCTCAACAGCATTCAAAGAGACCGAGACACGGTACTCGGAATGGGAAAAGGGACTCCTTTCCCTAACTCGAGCTGTCAAAGAAGCAGAGAAGCTTCTCACTACACAAGGTACTGTAGAGTAAGGCCCACTTCACTGACGAAATCGATCCTCAAAAGGATCTCCTCCGCCAGAAGGAATTGCCCAAAGGCCACTGTGAGAACGTGGTAGACCTATATAAAGGGAATTTTACAGCTTTGCTGTTTCTTGCATATTTTCAAGCACAACTGTGATAGAAAGCTGGAGTTCTTTAGACTCCTCCACTTCAGATGGTTTGATAACAAACAATTTTGTTCATGAAGCAATGCTTCCTTTGCAAAATTTCTTAGACGTTTATCTTATCCTATGGTGGAAAGTAATTGAATGGCTATGTATATTTAGAAGGAGTCATTCAGGAAAGGTAGATCTCTCCTATGAATGTAGATTCAATGGAGACAAGAAGCTATGGAGCACATGGCAAGTTGATTATGTGGGTCCATTTAAACCCTCACATGGAAAGAGATGCATACTGGTGGGGGTGGAAGTGGTTTCGGGATTGGTCATGGCTGCAGCAACTAGTGCTGCTACAGGAGCTCAAACTATTGAAGCTTTAAAGCAGTGGTTTAGTTTCTTGCCAATGCCAAAGTACATCCAAAGTGATAATGGATCTCACTTCACAGCGTCTTCTGTACAAGACTGGGCTAAGGGTGAGGGAGTCACATGGGTATTCCACACTCCCTATTATCCTCAAGCCAATGGTATTGTAGAGAGAACAAATGCTCTGATTAAGAAACATGCCATTGTATCTAAAGGTAACTGGGATAAACGTTTGCCATATGCAGTTTTCATCGTGAATAACCGATGGGGTAACTATGGTAGTCCTAAGATAAGAGCATTTTGTCCTGACAAGCCAGTGGAGAATGTCAATCATCCACCGGATAAGTCTCGACACCTTCAACAGTCATTACACAGGTTAAAGGTGGGACAACCAGTAATGGTAAACTTACCTTCAATCGGAGTTGTGCCTATGACCCTGTCAAAACCAAATGGGTTGTATGCATGGGAAGCAACCGATGTAAGTGGGAAAACTCATCGCATCAGTGTACGATGGATTCTCCCAGACTTCTGAATTGCTTTCGCATATACCAGGTTTTCTTACTTTGTAAATATTCAATAAAGCTGTATGTTATTCAGGGGGTGGGCATATATAGGATTAATCTGTTTTAGGTTGTAGTAATGTTTATGTATTAGTATACTGTTTATATCTGTATAATAGTTAAGAATACTTGTATTTTGTTTTGTTTTCCGATTTTTGGCTTAATGTGAGCCAGGGGGTGGAGTATGTCATGGAGGGTAGCAGAAGCCCTTAGCAGGCCTCCCTGCTGTAAAAGTTTCAATGTCTCACATTAATGCCAAGAGCATCGTAAAACCAAAACAGTCCTTCAGCCCCATGAGAAAGTCTCTCCCTAGTCGAGATAAAAGGTAAACAATGGCCACTGTTTTGGCTAGGGGGAACGGCAGTTCTCATGCCCGCTCGACACCTGGTGTGGGCCGAGCTTTGGGTGGTCCTACAGGTTGTTTTGGTAAGAACTGTCCAATTATATAGGTTAATTGTAATTTTGTGCCAATCTGCAAGAATAACGTAAAATAGCCTGGTCTGGAGGGTTACACCTCTTTTGAACATTATAAAAATGGTGTGCCTTCCTGGATCGGGGCGCTTGCTGGCTTGAGCTTGCTGGTACCTGCTCCTACCGCTCGCTCGCTAGCCTGCCTGCCTGCCTCGCTCCTGCCGCGGTGCCCTCACGTTCCTGATCGGCCCTGCCCGACGAGGGGCTCGCAGAGGCCTGAAACCTGCTTGGGCCCGATCCTGACGAACAAAGGGACACCACCCAAAACCTCGAACTTTGCTGAACTGAACTACGAACAGTGAGTAAATTGGAGAAAGAACTCTTTACCTAAATGTTGGAGGTCGGAGACCGGTGCGGCGAGAGATCGGGGCACTGAGAGTCGACTCTGTGGCTTCTGCGCAGCAGTGCAATTTATTAGGGCGATACAGCGACCTTTATAGCCCCCAAAGGGGGTGTAGACAACTGACTTAGTTCAAGATTGGTACAAGTGGAGGGTACAGATTGGCTCCAGGTTAAGTGTAAGGCAGAGATAGGTTAACTTACAGTAAACACCTTAAGGATCCCACCCAGGGGGGGTGGCCAGAGTCAGCCCCCTGGGCCGTGCCCACCTCAGAGGCGGGCAGATTCCACCCCCTGACAGCTGTGCGTGGGCTGCTCATAGTTGCAGGCTCAGGCCCCTGGGAGCCTCAAGGCTCCAAGGACACTTCTCATCACAGGGTCTGATGTTTACCTTTCATGCTCCGCTGCGGGAGGAAGCTTCCCACACCTAAAGACTGAGTAACTTTAAAGACTCAAAAGAACTCTAAAGAAATCACAGACTCTCCTTTATCCGCTATTTTCTGAACTGTTATTTTACAACTTCAATCCAAAAGAACTCA
Source organism: Pogoniulus pusillus (assembly GCF_015220805.1). Taxonomy (NCBI): domain Eukaryota; kingdom Metazoa; phylum Chordata; class Aves; order Piciformes; family Lybiidae; genus Pogoniulus; species Pogoniulus pusillus. The sequence continues at coordinate 18,312 of NW_026974536.1, read as the reverse complement.
CGTGGGGAATTTAGTTCGGGAGGGGGATCTCCGTGTTTGAGCAATAAATCACTTGAAAATCCACAAGTGAGTCTCCACGTATTTTCCCCACAACCTCCCAAACTACCTTCCGTGACACACGGCATCTGCTTGTTGTCAGTGGACATGGGCAGCATGGCCGACATGCTGCAATAGGAGGCAGGGTCACGAAAGTACTTAGCTGGAACACAGTGCCACTGGAATGGGCTGTCCAGGGAGGTGGTGAAGTCACCATCCCTGGAGGTGTTCAAGCAAAGACTGGATGAGGCACTTAGTTCCGTGGTCTAGTTGACTGGATAGGGCTGGGTGATACGTTGGACTGGATGATCTTGGAGGTCTCTTCCAACGTGGTTGATTCTATGATTCTAAGATATGGGGCAGTGGAACATATTGATTCAGATCAAGGGACACATTTTACCTCAAAAACAATTAGGAAACTATCAGAAATCTTAGGTATTTCATGGGAATATCACACTCCGTGGCCCCCCCAGAGTTCAGGGAAGGTTGAACAAATGAATCAAACACTAAAACAGCAATTAGCAAAATTAATGTTGGAAACTCAATTATCATGTATTAAATGTCTGCCTATAGCATTGTTAAACCTAAGGACAAAGCTGCATAGCAGCACAGGACTTACCCTCTACGACATGCTATAGGGAATGCCATATTGGGCTGGGATGCCCATGGGTAGCAAACTGATAGAGGATGAGACCATCCAGAAATAGGGGGATGCTAGATCAAACTCCACCTCTGAGGTTTGCAATCCATAAAATTAAACCTGGTGATAAGGTACTGATAAAGACTTGGAAAGAAGAAACTTTGTTACCTCTGTGGGAAGGCCCTTTTCTTGTGTTGCTCACCACAGAAACGGCCATCAGAACAGCGGAAAAGGATAGACACGCACCTCATGAGTAAAAGCACCTGTCCAGGAGTGGCAAGTGACTTCGGACCCAGGAGAAACAAAGTGACACTAAGGAGGCAATAAGATAAACACTGGTGTAATTTCTAAACACTTATCACTCCTAGGGGACTAATGGGACTTCAGAACCAATAATCAAAACTGGCAATAGGTGTTGAAATTGTTAAAAACAGGGGGGGGTTGTTTAGTGGGGAAGAGCTTTTTGTTTGTTTTTTTTTGTTAGTTTTTTGTTTGTTTGTTTTGTTTGTTTTAATTTAATTTACGACACATATTTCAAGAAAAGCAAAAAGGGCAGTGAGAGGCACCCAAGGAAATAAAAAGAGGGCAAGGCTGGAGTGGGAACCAGTGCTGCGGCTGAAGAAGGTCTGCCGAGGGCTGCAACCCCTCTGGGCTGTGACCGCCGAGTAACATGGCCCTGACCAGACCTCTTCTGTGCATATCTGGGTTAAACCTTCTAGCCCTGGAACAAGCCCAGAATTGCAGTGACTGCATTGCTGCAACTCGGAGGGGCAAAATTGTGTCTCAAACACTGGTGTACCATACAATTTATGAGTGCAAGGGATGAAAGTTAGATCCCTGTTATAAAAAACAGGTGTAATGAGACATTAAAAATCACTCGTTAAGATCCAAAGGAAGTAGCCTATCTATGGTGGGTAGAAATAAGGGTAAATGATGAGAAAGGAAAATTGTTAGGAAGAAGCCAAATGGCCACCGACCACAGCCAACCCCTTTGGGTCTCTTTTGATGCTTGCCAGGCTACTGACAACAATGGTGCTTCAAATTGTGGGAATATGGGGTGGAAACGTTATTATAGTGAGCAAGAAAAATACATTTGCCCAGAGGATCCTGGCCAATGCCGCCAGTATTGTAGGGGAAATCTCAACATTTGATATTTCATTCATTTTATCATGAAATAGAATCAGGAGTTAAGCATGAAATTCCAATAGTTGCTAAAAATCTTTTTGTAAATTTGGCTGAGAATATTGCAAAATCATTGAATGTAACCAATTGTTCTGTCTGTGGAGGTACCAATCAAGGAGATCGATGGCCCTGGAAATCAGTGGAAGTGAACATCTCTGATCCTAACACCTGGAAAGTGGAGAGAGGTAACAGAAAGCAGCAGTGGGTGCTACAAAACAGTAAAATTGGAAGGAGCTGCTGGTCAGTTTATAGGGAATTTGGAAATGGGTGGTCAGCCCTGGGTGGATATTATTGGATATGTGGGAGAGTAACCTATGTTCGCTTACCCAAAAATTGAGTAGGATCGTGTGTAATGGGAAGATTAGGCATACAGCTTGTCGTGGAATGCAGTTTAGGGGAATTTATGGGGAAGAACATGCGAGGCTGATTTCATAGAATCATAGAATCAAGCAGGTTGGAAGAGACCTCCAAGATCATCCAGTCCAACCTATCACCCAGCCCTATCCAATCAACTAGACCATGGCACTAAGTGCCTCATCCAGTCTTTTCTTGAAGACCCCCAGGGACGGTGCCTCCACCACCTCCCTGGGCAGCCCATTCCAATGGGAAATCACTCTCTCTGTGAAGAACTTCTTCCCAATATCCAGCCTATACCTACCCTGGCACAACTTGAGACTGTGTCCCCTTGTTCTATTGCTGGTTGCCTGGGAGAAGAGGCCACCCCCCACCTGGCTACAAAGTCCCTTCAGGTAGTTGTAGACAGCAATGAGGTCACCCCTGAGCCTCCTCTTCTCCAGGCTAAACAACCCCAGCTCCCTCAGCCTCTCCTCATAGGATTTGTGTTCCAGGCCCCTCACCAGCTTTGTTGCCCTTCTCTGGACACGTTCCAGCACCTCAACATCTTTCTTGAATTGAGGGGCCCAGAACTGGACACAGTACTGTCATGGAGAGTAGCAAAGGCTCTCTAAGCTTCTCTAAGCTTTTGCTATATTGTGTAGTTTCTAGTGCCTCACATTCAAGCCAGAAGCATCGAAAACCCAAAACAATCTTTCAGTCCCATGGGAAGATTTCTCCCTAGGGTAAGTGAAAAGGTAAACACTGGCCATGTTTTCCTTTCCACTTGGCCTTGCTTTCCAGACAACAGGGTATTGTTTTGGTTAAGTAGAAACGACTATCTTAGGCCTGCCCAGCACCTGCAGGTGGGCTGGCCTGAGGAGTGGTCTTTATATTGTTTTAGGTAATGTTATCCAATTGTGTAAGTTGATTACTGTTTTTTACCAATGTATGTTAACAACGTAAAAGTGGTCCGAATTGTGGGCTAGTCCTGTTTTGGAACATTATAAAAATGGTGGACAGGCCAGGATCGGGGCTCTTGCCTTTTGCCTTTTGCTTTTGCCTTTTGCTCTTTTGCCCTGGATCTCACCCTCGCTCCTGTCCTTCCCCGGACTTAACAACAACAAACTGCTCGCCGATCTAGTCTCGCCTCGGGCGGACCCCGAGTCGCAGAGGCTAAAACCTGCATGCCTGGACCCTGATCGGGAGAAAGGGACTCCCTGCCAAGCTACAGACTGTGAGTAGCTGACGAACTATTAACTCAAACCAGAGACTCAAAAGAACTCTCTTCAAACATCACAGACTCTTTAATTTGCCATTTTCGGAAATGTTACTTTGACCTCAATCAAAAGAATTCACAGTGGTGGTGTAGTTTCGGGAAGAGGGAATTCGCATTCTTTGCAATAAATCACTGACAAAATAGTCAACGCCTCGCATATTTCCCCCATAAATTCTGCCGCGAAACTGCGTTCCCCGACAAGTACTCAAGGTGTGGCCTGACCAGTGCTGAGTACAAGGGAAGAATAACCTCCCTTGTCCTACTTGCCACACTGTTCCTGATGCAGGCCAGGATGCCATTGGCTCTCTTGGCCACCTGGGCACACTGCTGGCTCATCTTCAGCTTACTATCTATCAGTACCCCCAGGTCCCTGTCCCGGGTTGGGGGAGGTGCCCCCCGGGGAGAAGTCGACTCAGCACAACACAAAACCCATCCTTTTTTGAAAGTCAGGGAAAGATGAAATTGTATTTTCTTATAGTATAACAATGTAAAGAGAAATAATAACTAGAGAAGGAAGGAAGGAGAAAAAAAAAAAAACAACAATACAATAACCTTAAGGGAGATGGGGGAGGGGTCAAGCGGCGGCAAAGCAGCATAAGCAGCATTAGCCAAAACAGCAGCCGGGGAAGATAGGCGAAGCTGCAGCAGCAGAAGCCAGCGGGAGAAGGGGCAGAACAAACTGTGCTTCTAGACATTAAGTTCTTGATGCTCCAATGAAATTATATTAATTTATCTATTGTTGCCATTTATGTGGCCTGTCCCTGGAATGTTCATCTCTCCCCTATGTCTGAGCTAGAGGATCAGCTCAAATGGCCACAGTCCCTTTCCTCCTGCCTGCTCTCCAGACACTCAGTCCCCAGCCTATAGCGCTGCTTGGGGTTGTTGTGGCCAAAGTGCAGAACCCTGCACTTGGCCTTGTTAAATCTCATCCCATTGGCCTCTGCCCACCAATCCAGCCTGTCCAGGTCCCTCTGCAGGGCTCTCCTACCTTCCAACAGATCAACACCTGCTCCTAGCTTGGTGTCATCTGCAAACTTACTGATGCTGGACTCAATGCCCTCGTCCAGGTCATCAATAAAGATATTGAACAGGACTGGGCCCAGTACTGATCCTTGGGGAACACCACTAGTGACTGGCTGCCAACTGGATGTGGCACCATTCACCACCACTCTCTGAGCTCTGCCATCCAGCCAGTTCTTGATCCAGCACAGAGTGAATCTGTCCAAACCATGAGCTGCCAGCTTGGCTAGGAGCTTCTTGTGGCAGACAGTGTCAAAGGCTTTGCTGAAGTCCAAGTAGACTACATCCACAGCCTGCCCCACATTCACCAGGTGGGTAACCTGATCATAAAAGGAGATCAGGTTGGTGAGGCAGGACCTGCCCTTCCTAAACCCATGCTGGCTGGGCCTGATCCCTTGGCTATCCTGTAGGTGCTTTGTGATGGCACCCAAGATTACCTGTTCAATGACCTTGCCTGGCACTGAGGTCAGGCTCACAGGTCTGTAGTTTTCTGGCTCCTCCTTACGACCCTTCTTGTGAATGGGTATCACATTGGCCAGCTTCCAGTCTTCAGGGACCTCTCCAGTGAGCCAGGACTGCTGATAAATGATGGAGAGTGCCTTGGCCAGCTCAGCTGCCAGCTCTCTCAGCACCCTGGGGTGGATCCCATCCGGTCCCATGGACTTGTGAGGATCCAAATGACGCAGCAGGTCCCTTACTGCTTCCTCATGGATTAGAGGGGCACTGTACTGGTCCCTGACTCCATCCGCCACTTCAGGAGTCCAGCTGTCCTGGAGACAACCTGTCCCACTATTGAAGATTGAGGCAAAGAAGGTGTTAAGCACCTCTGCCTTTTCCTCATCCTTTGTCACTCTGTTCCCCTCTCTATCTAACAAGGACTGGAGGTTGTCCTTGGCCCTTCTCTTGCCATTCATATATTTAAAGAAACACTTTTTATTTTCCTTGGCAGCCGTGGCCAGCCTGAGCTCCAAGTGGGCTTTTGCCTCTCTAATTTTTCCTCTACAAGACCTAGCAACTTCCTTGAACTTCTCCTGGGACACCTCCCCTCTTTTCCAAAGGTGATATACTCTCTTTTTAATCTTTAATTCCTTCAGCAGCTCCCTGCCCATCCAGCCTGGCTGCCTCCCTCGTCGGCTCGTTTTCCGGCTCAGTGGCACTGCTGCTCCTGTGCCTGCAGGAGTTCTTTCGTGAAGCAGTTCCAACCTTCCTGGACCCCTTTGTTTCTAAGGGCTATTTCCCAAGGAACTTTCTGAATTAGTTCCTTAAATAGGCTGAAGTCTGCCCTTCAGAAGTCCAGTGTGGAGGTTCTGTTGATGCCCCTCCTGGTTTCTCCAAGATTAAATTTGTAAAGATTAAATGATTTATTGCTAAAATATGAGAAATCCCCTTCCCCAAACTTATCTAAAACTATCCCACATAAGTTCTTTGATCCGCGGTCACAGGTAAAAATGCAGAAAATGGCAAAATAAGGGGAGTTCGTGATTTTAAGAGAGTTCTTTGAGTCTCGATAAGTTGCTCAGTCTTTGAGTAGAAGTTCATTGGTTACTCACTGTTCAAAGCAGTTCAGGAGAGTTTCGAAGTGTTTACGAAGTTCAGGGCGTTGTCCGAACCTTCCACAGGATCGGGCCTACGTAGGCCCTGGCTTCCAAGGATCGGACGTCCACTGGACACACTGCCTGCTCGGCCTGCTTGGCATGACTCATGCCAAGCAGGCCGAGCAGGCAGTGTGTCCTTCAGCAAAGTTGAGAGGACATCGAGGCGCAGAGGAAGAGAGGGGCGAGAGAGCTAGAATGCTCCCGACTAAGGCAAAATGCCCCATTTTATATTCTTTGAAAGGGGTGTGCTTAGCCAGTTCAGGCGACTTTATGTTATTTTTACAGATTGGTACAAAATTATAATCAATCTGTACAATTGGACAATTCTTACCATAAACAACCTGTCAGACCACCCAGGGGTCAGCCCCCAACAGATGTCCAGCGGGCATGGGAACCAAGGTCCCCTCAATCCAAAACAAGGCCAATGTTTACCTCTTACCCTTCCTAGGGAGGACCATTCTCAGGGGCCTTGTGGATGCTGGAAATATTGTTTTTGGTTTTGCGATTGCTTTGGCCTTCAACGTGAGACACTGTAGCATGCACAACAGGGGCCTGCTAAAGGGCCTTGCTACCCTCCATGACACAGCTGTACACTGAGACTGATGAGTTAAGAAGGGCCAGGAGGGATCTCCAAATAGGAAATTGGAAGGACAAGGAGTGGCCTCCCAGAGGGATCATTGCCTATTATGATCCTGCAACACGGGCAGAAGATGGATCTTGGGGTTATCGAACCCCAATATATATGCTTAATAGAATAATTAGACTGCAAGCAGTAGTAGAACTAGTAGTAAACAAAACTGGAGATGCTTTGAACCTGGTAGCAAAGCAAAATACCCAAATGAGAACTGCAATAGATCAAAATAGATTTGCATTAGGCTATTTACTAGCTCATGAAGAGTGTGTGTGGGAAATTCAACCTAACCAATTGCTACCTGGAAATAGATGATGAAGAAAATGCTGTTAACCAACTGTTAAAAGAGATGAAGAAAATCGCTCACATCCCAGTATAACCTGGGGGTAAGCAATTGGTTTACTAAATTTGCTTTATTGGAAGGGGGAGTGCTGATTGTAGTATTAATTGTACCTTGTCTCATTCCATGTTTTGTAAGACTGATCACGATGGTTGTGCAAGGGATGCAAGTAACCATTGTACCCGATAACCCAGAAGAGAGAAACAAACCCCAACCTATAATGATTATTGAGATGACAAAAGAAAGGATAAAAGATGGAGAGTTAAACTCTCTAGAGCAAGTAATTGCCCAATTTGAAGCGAAGACATGAATCAATCTGATCAAAAAGCAAATGGGGGATTGTGAGAAATATATGTTTGATCCAATCAATTTGTGGCAAGAGGCCACAGACAGGGAAGAGAGGGAGAATTTGAATGGAGCTGCACTCCTCCTTGCACAACCATCACAAAAGCATACACTTGGCTTAAGATAACAGCAATAAAGAATTAGAAACTAGAAAGGTTGGTGGAGGAGGGAGGCAGGTGGAAAAGACAGCCTTTGCACATGAGCAAACGGAGGAAGAGTCATACAACCGACACTACTAGTTTGGAGTTCATGAAAAGGACACTTGAAGACCCCTTCATCACTGAAGACCACCAGAGGGACCACCAGATAAAAAGAGACATGCGTGAAACTAATAAGTAAAACCCAACCTTTTCTTAGAATTAGTAATGAATCTGTAATAGAATAGGATATAAAAAGAGAAAACCGAAAACAAAAGGTGTGTGTTAGGGTAGAGCAGAGTCTCCCCGCGCACCCAGGCCTGTACATTGCTTGATTCCTGAAACTCCATTAAAGCTTTATTTTGCATGAATGCAAGTTTATGTGTGGTGGTTTGGGTGTTATCCCACCCCCCCCCACTTTTAGAAACACAACTCCCCTCCCAGAAACCTGAGTCCCTAGGAGGGGCTCTCAATCACCCCTGCACCTTCCCCCTGCCCCTCTCAACCTTACCCCAGTCCTAAGGAAGCATAGAGGTTCAGCCAAGAGGTTAAGAAGCAAAGGTGAGTGGCAGGAGGTTAGGGAGATGTAGCTCAGTCAAAGCCCAACCCGAAAGTGAAGACAAAATGGTGAGAGTGGTATCTAATGTTTACATTTCTTCTTCAGCGAGATTCTGAGGGAAGGAGACATCACCATTGTTTTCTTTTCATAGCCTATCATCTAGTTTTTCTCACCAAAACATTCTAGCTTGCTTCAAACTAGCACATTATGCCTTTTATTTATGACACTGATAAGCCAAATCCCAGTCAAGTGATTAACTTGTCTCAAAGTCCATTCAAACTAACTTTTCATCTGCAAAGATGAAGTTCAAGAGGAAAAGCAAAGAACAAGAAGCAGCGACCGAGTCTGCATCAGAGGATGCTTCATCCTCCTCCGGAGATCCACTCTTGCCATCCCCCATGCTTCGTAGACTGTCCCCAAGAAAGACGAAACCCCGCAGGTCAAAGCATCTGAAAGATCTTCCTGAGACAGCTAAGTATAATCCATCCTGTTACTTACTGTGGGACCTGTGAAATGCTTCCATCCAGCATTTCCTGCGGGGGCTGCAGGTTTGTTTTGGGGAGGTGTTGGGTCTCTGTCTGGGCTTCAGGGAGCTGGGCTGTTTGCATTCAACAGGTTAATGGCTGATGGAGGTTTTTTTTTTCTTCGCCTTGAATCACATTATAAAGTTTGCAGAACACAAGAACTTCTGGGCTGCAAGATGGAGGACGGGGAGTGGCGTCCCTTCACCAGATTTGCCAGCTGCGCCCCCCCCCCCCCCCCCCCCCCCCCTTGGTCTCAGACTACATTGTGGGGTTTGGGAGTTTCAGGGCTAGTTCTCGGTTGTCGGTTTCATGCCCCCCCTTCCCCACCTTCCCCCGCGCCTGCCAGAGAAGCGCGGCTACTCCGCACCCCCTCAGGATCACAGGCTGGTAGTGGGAGTGCACACCCTGCCTCCTTGCAGCGGCGCCGGGTCCGCGGGACTTGCCCTCCCCACTTCCCCACTTCCCTCCTCCTTCCCCGCGGGATTGGGAGGCCCCCTGTCTTGGGTTCAAATGCAAGTTCCCAGAGACTCTAATAAATTTAATAGACCCAATGACAATTTATAGAATTTATAGAGTGCCCTCCCCTCTTCCCCCTCCTTTCCCAGAGATAGGGAATTAGATATATATATAGAGAGAGGTAAGCACACCCAAATAAATCAATCTCACTCGATTGGGAAGTTAAAAAGGAAAAGTTTAACAATAACTTAGAAAAGGTATTGGAGGTAGGGGAGTTTACAAAGGATAAGGAAGGGAAAACAGCAAAATACAAAAAGGGATGGATACAACCCGAGTAGTGTGATGGTGTCTCTGCCTCGTGGCTGCCACATGGTGCGCTGGTATGCAGTGTGTGTGTGTGTGTGTGTGTCGAGAGGGAGCGAAGAAAAGAGAGTAAGAGGAGCAGAAAGCTCCTCTCTTTTATAGGACAGGAAGTGGGGGGAGTGGGCTAACCATCACCTGGAGTGTGGCCCACCCCTGGGGAGGGGCCAAGACCCCTAGGGTCAGGTTCAGGGTTACGCCCCCCTGGAGTGTTAACCCTATACACCCCCCCCCCCACCTCCCTCCCCCCGGCATGACGTGAGCGCAGCTCACCCACACCCCCCCTCTTTTCTGCATCTTCTCAGCAGAGAAAGGCGGCTAAATCCTTAAAGTGACAGATTGACATTTTTGTACCTTGCTGACTGTATGTTACTGATGTAAATCTTGATGATGTTTTTATCCTTCTGATTGTACTGGAACTTAGAGGTTACTGGATGTTAATTGCTTGTTAATTGTAATAGTATATTGGAGTAAGAATACTAAGTTTGTGACTGGTCCTGCCAGGGTAAAACTGATAGATTAACAATTTTTTTTTCCTTTTTGGGGTTGACTGACCTAAAGGTTTCTTTTTTTTTTCACATGCCATGGCTTTATATTTTTTTTTTTTTAATAACAGCACTAAGTAGTAACAATTCTTTTTCAATTTTTTCCTTTGGGTTTTGTCCCGGGTTAGGGCAGATCCCTCCCCCGGGGAGAAATAAACTCACCACAACACAGACCCTTTTTTCTGAAAGTCAGGGAAAGATGAAATTGTATTTCTTATTGTGGCCGTTTGAGCTGATCCTCTAGCTCAGACATAGGGGAAAGATGAACACTCCAGGGATAGGCCACATAATGGCAACAATAGATAAATTAATATAATTTCATTGGAGCATCAAGAGCTTAATGTCTAGAAGCACAGCTTGTTCTTCCCTTTCTCCCGCTGGCTTCTGCTGCTTCAGCTTCGCCTATCTTCCCCGGCTGCTGTTTTGGCTGCTGCTGCTTCTGCTGCTTCGCCGCCGCTTGACCCCTCCCCCATCTCCCTTAAGGTTACTGTATTGGTTTTTTTTTTTCCTTCCTTCTCTAGTTATTATCTACCCAAACAGACTTGCCCAACAAATTCTTTTCACGAATGACAGGAACCCTGTCACCTTCTACCTTTTGTAAGACCTCTGAATGAGCTGGGCCAGCTCGGTTGATGGAACCTCTAGTATTCACTACCCAAGTGGCTTGGGCTAGATGTTTCTCCCAGTTCTTTAAGGTTCCTCCCTCCATTGCCTTTAAAGTTGTTTTCAACAAGCCATTGTAGCGTTCAATTTTGCCTGAGGCAGGTGCATAGTAGGGGATGTGATAGATCCACTCAACGCCGTGCTCTTTGGCCCAAGATTTTATGAGATTGTTTTTAAAGTGGGTACCATTATCTGATTCAATTCTTTCTGGAGTGCCATGTCGCCACAGGATTTGTCTTTCCAAGCCAAGAATGGTGTTACGTGCAGTCGCATGGGAAACTGGATAGGTTTCCAGCCATCTGGTGCTTGCTTCTACCATGGTCAGCACATATTGCTTTCCAGTCCGAGAACGAGGTAGAGTGATGTAATCAATCTGCCACGCTTCACCGTATTTGTACTTTGCCCATCGCTCACCATACCACAAGGGCTTCAGACGCTTGGCTTGTTTAATAGCAGCACAAATATCACAGTCATGTATAACTTGTGTTATAGCATCCATGGAGATGTTGATTGCTCTATCCCATGCCCATTGGTAGGTAGCATCTCGGCCTTGATGTCCTGAGGAATCATGGGCCCACCGGGCTAAGAACAGTTCACCTCGGTGTTCCCAATCTAAATCCAAATCACAATTCACATAGGTTTGAAACACCTTGGCAGCCAAATCTGCCTGATGGTTGTGCTGATGTTCCTCAGTAGCTTTACTCTTGGCCATGTGAGCATCTATGTGTCGTACTCTTACAGGGATTTTTCTCTAGACGGGTAGCAATGTCCTGCCATAAGTCAGAGCCCAAATTGGCTTTCCTTTCTGTTGCCAATTATTTCTTTTCCAGTCCTTTAGCCAACCCCATAAGGCATTAGCCACCATCCACGAATCAGTATAGAGGTAAAGCATGGGCCAGTTCTCACGCTCAGCCACATCAAGAGCAAGTTGGATAGCTTTTACCTCTGTAAACTGGCTCGACTCACCTTCTCCAGCTTTTGTTTCAGCCACTGCTCCTATAGGGCTCCAAACTGCAGCTTTCCATTTTCGCTTGTTTCCAACAAGGCGACAGGAACCATCAGTAAGTAGAGCATAGTTCCTTTCTTCTTTAGACAAATCACTGTAAGGAGGAGCTTCCTCAGCCTGACTTATTCACTCCTCTGGAGGATTTATACAGTTTGTGCCTTCTGGCCAGTTGGTGATCATCTTCACTATGCCAGGTCATTGAAAACTCCCTATGTGTGCTCGCTGTGTTATGAGAGCCATCCACTTAGACCAGGTAACATCGGTTGCGTGATGTCTACAACTACCTGAAGGGGCATTGTAGCCAGGTGGGGGGTGGCCTCTTCTCCCAGGCAACCAGCAATAGAACAAGGGGACACAGTCTCAAGTTGTGCCAGGGTAGGTATAGGCTGGATATTAGGAAGAAGTTCTTCACAGAGAGAGTGATTTCCCATTGGAATGGGCTGCCCAGGGAGGTGATGGAGGCACCGTCCCTGGGGGTCTTCAAGAAAAGACTGGATGAGGCACTTAGTGCCATGGTCTAGTTGATTGGTTAGGGCTGGGTGATAGGTTGGACTCGATGATCTTGGAGGTCTCTTCCAACCTGGTTGATTCTATGATTCTATGATTCTATGTGGCGATGACCCCTTTCCCTCAAACATCCAGTTCAAAACTGGTAATCTGGGAGCCAAAAGAAGCTGAGAGTCTGTTCCTATTACTTCTGAAGCAGCTTTTACACCTTCATAAGCAGCAAGGATCTCTTTCTCCGTTGGTGTATAGTTTGCTTCTGACCCTCTATATCCTCTACTCCAGAAACCAAGTGGTCGACCACGTGTTTCTCCTGGGGCTCTCTGCCATAGGCACCAGGTTGGACCATTACCACTCGCAGCTGTATACAGAATGTTCTTAATGTCTGGACCAGTTCAAACAGGCCCCAAACCCATTGCATGAACTACTTCCTGCTTTATCTGATCAAAGGCTTCTTGTTGTTCAGGTTGTTGTTCCTCTTTCGAGTTACATCAGATAAAGGTTTTACAATTTGGCTGTATCCAGGGATGTGCAGCCTCCAAAATCCAACTGTTCCCAAGAAAGACAATGTGTCCTTCTTATTTGTGGGATTTGCCATGGCAGAAACTGTCGGGGTACGGAGGCTGGCGAGAGGCGAGATCGGGGTACTGACGACTCGAGACAGCAGCTTCTAGGCATCTGTGCATCAGTACGTCAGTACAACTTTATTAGGGTAGTGCAATGGCTTATATAGTGTCTCTGAGGAGGTGTTTCCAGCCAGCCTGGGGCTGGCAGAAGTGGACAGTACAGATTGGCCCCAAGTTATGTGTAAGGCAGAGATAGGTTACCTGTGGTAAACAACCTGTGAGTACCACCCAGGGGGGCTGGCCAGGGTCAGCCCCCTTGGGGCTGCGTCCGCCCCGGGGGCCGGCAGATTCCACCCCCTGACAGCTGTGCGTGGGTTGCTCATGGTTGCCAGCTTAGGCCCCTGGGAATCAGTAAGACCCAAGGACACTTCCCATCACAGGGCCTGATGTTTACATTCCATACCTCGTTGCAGGAGAAAGCTTCCCACAAGAAACCTTATTTATCACATCCATTGGAATGTGGTGGCGACCATCTTGCCAACGAATTCCCAGGAATTGAATCTCTCTAGCAGGTCCTTTCACCTGTGGTGGAGGAGTTTGTCTGGGTTTTGGGGGAATGAAATATGAGGCTGAATTTTCAAAGAGTTTAAAAGATTTAATATTATACACACTAGGAATCCCCCTTCCCCAAACTTATTTGCAACTACCCCACACAAGTTCTTTGTAAGCAGTTGCGAATTATATTACAGAACATCTATGCACAACAAATTAGGAATTTAACAAAGATTTGAAAAGGATTTAGGAAGAGAGTCTGTGGCATGAAAGAGTTCCACTGGAAGGCTTTGAGAGATTATTCTGGCTTAGATCGAGTTTCTCAGTTACTCACTGGCCGGAGTCAGTTTTGAAGGTCCCAAATATCATGGATTGGAACAATTCACGGGTTATTAGAGCGCGCTGTCTGAGCTTCTGTCGTGGAAGGTAGTTTGCGGGAGAATTATGGGGAAAACATGCGAGGCTGACTTGTAAAGATCAAGTGATTTATTGCTCAAATACGGAGATCCCCCTCCCGAAACTAGATTACCCACGTAAATTCTTTATGAGGTTGCAGAGTAACATTTCAGAAAATGGCAAATAAAGAGAGTCTGTGGTTTTAAGAGTTCTTTGAGTCTTCAGAAGCTATCCAGTCTTTAGGTAAAAGAGTCCTTTGGTTTACTCACTGTTAAGCAGTTCAGTTCAGCAGGGTTTGAAGCTTGGGTGTTGTCCCTTCTTTTGTCAGGATCGGGCCCAAGTGGGCCTCTGGCCTTTGAGACTCAGACGCTGCACGGGAGCGGGAGCAGCAGGCTGAGGCTGGAGCAAGTTGAAGCAGACAGCAGGCTGGAGCAGAGCAAGTGAGCAAGCGGAGCTCCCGATCAAGGCAGACACACCATTTTATAATGTTCAAAAGAGGTGTGCTCACCAGTTCAGGCAATTTTTACGTTATTTTTACTGATTGGTACAAAGTTATAATCAACCTGCACAATTGAACAATTCTTACCAAAAACAACCTATAAGACCACCCCGAGTTTGGCCCATCGACAGGTGGTCAGTGTACATGAGAACCAAGGCTGGTAAAAGGAAAACATTGGCCGATGTTTACCTTTTATCTTCACTAGGGAGAAAACTTCTCATGGGTACGGGAGACTGTTTTGGGTTTTACAATGCTTTGGCCTTGCAATGTGAGACACTGTAACTTGCACAGCAAAGGCCCTACAAAAGAGCTTTGCTACACTCCATGACAGCTTCCACGGGTACAAGCCAAGCTGGGTGCTGGCATCCAGAGGCTGGAGCTGATTGGGGCACTGACGAGTCGGCTTTATAGCTTCTGTGCTTCAGTGCGATCAGTGCGAGTGCAGTGCAGTGCCATGCCAATCAGTGCAGTGCGAGTGCGTGTGTGTGTGATCGGTGCAGATCAATTTTATTAGGGTAATGCAGTGTCTTATATAGTACTCAGAGGAGGTGTATCCAGCCAGACTGGGGCTGGCACAAGTGGACAATACAGATTGGCTCAAAGTTATGTGTAAGGCACAGATAGGTTATTTTTTATGAAAACAACCTGTGGTTCCACCCCAAGGGGCTGGCAGGGTCAGCCCTCAGCAGGTGTGTGTGGGTGCTCACAGTGCCTTACAACTCAAGGACTTTTTCCCATAACAAAGTCTCATGTTTACAGTTCATACCCCTCTGCAGGAGAAATTCTCCCACAGCTAAGAACGGCGGCTGGGACGGCGACTGTAGTCATGCAGGCAGATGGGGGAAGCAAGGTTTTGACCCCACGATTTAATAGTCCTTGGGCCACAATTCTGTCCAAATGAGGGCTTTGCAACCCTCCACCACATACCCCACCCCCTGGCTCATGGGCCATAAATCGAGGGATAAGGCGGGATATACACATATATATACATAACCATTATACATATAACCCTTTGAACCTTAAATCATACAAACAGTGTACATAATATATATATGCATAACTATTCTCTACACCAGTTTAAGGCAGATCAACTCTTGTATACTCACCCCCTGATAACAAAACAACTATATTATATATTTCAAACATTTGCAAGGTAAGGAAAACCTGTTATACGTGGAAGCAATTTCAGAAGTCTGGGATAATCCACCACACGCTTATGCGGTGAGTTTTCCCATTTACATCGTTTGCTTCCCATGCGTATAACCCATTTGGTTTCGATAGGGTCATGGGCACAACTCCAATTGAGGGCAGGTTTACCATCACCAGTTGTCCCACCTGCAATTTGTGTAATGAGTGTTGAGGGTGTTTGGATTCATCTGGCGGATGATTAGTGTTTCCCACTGGTTCGTCAGGACAAAATGCTTTAACTTTTGGGTTGCCGTAGTTGCCCCACCTGTTATTTACAATGAAGACTGCATGTGGTAGGCGTTTATCCCAGTTACCCTTTGATATAATGGCATGCTTTTTGATTAGGGCATTTGCCCTCTCTACCAAGCCATTAGCTTGGGGGTAGTAGGGAGTATGGAATACCCATCCAACCCCCTCACCCTTAGCCCAGTCTTGTACGGATGATGCTGTGAAATGGGATCCGTTATCACTCTGAATGTATTCAGGCATTGGCAGAAAACTGAACCACTGCCTCAGGGCCTCAATGGTTTGAGCGCCTGTGGCAGCACTGGTGGCCATAGCCATGACTAATCCTGAGACCACATCCACCCCCACCAGTATGTATCTCTTTCCGTGTGAGGGTTTGAGTGGACCCACATAGTCAATTTGCCATGTACTACAGAGTCTCTTGTCCTTTCTTATGTGCTGAGCTGGGGCTAGGTTGGGGTGATTGGCTTTGAGCCTGATTTTGCACTGTGGGCAGGCTGAAATGATTGCCTCACAGGTGGCTGTAGAAATTGGCCATCCTCTGGATCTGCATTCGTAATAGAGGTCCGCCTTTCCTGAATGGCCTCTTTTAATGTGTAACCATTCAGCTAATCGCCACCAGTCATCCTCGTTATTGACCATGTTTATTTTTGCTAGGTAGTCTACCTAATCATTCCAGGTTGCAGCCGGGGTTTGCTGTTTGGAATGCCCTTTAACCCAGACCACTTTAAGGGGTCTGGATCGGCCTATCTCCAATAGCCTCGGCCAGTCAGCAGCCCTCCAAACTTCTACGTTTGAAACCTTCCACTGATTCACTTCCCACTGGCAGATCCACTCGGTGGTGCCTTTGAACGTGGAGTAGGAATCAGTCTAAATGGTCTCTGCCCCATGCTCTGCTGCTAGCATGAGGGCACATAATTCCCCTACCTGTGCACTGCCATCACCCTCCTCGGTGATGGTTTGGCCTGTGCCAATCTCCAAGGCCGCGGCTTTGTAACGCCACTTGGACCCTACCCTCTGGGAGGATGCGTCCGTAAACCACACTCCTGACTTATCTGAGTCTGCGGTCATTTCTGGGGCCACCTGGATGGGAGAAGGCTTATATGGCTGGCCAAGCAGTGCTTTATCAGGGTTTATGGGCGGCTGCAGTTTGGATACCTTTGTAGGCCCTTCTCTCAACGGCAAGAGCTGTGAGATCCCCTCTAGGTAGGCGTACCACTTTCTTATGGTAGCCTTCTGGGCAATCCCTTCTGGTGGAGGAGATCCTTTGAGGATCGATTTCAACAACGGGAATGGGCCCTGCACTACGATATCTTGTGTAGTGAGAAGTTTCTCTGCCTCCTTGACAGCCCGAGTTAGGGAAAGGAGTCCCTTTTCCCATTCCGAGTACCGTGCCTCGGTCTCTTTAAATGCCGTGAATGAAGATAAAAGAGCTGTACTAGGACCATTGGGTCCCCTCTGGAATATTCCACAGTATGAGGCATGCTTGGAAAAACCCCATTCAGCCCTTAGGGCGTCTTGTGGGTGCAGGGGCCCCAATCTCTGATATGCCTTTAGTTCGTCTTTAAGAACTCTCAGGCTCTCAGAGTGTCGTGGAGTCCAGTCCCACATTTTGTGCTTCTTGAGCAAATCATACAGAGGACGAGCAATCACGGAGAAACCTGGGATGTGTTTTCTCCAGTAGCCCAAGGTGCCCAACAATTGTTGCATCTCCTTTTTGTTGTGGGGTATCTGGCCCTTTTCGATATTTTGTAAGGTATCCTCTGGCACTGACACTGCGCCTGCCACCCACCAGGATCCTAGGAATTTAACCTCCTGGCTTGGGCCTTGGCACTTATCCCTTGGGATAGTCAGTCCTTGATCGGACAATAACTTCCAAATGTCCCTGGCTACTGCTGCAACCTGCTCCTTGTCATTTCCTCCCACCAGGATGTCATCGATGTAATGGTAAACCTTGACATCTTTGGGAAGTTTAATAGTGTTGAGCAAGGCTGCTAGTGTGTTATGTGCTATAGTTGCACTGTGTTTATACCCCTGTGGGAGGCTGTTGAAGGTGTATTGAATACCTTGCCAGGTGAATGCAAATTGTGGTTTGTCCTCCTCTCTCAGCGGTACCATGAAGAACATGTCCTTCGCATCCATAGTCGCCATCCAGGAGTGGAAAGCTGCTTGGATTGCTGTCACTGTGGATGTTAAACTTGGCACTGCTGCAGTGAGAGGAAGAGTGTTATTATTGAGTTTCCTGAAGTCAATGGTCAGTCTCCACCTGCCATCTGGTTTTCGGACTGGCCAGACGGGTGAATTGTAAGGAGAATGAGTTCTGGTGATGATTTTTCTTTTCTCTAGGTCAGCTATCACCTCAGTAATGCCTTGCCTGGCTGCCGCTGGTAGTGGGTACTCTGCAACACAGGTAATTTGTGATTTTGGCAGTGGGGGAGCAGTTTGCAAAGTGCAAACATGAGCTGATTTTGCCCCTTTTGCCCCCACCCCATAAGAGCCAAAGCTCCATAGCGTGCCATCTGGAAGATGCCATCTCTTACCAGCTAGGACATCAAACCCGAGGATGTTCTCTGGGTAGGAGCTTAGGGCAACTTCCATTATGGTGCTCCATTTGTCTCCAGGTAGCCACAGCCTTGTCTTAGCTAAGTGGCATATGTCGGGCCGTCCTGTGACACCCATTATCTTTACCTTCTTCCTGGATGGCAGGATT